>NW_023601851.1:14526188-14581243 GCF_014898055.3 Talpa occidentalis | reverse complement strand
GAAGACACAGCTACATAAATCTCTCTTGAAATTTGGATGTTAGAGTTTCTCTAAAATGAGTGCTTTGAGGATACAGTAAATGAAGATTTGGGGGGAGAGAATGAGCTCACAGTCCCTAAGGCTTGTTGACAGTTTAGCTTCTTGGACATTGTGCTGACCTCGGCTGTTTGAAGATGGGAGAGGAGATGGGACAGCAAGATCGGGGCACAATGTAGCAGTGCTGGTTGCGTCCTGTTGTTTTATTGAAAGAACTGGGAAGGCTACGCTAAGGTTCTGATGGGGTGGGCTGAAACTTCATAGCCTTCAGTGCCTTTCATGGACAACATTGCACATGAAACAGTGCATAGCTCAGCAGAGCACCACTCGGGCGATGAAAGGTGCTGAGGCTCAAGGGATGGAAGGAATGATGATGGTGTGTCCAGAGCCGTCTGGAGCATGTGTCATGTTGTGCATGCTCGTGATGAGTTAAGTTTTAATTTGCCATTTCACCTTCTGAGAAACCACTGCATTTTCCTGTAAATCACGAGAGACTGGGAGGTACGATGGGAGGAGCTACCGGTATAAGAAGAGAACCACGAGAGAGTAGAGGATATTGCGAGAGGAAGCAGAGAAGGCCAGGGAAGATAGAAAGACAGGGAAAAGAAAGACATGGAAAAGTAAGAGAAGGTAAAGAAAAATAAAGAAGCAACCGCTAGCGTCAAGTTGTCTCAAGCCCCTCATTTCAATACTCAGTCCTTTTTTCGTGCCTACGAATCCCGCGGGTCGGGACAATGGTGAATGGATGTGAGGTTATCATATAGACACGGACACTTAGGTCTAACATGGGGAGACTGGACGGTGGCATTTTATTCCTCTTTGTTTATACAGATGATGGCCACAGGGGTGACCAGAATTCATCCTCCTGGGGTTCCCCACCCAGGGGACCATGGGCTTCCTGCACCCGCTGCTCTTCTCCCTGGTCTACCTGTGCGCCCTCTGGGGAACGGGCTCATCATCCTCATCACCAACCTGGACCGGCACCTCCACACCCCCATGTACTTCTTCCTGAGGGGTCTGTCCTTCTTGGACCTCTGCCTCATCTCAGCCATGGTCCCCAACTCCATTGCAAACTCTCTGAGGCACAGAAGCTCATATCCTTCCTGGGCTGTGTCGTCCAGGTCTTCATGATGGTTTGTCAGCAACAGAGCTGAACCTGCTCACGGTGATGAGCATTGACCGCTATGCTGCCATCTGCCACCCCCTACACTATGACATCATCATGAGAGGGACAGTGGTATGCAGCTGACAGCTGTGTCCTGCCTGGGAGGGGGTCTTGATGCTGTGATGCACACAGCTGGAACCTTCTCCTTGTATTACTGCGGGTCCAACATGGTCCATCAGTTCTTCTGTGACGTCCCCCAGTTATTGGCTATTTCCTGCTCAGGAAATCTGATGAATGAACTTGCCCCCATTCTCATTAGTGTGGTGTTGAGTATCTGTTCTTTTATTTTCATCATTATTTCCTATGTCCACATCTTCTCTGGTGTCAGGAAGATCCCATCCACTGAAGGAAGGCCAAAGTCTAATCCATGTGCCTGCCCCACCTGCTGGTTGTGGTGCTGTTTCTCTCCACTGCATGCTTTGCTTACCTGAAGCCGACATCAGGGACCCCGTCCATGTCTGACCTGGTCATTTCTATGTTCTACACAGTGGTGTCCCCCGCCTTTAATCCCATCATATGCAGTCTGAGGAACCAAACCTTGAAGTCAGCGGTGGTCATGCTGTTCAAGGGATACTCACCAAAATGTGAAAACTCTACTTCTCCTTTACAATAATAGTTACCTTGTACAGCTCTATTTCCAATAGTTCTTAATATTTTAATTCAAATATTTGTTTTCCAAGTCTTGAATATTTGCAGTACTTTCTAAACAAAAATAGTGTGAAGGAGATGCAGGTTTTCCATACTCTTTCAACTCACAAATGCACCGTCTCCCTCCCAAAGCAGCATGATTCATCAGAATCGTGAAGTTTTAACCAAGGATGTGTCCACTTTGGCGCCTCGTCTGGGGCTTCCCCCTCGGTGTTTTGCATCTGTTGGTTTGTGCCAATGCATCGTGACAGACACTCATCATCATCACAGCACCCAGTGCGACTCACCAGTCACCCGACCATCTGCACCCTGCCGCTGTCACCCTCTCAACCTGCAGACCACTGATCTTCCCCCTGTCTCCATCGTTCAGGTTTTCCAGAACGCCATGAAATTGGACAGGTCCAACTTTTCAGTTCGACTTCTTCTACTTCGCAGAATCCAGCTCAGCTTCCTTCACTTCCTTCTTAGGCAGGGAGCTCCCTCCGCTCTCACTGGGTGACAGCCATCCTCTGCGTGCCTGGCCACCATTTATCCATTCTAGGACTCACTTCCTTCCAAATTTTGGCAAGAAGAATAAAGTTATCGTAAACACTTGTGAAGCTTTGTGTGAGTGTAGAAGTTTCTCCCGCATTTTGGCTAACACAGAGTAAGTGAACACTTGACCACGAGGTGAGAGACACTTCAGTTTCCTCAGACCCCCATTAACCTGTCTTATAAATGTGTGTCCAGTGGGCTTCTTCCTATAGGGGACATGTGAGAGGCCCTGATGTTCCTTTCATCATTAGTGTGTGGGTTCGGTTTCTGGGCAAGTGTGTGGGGGCATCTCAAATGCCCTCTGCTGTTCTTGGTGATGGACGAGGGGAAAAGACTTTCAGCAGCCTGCTTGGCCGATGCCTGCTCTTTGGAGTGTCTAGTGAGCTTACCGGCCCCTCTGGTGGAACGGTCTCTGTTCTTTATTTGTTTGTTTTTTTTGTGAGACCCTCGCCAGAGGCGGGCATCGAACTGTAACTGCAGAGGCTGTAGGCAGCCTTGCAGCCCAGCGCTTAACCGCTGTGCCCCCAGGGGAGGCCAGGAACTGTCTTGGTTCTTGTTGAATCCTACAAGCATTTGCTTATTTTGTAAGAAGGTCTTTTGTCAGGTGCATCTTTGGTAGGTATTTTCTCACAGAGTGTGGCTTTTTTCTCCTCTCTTGATATTTTCCTCCCCAGGTAAGTTTTTAATTTTCCTGAACTCCAGGGTATCATTTTTCCTTTTCATGCTTTATGACTTTGGAAATGTATCTACAAAGAATCACTGCACTCAAGGTTACCTAGACTTCAGGCTGTGTCAAGTCTGTGTTTATGCTATGGTGTTTTACATAAGGCCAGTGATCCATTTGGAGTTAAAGTTTGTGTAGGTTCTGGTCAAATCAATGTAATATAAATGAAGGGGATATCATAAAATTAATTGAATAGATTCAGAAGGAACAACTGGCAAGACACATCATCCATTTGATCAGAAAAAAATCTTCTAAATAAAATGGGTATAAGAAACAAGTACTAACAATTAATAAATCATAAATGACAATCCATACCTAACATAACAGTTGGTGGCAAAAAAAAAAAAAAAACTGTAAGCTCTTCCTCTACGGTCAGGAGGGAGACTGAGTGGCCTCTCTCACCAGTGCTGTTCAACCTGTTGCTGCAGGTCCCACCAGAGGGTTCAGGCAGGCATGAGACATAGAGGGTATCCACACTGGAGTAAAGTTGTTCCTTTGTGCAGGTGACATGGAGGCAGACGTGCATGCCCTGATGACTCAAGCAACAAAATGAAAATAATAAATAGTGCAAAGTTGCACACTACAAAATCACTGTACAAATTTCAGTGGTTTTTGTACACAGACAAAATCTATCTGAAAGAGAAATAAAGACAAGCCCATTACAATGACATTAACAAGAATAAAATACCTAGGACAAGTTTAATCAGTGGGTTAAACACCCACACACTAAGATTTTCGACAGCAATGAAATAAGTTAGAAAGGACAAAGCAATAGGAAAACATACTTTTCTCATGGATCAGAAAAATTAACATTTTTAAAAAGGTCATTATCCATAAAGCAATGTACAAATTCATATAATGCCTATCAAATCCCAGTGGCATTCTTCACAGAATTAGAACAAAGAAATCCCTAACATTTGCAGGAAGCACAAAAGATCTTGACTAGCAAAGCAATTGAGCAATAAAAGCAAAATGGAGGTTTTATGCTCCTGATTCAAACCATGCTACAAAGTGATAGTAATCAAAAGAGCACGTTGTTGGGAGGAAAACACACATGGATCAGTGGAACAAGGCCCCACACATAAATATACACATAACTCTTGCAGCAATGACTAATGGGAGTCTCTTCAATAAATGGTGCGGAGAAGTCTGGACAACCACATGCAAAAGAATGGAACTAGACCATTATCTCACACTATATACAAAAGTTAATAAATGCACTTATTATTTTAATATAAGATATAAAATGATAAAATACAGGGAAGAAAACATAGACTCTTTGACCTCAGCTTCAGAGATGTCTGTGTGGATTCAAAGCCACCAGCAAAGGAAACAAAAGCAAAAACCAGGATTAGATCAGAGCAAGAATTCCTCCACCACCAACATCCAAAGGAAAAAGTCAACTTACTGAATGGGGGGAGCTATTTGCAAACCACCATTCCACCAGGGCTTAATAACCAAGAAATATAAACACGCGAACAAAGAGTCAACAAAAAAACAAACAACTCAATGGAAAACAGACATAAGATCTACAGAAACACTTGACCAAAGACGAAAGCCCCCGAGAGCTGGGAGCACAGACTGAATGGGATGTGGCCCCGCTCTCCAGGCCAGGCCGCTCCAGGTCCTGCACAACCCATAGTGCACAGGTCTTCTGTTCTTGAGAAATTAATAAAGTTTTGACTTTACTAATGCATTTCCTTTACTGTGTGTTTTGAAAGGGTATTGAAATTATCTTCAGCAGTTGATGTAAAATGAGGTTAATCTAAGTTTGTCATAAATGCTACCGTAACATCTGTGTCATGTTGAAATATAAGCAGATCTACATCGAACCCATGAGAACCCATCACATATGCGTTTAACAGACGTTGGGATGCTCAGCGGATAACACCATACACGCCACGGAATTTGGGGAACCACAGAGTTCACTTATCACCCGTGCACCCACCTCCCCACAAGGAAAGTGCAAAGACCATGCACGTGTGCACACCCACACACCCACATGTGCACACACATGTACACATGCACACCCACGCACACATGCACACACAGTCACCTTGAATCTAGCTAATGTTGTCACATAAATATGTCTTTAATTTTTATGAGCCTGCGTCTAACCATATTACACTAATTAAATCCATAAATAAAAAAGGTCTTTTCCAAGAACTTTCCAACATGAAAAGCCACTCTAATCATGAGATCAAGACCCCAGTAAAGCCACCATGCACAGAAGCCCAAAACCTATCTCATTTACTAAGGTAAAGTCAAAATGCTTAACAATAATAAGTACGCAAGCTGAAATGCAAAGTTACAGGTATTGAGAGTGGAACAAATCTCGTAAATAATATTTAAGTGACACGAAGACACAGATTTCAGAATATCCAGGCTATACCCATTAAACTTCACATCTGTTGAGTTTTTCCTTGTCTGTCCACCTCACAACCTCCCACCCATTGCCCCCTGCCTCAACCCCTGCTCCATCACCCTCCCCAAAAGCGTGCAGTGGGTGATGGTGACTTTCCAGCTCCCTTTGGGTGTGGCACATATTGTGGCTTTTAAGGACGGGCAGCTTTTAAGGCTTTTAAGGAAACAAAAGCAAAAACCAGGATTATATCAGAGCAAGAGCATGAAGTCTGCTGGGCCACAAGCAGGTCCCCCATGGCCGGTCAGTAGAGGGTGATGGAGACTGGCAAGGAGTAAAAACAGACCTGTCCTCACAGGGGTGAAAACTAACAAAATTGCCTCTGGCACACTCAGTGCCCTAATTGCTCACTGAATGTGATACAGGACGACCCAATAAATACAGTGAAGTAAACACACACTTTCCCTCTGGAGGAAGGTCCCTGAGGGCTGGAATCTGGACAGTGTCCAACACGCAGACACCAGCTCCAGAGCTCAAATAGCCCAGCCCTGAGGCCCTGCTCTGTCCATGAGGCAGCACAGGACAGTATGCAACATCCTGTGAGTGCTCAGAGGTTCCCACGAGCCCCGACCATAGAGTGAGAGGCCAGGACTCCCTCTGTCCCACCATGGGGACAACCTCAGGACAGAAACTCGTCACGGCAGCTGGAAACGCCCCCCTCAGACTGCAGGTATTCTGTTCATAAACAGTTTTCAGAATAGAAATCGTTCAGACTTGAAAGTTTTTAGATTTCAAGGTTCATTGTAGATTAGAGAAAGCACATAATCCAAAGAGTCATTTCATAAATAATGAAAACTATTGCTTCTAGAGTTGCACAAGTTCCTCAACGATGCACTGCCGTATCATCCTGGGGTTAATATTCAATGACAGAAAATAACTTTTTTTAATTGAAAAATCCAAATATTATGAATTTTAATAGCATCATCATATTAGTAGATTTTAATATACGATGCATAAGACTTCATAACTTTGATCTGGGCACTCAGCTCAAAGAGTCAGTGTGTATAAATGTCAAATAAAATCAAAACAATTGATGCAATTAAATTGGAATTAAAAAAACTCAAAATCAAATAAAAAATACTTATAGTTAAAAATCAGAAAGTTAAGCCATTTTGTTCTGAAATATTGCAACAGATATAAGAGACAAGTGGAAATTCAAAAACTTTTTAAAGCAACATGATCACAACTTCATGGCTATAACACTATTGGGAGGGTGGCACAGCAGTATGCTACTTTTGGACATGGAATTGGGATTTTTCCCCAACTCATCACTCAAGGATTGTTAGTGACATTAAAATGAAAACAACACAATATGATAACAATACCTGGAGAGAGATAAATCAAAAATTATTTCATCATTACAAATAGTATTTTAAATCACTCCTAAGATGTCTACATGTATAACCACCTGGTAATAACTAAATGTCTTCTAGTTTTTATTAAATTAATTGGAATTGTATGTACACTGATGTACAGCCACAAGTTTATTCCCACATTCCCCTTAAGAGTCCTGACTCCCCAGGGCCTGCCCCTCTGTCACCCCACAGAGCGGGGAGAGGATGAGATTGGGGAGGAGGAGAGAGGGCAGGGCTGCCCAGTGTCCAGACGTCCCCACTCATGCATGGGCCTGGGGGGAGGAACAAACCCGCACCCGGGGGACCTGGGTTCCTGGGACAGGCAGGGACAGCCACATGCACAGACCGTCCGGCTCAGCCCCAGAGGGGCCTCCTCCCTGCACAGACGTGCATGAATCTGAGGGCAACAGAGGGGCCGGGAGGGACCCGGGGAGGACGAGCCCATCCTGTAGGAGGGATGTGTGGGTGTGACTCAGGAGGAGACTCTGCAGGAAATGTGGTCTCTGGGTCCTCAGATGTGGGGAGTCAGGGGCAGGGAGATGAGGAGACGAGGGGACAGACCAGGAGGCAGCAGTGAGGCCAAAGGGGCAGAAATCTGACAGAGGAGGCGTCAGGACACGACACACAGGGACGCCGAGCCCAGATCATTCAGTTCCAGGACAGTGTCGGGTCCCGTGGAGCAGGAAAACAGGGACCCGCACACCCCATCTCCCTGCACTCCTGTCACTGTGGGGCCTCCCCAGGCAGTGTTGTGCTGGAGGAGCAGGGTCAGGCACTCCAGGGTGGGGAGGACCTGGGCATGGTCACGTGTCCTCTGGGGCTGTGCCCTGAACAACCTCTGGGAGGTATGCTGAGTGGAAATGCTGGGGCCTGGGCAGGAGGCAGGAGAGCGGGGCTGGGCGGTGGGGAGGGGCAGTCAGTCAGGCTATGAGATAAACCAGAGCAGAATAATATGATCACCGAAATGTCCCTCCTTCCCAACCCCAGATCCAGTGTGATAAAGGCACGTTTCTGGAGCTGAACGCAAAAGGCTCAACAGAGAGTGAGTGACATGGAGCTGCTTCACTCCACAGCCTCAGAGTGACCGCTGGGACACGCCTGTGACTGTCCGTGTAGGTGTCATGTTTTATTCAGCTCGATGTTTTTACACAGATCATGGCTCCAGGGGTGACAAATCTCACAGCCGTGACAGAGTTTATCCTCCTGGGGTTCCTCACCCAGGGAAACATGGGCTTCTTGCATCCGCTGCTCTTCTCCCTGGTCTACCTGTGCACCCTGCTGGGGAATGGACTCATCGTCCACATCACCACCCTGGACCGGCACCTCCACACCCCCATGTACTTCTTCCTGAGGAGTCTGTCCTTCTTGGACCTCTGCCTCATCTCAGCCACGTTCCCCAAGTCCATTGCCAACTCTCTGAGGCACAGCAACTCCATCTCCTTCCCGGGCTGTGTCCTCCAGGTCTTCATGGTGATGGTTTCAGGAGCTTACAGAGTTTCACCTGCTCACGGTGATGAGCCTTGACCGCTATGCTGCCATCTGCCACCCTCTGCACTATGAGGTCATCATGAGCAGGGACAGGTGTGTGCAGCAGACAGCTGTGTCCTGGCTTGGTGGGGGTCTCTATGTTGTGATGCACACAGCTGGAACCTTCTTCTTGTGCTACTGTGGGTCCAACGTGGTACACCAGTTCTTCTGTGACATCCCCCAGTTATTGGCTATTTCCAGCTCAGGAAATTTAATGAATGAACTTGTCCCTATTGCCATCGGTGTGGTGTTGGATTTCTGCTATTTCATATTCATCGTCATTTCCTATGTGCACATCTTCTCTGCTGTCAGGAAGATCCCATCCACAGAAGGGAAGGCCAAAGTCTACTCCACCTGCCTTCCCCACCTGCTGGTTGTGGTGCTGTTTCTCTCCACTGCATTCTTTGATTATCTGAAGCCAACCTCAGGGACCCCGTCCATGTCTGGCCTGGTCATTTCTATGTTCTACACGGTGGTGCCCCCCACCTTTAATCCTGTCATATACAGTCTGAGGAACCAAGCCATGAAGTCGGCCATGGGGAGACTGATGAAGGGGAGACTCACCAAAATGTGATAAAGAAGATTAGTTCATAACTGCGTTATGAGACATTTATTTTAAATTTTCACATTATTGTCCCCTTTATAGTCTTATAATTTCATATAATTCTATTGTACAAGTTAATTATATATGCTAATTTTTAAAATATATTTACGATCACTTCATATATTCTTCTGCTCATTCACTCGATTAGCATTGATTGTTCCTCTTTTTAACACTTTGTTGCACTTTAATATTCTCCGTACAATGAAGGTCACCTAACTTCAGTGTATGTCTGCTGTTCTCCTTTTCCATGCTCTCAGCCGAGGGGCAATGGCTGGGTTTCATCTCAGTCTTCAGCAGAAGTTCTCTCACTGGGTCAGCATCTCCAGTCTCTAAGGCACTTCCCCTTTCATGTTACTGACTCTCGTGGTCACGTGTGGGATCAGGGGCTATTGGTGGGTCAGAGGCCCCTGCACTTGGTGAGTGAGGCCTTCATCGCATAAAGAAGGCCTGCGGGCCCAAGTTGGAAACAGTGATCACGACATTCTGTGGACTAAGACCCACGCATGATGGGGTAGAGACCCTTCTGGAGGCTCTGGTGTGGATGTCACTGGCTTTTACCATAAACACAGCACACAGTGGACACCGGAAATATGACAGTGGCTGTGAATGCTGTTAATTTCATGTGCAGTATAATTACTAAAGATTTACTAAAATACAGTGAGTAGGGTTTTTCAAGAAACAATAAAGGAACGTTGGAAGCTATAATGGTAAAAAAAAAAAATACTATCTGGTGGACTACGCAATATTCTAGTATTTCCAGAGATAGTTGAGGAAGGGCACTCACAACATCACGCCACACTTTCCTCGTGTGTTTATCCCCATGTATTTAATTTCATAGAATTTCTGGGAATTTGAGGACAATGTCCTTTTGGCCACATTATTATGGGATCTCAGAGTGTTTGCGTTTCCATGTGGAGTAGTTCAAACTAGAAAACTCATCGGATTTACATACCATAAATAACACTATCATTTAGTGTAGATGCAAAGACAAAGAATTTGAAGAAGATTTAAAATTGGGAAGTGAAATACCCAAGTGTGTGGCTGCTGTGTGGCCTCAGCTCTTCTCTGCTGACTGCATCGACCCCTGCTTGCCCATCTGTGACATCCAATGTTTGAAAATTTCACACCAAAATATTTCATAATAATATGCAGTTCTAAGTGGATATCAGATATTTAACTCATTCTCAGATATTCACGCTCTGAGGGTGCTAATCAGGCTGATCTTTCCTTCAGCCCAGGCGAGTCCCATGTGGGCACAATGTCAGATTGGAGGCAGCCAGAAACAGTTAAAAGATGGCAAAAACTCGATACATAAACTTCTAGTTTGACAACTTCCTACTATTATTTTAAATCATTGGCATTTTTATTTTTTCTGATGATAGATAACATTCTTAATATTAATTCTAGTTACTGTCATAGTTTACAGGTCAATAAAAGTTATGGGCTATCAAGGGAAAAAGTTTATGGAATATAATGAGAATTCAATGCACATATTGAATGAAGAAGCTGAATCAGACTATTATAAACATATCCTGAGACTATTCATTGCCTACAATCTGTCAGTTTTGTGTAACATAATTAATTTTTTTTAAATAATAAAACATTAACTGTTTCTAGGTTGCTTGGATTTAAACATAAAACAATTAAAACTGTTGTGGAAAATGTAATATACACTAAGAAAATAAAAGATTCCACTGAAAAAAAAAATTAAAATAATAAGCCACTTCAGTGTAGTTGAAAACTTAAAAAATCAACACACAGGGCCTCCACAGTGGCACAACAGTTGAGCGCTGGGTTGTGAAGATGCCTGCAGTCTCTGCAGCACCGGTTCAATCCCCGGCCGCTGATAAGGGTCCCACATGGCATGCAGACCTCTCCTACTGACCACTGCTCCCCTCAGCAGAGTACTTTGTCAGTCTGCCTGTTCTGCTCCCCGCTCTGGTTCTGGTAAGTTCTTTCACCCTCCTGGGCTTCTGACTGTACCCAGTGCTTGTATAAATAAATAAATAAATAAATAAATAAATAAATAAATAAATAAATACACAAACACAATGTTTTCAACTTGTGCTAACTCAATAAATAGACCAACCTTAAAAAAAAAAAAACACAAAAATCAATGGTGTTCTATATGCACAAATCAACTAGAAAAGAAGTTATAAAACAATCCTACTTATAATCACGACATGAAGTACCATGGAGTAAACATAACAAAGGAGGTAAAGATACAATGAAAATAGTAAGATATTGTTAACAGAAATAGAAAACACAAAAAATGGAAAGAAATTCCCTGTCCTTGGCTTGGAAGAATCAACATTACCAAATGTGCATCTGACCCAAAGCAATTTACAGATTCAGTGTAATCCCAATAAGAATTTCAATGGCATTTTCCAAAGATATATATAAAAAAAACTCAAATATATATGGAACCACAAAGACCCCAAACAGCCAAAACAACCCTGACAAAAATGAGGAAGCATGGTGGATGCAGCACATTCCAGACGCCAGTCCATACGATAAAGCTCTAATACTTAAAGCAGCATGGTACTGGGACAAAATCAGACAGGCCGGCCACTGGAATATAACAAGGGCCCAGGAACCCACCCTCATCAGGATGGTCAGCGACTCTATGACAGAGGAGCCAGAACAGGCCTTGGAGCAGGGAAAGTGGGGAGATGGTGCTGGGAGAAGCAGACAGACACAAGCAGCAGAGTGAATCAGGTCCTGCCCCACCCCCTACAGAAGAGTAAACTCAAGCAGATAAACGCCTGTTTCCATGTGTGACGTCACCATCATCATGCAGCAAACCTAAGGATATGACACCATGAGCAGAAACCCTAAAATACTGTTTCCTAAAGATTAAAAGCACATTATCACAACAAAAGGACAATTCTAATATAAGTGCAGGGACAGGGCTGTGGTGGAAAAGAACCACAGGATAGACAATTTCAGAGACGAGTAAAGTTTCTCTTCCTGAAGGGCTGGTGACCCCCATGGTCACTCACTTCTGCTGGACTTCCATTGTCTTTCCCCACCACTCCCCCTCCCTGGAATCCCTCCTGCCTCTCTCCGTGTCCCTTCACTCCCGCCTCAGGCCTTCCCTCATCCCCCTCACATCCATCCCCAGGGCCTCTCCGTGAAGGGCACACGGGGGATGACGGGCAACTGTCCAGCTGTCTAGACAGGGACTCAGGGCACTGTTATGACTGATGATGCCCAACACGGCGGACCTGACAGGTGGGGAATGGAACCTGGACATGAGGATTTGTCTATTCACGTCCATAGAGGTGTGAGCCAGACACAAAATCACATCTACACACCGAGTGTGATAATTACTCGCTGAAACACACTGCAGGACACTCCAATTAACACAGTCAAGTAAACACATACTTTCCCTTGAGAGGAAGGTCCCCGAGGCCTGGAATATGGACAGTGTCCAACACATGGACACCAGCTCCAGAGCTCAAATAGCCCAGCCCTGAGGCCCTGCTCTGTCCATGAGGCGGCGCAGGACCGGGTGAAACATGTTGTGAGAGCTCAGAGGCTCCCCACGAGCCCCGACCATGGAGTGAGAGGCCGGGACGCCCTCTGTCCTGCCATGGGGACAACCTCAGGACAGAGACTCGACACGGCAGCGGGATCTTTACCCCCAGACTGCAGGTATCTGTCCCCAGCCTTTTGCAGGGGAGAATCCACTCACACTTGAGGGTTTTCAGATCAAGCTTCTTTTTAGACTGGAGAACGCACCATAGTTAAACTATTCACTTTGTAAATCATGACAACTGATGCTGACGGGGCCCAAGTCGTCATGTCCCACTGCCCTGTCATCCTGGGTGAGACTCGGTGAGAGAAACATCTTCTCTTGTAATTTACGGTGCTCAAGGATACTGGCTTTTAATATATTGATCATAGGTTTTGATATATGGGAGATGTGATGATTATTGCTTCAAACCTGGGATTTTAGCTTCAGGACACTCAGTGTGTTTGGGCACTGAGTAAAATCACAACGATGAATGGGATTAGATTGTAACAAAGGAATTCCAGAAAAAATTAAAAAGTAAAATTAGTTGTTAAATTCAGAATGTTGTGCCTTTTTGCCCCAAACATTATGACAAAATGAGTCAATTAGCAAATCAATAATTTTTGCAGCAACATGTTGATGGCATCATGACTCTGACATGAACGTGATGCTGGAAAGGTCGTGTGACTATTTATGGACGTGAACTTGGGATTTTTACCCAACTCTGTACTCAGGGATTGTCTGTATAATTGCAAAATGAGTCACAATATTTAAACAGGGCCTGGAGGAGTTATGTCAAGTTATTTTCCATTTTAATACGTAGTTAAGTTCACTCAGCAGATGTCAACATTTTTCACCACCAATATCCTGGTTTATTGTCTTGTTTTTACTAAATATCGGGACTACTCAAACACATGAGATTCAATTATTTTATATTACTATACTCTTCTAAAAATCCTGCCTCCCCAGGGGCTGCCCCTGAGTCACCCCACAGAGGGGGGAGAAGATAAGACTGAGGGGAGGAGAGAGGGCAGGGCTGCCCCATGTCCAGGCATCCCCACTCACACACGGGCCTGGGGGGAGGAACAAACCCGCACCCGGGGGACCCGGGGCCCTGGGACTGGCAGGGACAGCCACACGCACAGACCGTCCAGCTCAGCTCCGGAGCCGCCTCCTCCCTGCACAGACGTGCATGAGTCCGAGGGGGACAGAGGGTCCGGGAGGGACCCGGGGTGGGCGAGCCCATGCTGCAGGAGGCACGTGTAGGTGTGACCCAGGAGGAGACTCTGTGGGAAACGTGGTCTCTGGGTCCTCAGATGTGGGGAGTCAGGGGCAGGGAGATGAGGAGACGAGGGGACGGACCAGGAGGCAGCAGTGAGGCCACAGGGGCAGGAATCTGACAGAGGAGGCGTCAGGACATGCTGCACAGGGACGCCGAGCCCAGATCATTCAGTTCCAGGACAGCGTCGGGTCCTGAGGATCAGGAAAATAGGGACCTGCACACCCCATCTCCCTGCACACCTGTCCCTGTGGAGCCTCCCCAGACCAGGGTTGTGCTGGAGGAGCAGGAACAGGCTCTCCAGGGTGGGGAGGGGCTGGGCATGGTCACGTGTCCTCTGGGCTGTGCCCTGGACAACCTCTGGGAGGTGTGCTGGGCAGAGATGCTGGGGCCTGGGCAGGAGGCGGGAGCAGCACAACTGGGGCCATGAGCATAGCGTGGGAACTCTGTTGAGATTTTTGACAAATACGAGATTCTAATTTGTTCATGTTTTGTAGGGGACAGATGAAATTTTCAGTTTTCATCAATTTTCAGGACTTATGTGGAGAATGTAATAATGACATATTCACATGAGCTGGTAATAAATGGGCTGAATGAAAGAGCAGACATAGATGATATTAGTGTCCATAGAACTGGAAGGAAAAATCATGTAGAAAATACATTGAGTTATTACCTTGTATTGATAACCCATTCTATTTTCAATATTGGAAGAATAAGATTTTGGTTCTCTTTCCTCTTCTATACAGATGATGTCTCCAGGGGTGTCCAATTCACCGCTGTGACAGAATTCATCCTCCTGCGGATCCCTACCCAGGGGACCATGGGCTTCCTGCACCCACTGCTCTTCTCCATGGTCTACCTGTGTGCCCTGCTGGGGAATGGGCTCATCGTCCTCATCACCACCCTGGACCGGCACCTCCACACCCCAATGTACTTCTTCCTGAGGGGCCTGTCCTTCTTGGACCTTTGCCTCATCTCAGCCACGGTCCCCAATTCCATCGCCAACTCTCTGAGGCACAGAAGCTCCATCTCCTTCCCGGGCTGTGTCGTCCAGGTCTTCATGATGATTTTTTCGGCAGGTGCAGAGATGACCCTCTTAACAGTGATGAGCCTTGACCGCTATGCTGCCATCTGCCACCCCCTGCACTATGACGTCCTCATGAGCAGGGACAGGTGTGTGCAGCTGACAGCTGTGTCCTGGCTGGGTGGGGGTCTCTATGCTGTGATGAACACGGCTGGAACCTTCTCCTTGTCCTACTGTGGGTCCAACGTGGTCCACCAATTCTTCTGTGACATCCCCCAGTTATTGGCTATTTCCTGTTCAGAAAATTTGATGAACAAACTTGTCTCCATTCTCATTAGTTTGGTTTTGGGTATCTGTTGTTTCATTTTCATCATCATTTCCTATGTCCACATCTTCTCTGCTGTCAGGAAGATCCCATCCACAGAAGGGAAGGCCAAAGTCTACTCCACCTGCCTTCCCCACCTGCTGGTTGTGGTGCTGTTTCTCTTCACTGGATGCTTTGCTTATCTGAAGCCAGCCTCAGAGACCCTGTCTGTATCTGACCTGGTCATTTCTATGTTCTACACGGTGGTGCCCCCCATCTTTAATCCCATCATATACAGTCTGAGGAACCAAGCCATGAAGTCGGCTGTGGGGAGACTGATGAAGGGCCAATACTCCAAGATGTGAGATATCACAATCTATAATTATAACCACTCATTAATTCAGCTTTTCCCCCTAAATCTTACATGTCATCATTTATAAGTATAGATTTCTTGCATTAGGATTATTCCCTTGTCACAAATTCTTATTCTCATAATCCTCACTATACTCCTTTTTCCTAAATTGCTGTAATCCTTCTCCCAAGCCCTCCTTGTGTGATGTTCAAAACTGAATCCAGCTCGTGGTTAAAAGCTTGTATTTGGTGTAGAAAGAGCGTTCTAGAACTCACATTCACCAACATTTACACGACATTGAGCAGTGGTAAAGGGGTCTGTCCTCAGGACCACATGGCCTTGGGACCACAGTCCTGGGGCTCGGGTCCCACAGCCTGCATGTGTCTCCACGGAGGGCCTTGTCCTCATTGATGGCAGGGGAGACATTTGAGTGGGGCCCCCCTTCCTTCACAATTCCTCATGGGGCATCTTCCTCTAGAAGTTCCTGTTGCTGCTGAAAGGACAAAGGGAATCCGCACCTGACTCTGCCAGAGGTGGACGGATAAAAGCTTCCTCGGTTAGTAGGAATCTATGAGTGAAACCTGGAATGGATGGAATGTTAATTTCTATGATGCCTGTTTGGATGCCAACGTGACTGCACCCCTCGTTGTGGTGTTTTCAAAGGTCAAGTTAGATGAATTATCTTTGAAGAGCTGCTTTTCTATGTAAAAGTTTATAATCTGTAACTTGTCATTGTGTTGATTTTTAGGTTCCCTTACTTTTCCAGATTGTATCTTGATCCTCTACCAGGTCTTCTCCACCTTCTTGTAGATTACACTTAAGTTCACTTCTCTTCCACTTGGGAACAATATTATTTTTTATTATGTAAAACGTTATGCAAACTAAAGCACGGCATAGTTGCATATTTTTTTATAATCCTCCACATCTGCACTGCATACTGGAGGTTCTCATACTGTTCCCCTAACACTGAGAATGTGAGCTGGGGTGACGGTCCTCCTCTCCGGAGCATGTCACTGTGTCTCCAAACTCTCCTGACCAATGAGCACATTTTGCCCATGAAACTATTTGTGATAATGAAATGTAGTTAATCACCAGACATGACTCGTCCATTCAAATTTCAGAATGAAACCTGCTTTCTGAGTCTCACTCGTGGGTGCCCAGGGCCAGACACTGCTCAGCCCAGCCAGGATGGGCGGGAAGGACAGACACTCCCTCATTGGCCGAGACACAACAACAGTCTTGGTGACCTCAGTTCTAACAACACTCTCGAGCAACTCCCCAGCCATGGCCCCCTTCTCCTTGAACCCCTAAAGGACACTCCGCCTGGGCGCTGACCCCACCTGCCCTGCTGCCTGGGCCGCCTGCTGAGCAGGAGGTAAGGGGGTGTCCACTCCTGCGGGGCTCAGCTATGGGAGGTGTCCGGGGCCACCGTCAGTCAGTGTGGACGGTCACTGATCAAAGGTGACTTGAGTAACCACTGACCGCGCGGTGCTCACAATCACAATGCCACAGGGAGACGCAGGCGAGCCTTGGGGGCTGCAGGCAGCACAACTGCACTCCGAGCTCGGAGGCAACGCCCCTGCCGGCCTCTGGACACGGGCCTGAGTCTGCCAGCTCGCCAGTGCGCCCGCTGCCCCAACACCTGACCCCAGGCCCCATTCCACAGACTCAAAGGAATTTACAGATTCATGCAATCCAAATCAAAATTTCAATGGCTTTTCTCAGACATATGAAGCAAACATTACAGAAAGCATATGTAACTACAAAAGACTACAAACAGCCAAAACAATCTTGACGAAAATGTAAGAATGGAGGCAGCACACTTCCAGGTTCCGGTCCATACAATAAAGCTCTAATACTGGAAGCAGCATGGCATGGGGACAAAAACAGACAGGCCGGCCACTGGAATATAACAAGGGCCCAGGAACCCACCCTCATCAGGAGGGATAGTGACTCTACGACAGAGGAGCCAGAGCAGGCACTGGAGCAGGAATGTGGGGAGATGGTGCTGGGAGAAGCAGACAGACACATGCAGCAGAGTGAAGCAGGTCCTGTCCCACCCCCTACAGAAGAGTAAACTCAAGCAGGTAAACGCCGTTTCCATGAGTGATGTCACCATCGTCATGCAGCAAACCTAAGCATATGACACCATGAGCAGAAACCCTAAAATACTGTTTCCTAAAGATTAGAAGCAAATTATCCCAACAAAAGGACAATTCTAATATAAGTGCAGGGACAGGGGCTGGGCTGGAAAAGAACCGAGGATCCACAACTTCAGAGACGAGTAAAGTTTCTCTTCCTGCAGGGCTGGTGACCCCCGTGGTCGCTCACTTCTGCTGGACATCCATTGTCTTTCTGCCCCACTCCCCATCCTTGGGCTCCCTCCTGCCTCACTCCGTGTCCCTTCACTCCCGCCTCAGGACTTCCTGCATCCCCCTCACGCCCATCCCCAGGGCCTCTCCCTGAAGGGCACACGGGGGTGACGGGGGACTGTCCAGCAGTCTAGACAGGGACTCAGGGCACTGTTATGACTGATGGTGCCCACCACGGTGGACCCAACACGTGGGGAATGGAACCTGGACATGAGGATTTGTCTATTCACGGCCATAGAGGCATGAGCCAGACACAAGATCATATCTACACACTGAGTGTGATAATTACTCGCTGAGATGCACTAAAGGACACTCAAATTAACACAGTCAAGTAAACACACACATTCCATATGGAGGAAGGTCCCTGAGGGCTGGAATGTGGACAGTGTCCACACGTGGACACCAGCTGCAGAGCTCAAATAGCCAGGCCCTGAGACCCTGCTCTGTCCATGAGGTGGCACAGGAGGGGGTGAAACATCCTGTGAGTGCTCAGAGGCTCCCCATGATCCCCGACCATGGAGTGAGAGGCAGGGACGCCCTCTGTCAAGCCATGGGGGCAACCTCAGGACACAGATGGACACGACAGCGAGAATTCCCCCCCCAATTTGCAAGTATTCGGTTCCTAGGCAGTTTTTAGAATGGAAATCATTCAGACTTGAAAGTTTTTAGATTTCAAGCTTCATTTTAGATGAGAAAGCACAGTAATTAAAATACTCATTTTATAAATCATGAAAAATGAAAAAAATTCTGAAGGTGCACAAGTTTCTAAGTGCCCCACTGCCTTACCATGCTGGATGAGTCTCAGTCAGTGGAAATATACTCTCCTTGCATTTAAAGTGTTCAAAAGATTGACTTGTAGTACCTCTATATATTAGAAGGTTTTGATATATGTGACAATTAATACTCCATTAACTGGCATTTGAGCATTCAGCACCCTGAGTTGTTTTGGGCACTGTATAAAGCACAACAACTAATGGAAATAGATTGTGATGAAGAAATTGCAGGGGACAAGCCAGATGTCTTCTGGCCAGCAGTGAGAGCCCAGAGTGGAGCGGGCAGCCAAAGCTGGGGTGGACCGTGCACGCAGGAAAGTGCGTCTCCAACTTGCCATTTTAGAACAGGGACTTCCCTTCAGTAAAGACTGCTTGAAACCTGCAGAAGGCTCCCTGAGGAGACAGATGTTAACTGGGCAGCACCCCCACACCAGGCCCCTTCTGGCACCAGTCAGAGCCCAGAGGGGGAGAGGGCAGCCAAAGCTTGGGTGGACTGCGCGTGCAGGAAAGTGCATCTCTGACTCGCCATTTTTGAACAGGGACCTTCCTTCAATAAAGACTGCTGGAAACTGGCAGAAGACTCCCCAAGGAGCCAGATGTGATCTGAAGGCCCCCACAAGCCTGGTCCGCCCTGGCAGGGAGATAGAGCCCAGAGGGTTATCCAGCGATTTGGAGCCCAGAGTGCAATCCAGTCGCCCCACCTCCAGGGATGTCTGTGGGACTTCAAGACACACCTTTGGATCTAAACAAACAGAAGGAGGCAATATTCTATGACAACGACCATTAACATACTCAAAGTACCACTGCCTCACTGTATTTCTGGCATAAATGTATTTGACTTGTTTGGACGACCAGTTTCCAAAATCCCAGAAAAAGCACACCAAAAAGATGCTGGCAAGTACCAGCAACACAGTGTCCCAAAGCATACAGCAAATAAGAAGCCAGGCAGCAGGGAGAAGAAAAACTACATGCAAGCTAGCAACTCCTCCGGAAAAAGACACACCACCGAAAGAAAACAACCCACCGTATTGCAACTACAGTGACTTGGAAGAACTTCTGACCCTTCCAGAAAGAGAATTTACAACTGCCATGATTAAAAAACTGAAGGAAGTCAAAAATGATATGGGAAAAATAATCAACGATCAGAAGAATAAAATTGAGTCCCTAAAGAGGGAAGTAAAAGAAATGCAGGACATCAAAGAATTAATGGAGGCACTAATAACTCTGGGAAAAGCAATGAAAGCAGAAAAGATGAAATGGAATAATGAATAAGTACTCTTGGAAACACAGAAATCAAAAGAACCAAAACAGAAAAGGAAAGAGAAATATGAAGGAAAAAGACCGAAGAAAGACTTCGGAAATTATCTGACTCCATGAGGAAAGGAAATAAAAGAGTTATAGGAATACTAGAAGGAGAGGAGAAAGATGTAGGAGCAGATAAAATATTCAAGGAGATAATTGAAAGAACTTCCCAAAAGTGAAGAAGGAGCTGAAAAGTGATATAAAAGAAGCAAGAAGAACACCAAACATCAACGAAGAAAGGAAAAATACAGCAAGACACATAATAGTAAAGCTCCCAAGAATCCAAGACAAGGAAAAATAATGAAGCTGACAAGAGGGAAGAAACAGATAACATTCAAAGGAAAACCAATCAGACTGACATTAGACTTCTACGAAGAAACAATATGGGCAAGGAGAGAGTGGAGGAACATAGTCAACAGACTCCAAGTAAACAGATGCCAACCAAGAATACTCTATCCTCTCCAATACTCCAACCAAGCTCTCCATCCTCTATGAAGAAAGAATAAGGATCTTCCCAGACAAACAGAAACTCTTGAATTTTATTATGACTAAACCCCCACTCCAAAAAATACTACAAAGAGTCCTAAAGCCAGAACCTCAGAGGGATGAATAAGAATGGTAGAAGGCCAACAACAACAACAAAAAGTTATTAAATGAATAAATAAATAAAATCGAAGGAAAGACAAACACAATGGCAAATATAGATGCTAACATATCAATAGTAACTCTAATTGTAAATGAACTAAACTCTTCAATAAAAAGACACAGAGTGGCAGGCTGGATTAAGAAACAAGAACCAACCTTCTGCTGTCTCCAGGAAACACATTTAGCTACAAAAGATAAAAATAGACTCAACGTTAAGGGATGGAAAACAATCCTACAAGCAAATGGACCAAAAGAGAAAGCAGGAACAGCTATACTTATATCAGATAAAACAGATTTCAAACTCAAAAAGGGAAAAAAGAGACCCCAACGGTCACTACACTATGATCAAGGGGACAATATTTCAAGAAGAAATAACACACATTAACATATACTCACCCAACAAAGGAGCACCAAAATATATCAGACAACCATTAGAAAACATATGTAGTAGGAGACTTCAACACACCACAATCAACAATGGATAGATCAATGAGACAAAAAATAAGTACATTAAAGCTCTAAAATAGGATCTAGAGTGCTTGGGCTTAACGGACTTCTACAGAACACTAAGCCCAAAAATCTGAGTACGCATTTGTCTCAAGCACACAGGGATCATTCTCCAGGATCGATCACATACTGGGACCCAAGACAAATATCCACAGATACACCAAGATTGAAATCATAGTAAGCATCTTCTCTGACCATGAAGGCATCAAACTAGAAATAAACCATAAAAATTAGACAAGGAACTCGTCTACCTCATGAATATTGAAACCCACACGACTGGAAAACCACTGAAGTAATGAGGAGATCAAAGAAGAAAATAAAAAAATGCTTTGAGTTGAATGACAAGGGGAACACCAATTTCCTAAACATATGGGACAGAGCAAAAGCAGTAATAAAAGGGAAATATATAGCAATAGAGGCTCATGTCACAAAACAAGAAAGTTCTCAAAGAAACAACCTAATCACAAAGCTCAAATAACTAGAAAAGGAACAACAACAACAACAAAAACAGAAGAAGAAAAGAAATAATAAAAAACAAAGCACAAATAAATGAAATTGAAACAAAAACAAAACAAAAAAAAAAAATCCAAAAGATGAATGAAACCAAAACCTGGTTCTTTGAAAAAATAAATAAAATAGACAAACCCCTAGCAAGGCTCACAATGGAAAAACGGGAGAAAGCACAAATAAATAGGATCACAAATGAAAGAGGAGAAATCACAACGGACACAGCAGAAATCAAAAGAACAATCAGAAACTACTATGAACAGTTATATGGAAACAAGCTCAACAATGTAGAGGAGATGGACAAATTCCTACAACTCTACAATCACCCAAAGCTAGATTAAAAAAAAAAAAATAAAACACCTAAACAGACCAATTACAAGCAGCAAAATTGAAACGGTAATCAAAAACCTCCCCAAAAACAAAAGCCCAGGACCTGATGGATTTACAAATGAATTCTACCAAACATTCAGAGACGAATTAGTGCCTATCCTTCACAAACTATTCCAAAAAATTGAGAAGGAAGGGACTATACCAAACACGTTCTATGAAGCCAACATTACACTAATACAAAAACCGAACAAGGACAACACAAAAAGGAAAACTACAGGCCAATCTCCCTAATGAACACTGATGCAAAATTCCTCAATAAAATTTTAGCTATCAGAATCCAATAATGTATCCATAAGATAATTCACCGCGACCAAGGAGGATTCATTCCAGGGACACAAGCATGGTTCAACATCCGAAAATCAAATAATGTCATCCAACACATCAACAAAAAGAAATATAAAAACCATATGATAATATCAATAGATGCGGAGAAAGCTTTTGACAAAGTGCAACACCAATTCATGATAAAAGCCCTTGAAATTCTTGGCATACAAGGAACAAACCTCAACATCATAAAGGCCATCTATGACAAGCCAACAGCCAGTATCATTCTCAATGGTGAAAAGCTGAAATCAATTTCATTAAGATCTGGAACAAGACAAGGATGTCCACTCTCACCACTGCTTTTCAATATAATACTGGAAGTCCTAGCTAGAGCAATAAGACAAGAGAAAGATATACAAGGAATCCAAATAGGAAAAGAAGAAGTCAAACTATCACTATTTGCAGATGATATGATAACATACATAGAGAACCCCAAAAACTCCAAAGTAAAACTAATTCAACTCATCAGTTCAGTAAAGTGTCAGGATACAAAATCAACATGCAAATTCAGCAGCATTCCTATACACAAACAATAAATCTGAAGAAGAAGAAATAAAAAAAAACATCCCTTTTATTATCGAAACAAAAAAAATCAAATATTTGTGAATAAATCTAACAAAACAGGTAAAGGACCTATACAAAGAAAACTATAAAACACTGTTAAAAGAAATAGAATAAGACACAAAGAAATGGAAAGACATCCGCTGCTCATGGATTGGAAAAATAAACATTATTAAAATGGCCATCCTACCAAAAGCAATCTACAGATTCAATGCTATTCCAATCAAAATTTCAAAGACATTCTTCAAAGAAATAGAACAATTATTGATGAAATTCATATGGAATCACCCAAAACCCTGAATAGCCAAAGCTCTCCTGAAAAAAAAGAAGGGGATTGAGGCATCACACTGCCACACTTCAAACTATACTACAAAGACATAATCATCAAAACTGCATGGTATTGGAACAAGAACAGACACATAGACCAATGGAATGTAATAAAAAAATCCAGAAATAAACCCACAGATTTACAGTCAACTAATCTTTGACAAAGGAGCAAAGACTATGCATTGGAACAAAGAAAGTTTGTTCAATAAATGGTGCTGGGAAAACTGGGTCGCTACATGCAAAAGAATGAAGCTTGACCACTACCTCACACCATACACAAAAATCAACTCAAAATGGATTAAAGAACTAGACATAAGATCTGAAACTATAAAACACATAGAAGGAAATATAGGCGAAACACTATGTGATATTCACATCAAAGACATCTTTACAGACACATCACCCAAGGCAGTGATAGTGAAGGCAAAGATCAACAGCTGGGACTACATCAAATTAAAGAGCTTCTGCACAGCAAAAGAGAAAACAACAAAAACAAAGGGAAACCCCACAGCCTGGGAGAACATTTTTTCACACAACACTAATGATAAAGGACTGATCACAAAAATCTGCAAAGAGCTGATGAGACTCAACAACAACAAATAAAATAATCCAGTCAAAAATGGGCAGAAGAGCTGAAAGAAACTTATCTGAAGAGGAAATGCAAATGGCTAACAGGCATATGAAAAATTGTTCAACATCACTTGTAATCAGGGAAATGCAAATCAAAACTACCCTGAGATACCATCTTACACCAGTGAGAATGGCACATATTACAAAAACTAGCAACAGCAAATGTTGGTGAGGGTGTGGAGAAAAAGGAACTCTTCTGCACTGTTGGTGGGAGTGCAAACTGGTGCAACCACTATGGAGAGCTGTGTGGAAATTTCTGGACATACTAAACATAGAGCTTCCATAGTATCCAGCAATTCCACTCCTAGATATTTACCCAAAGGACACAGAAACATCAATTCCAAAGAGCACCTGCACCCCTATGTTTATAGCAGCACTGTTTACAATAGCTAAGCCTTTGGAAACAAACCAAATGCCCAAAAATAGATGACTGGATCAAGAAGATGTGGTACATATATACCATGGAATATTACTCAGCATTCAAAAAAGGTAAACACATGCAATTTGCAGCAACATGGATGACCCTGGAAGGGTTCATGCTCAGTGAAATAAGCTAGAAAGAAAAAGAAAAATACCGGATGGTCTCACTCATAGCAGGGATCTAAAAAACTTAAATAAGGGACCAGGAAAATGAATAACTATAAGAAAGTGAAAATCAAAATCAACAAAAAACTATGAACCAGAGACACTCTATGGGGGGTAGGGGGCGGGAAGGGAGGGATTGGGGTCAAAATAAGGGGGTTGCAATTGTATGGGGAATATAAAAATAAAATTTATTATTTTAACATATATGAACAAATGTAAATTGAGTCATAAACATGAAAGTAAAATGCAATAGTATAAAACTTCTCAAATAAGACATAATAATACAACTATATGTGACATTGGATTTGTTAATAACTTTTTATTTTTTTATTTATTTGTTTGATGTTTCTGTGGCTTTTGGGTAAATACCTAGGAGTGGAATTGCTGGATCCTGTGGAAGCTCTATGTTTAGTAGGTCCAGAAATTTCCACACAGCTCTCCATATTGGTTGGACCAGTTTGCACTCCCACCAACAGTGCAGAAGAGTTCCTTTTTCTCCACACCCTCACCAACATTTGTTGTTGCTAGTTTTTGTAATATGTGCCATTCTCATTGGTGTAAGATGGTATCTCATGGTAGTTTTGATTTACATTTCCCTGATTGCAAGTGATGTTGAACATTTTTTCATATGCCTGTTGGCCATTCGCATTTCCTCTTCAGAGAAGTTTCTTTTTAGCTCTTCTGCCCATTTTTTGACTGGATTATTTTCTTTGTTGTTGTTGAGTCTCATCAGCTCTTTGCAGATTTTTGTGATCAGTCCTTTATCATTAGTGTTGTGTGAAAAAAATGTTCTCCCAGTTGGTGTTTTTTTTCTTTGTTTTTGTTATTGTCTCTTTTGCTGTGCAGAAGCTCTTTAATTTGATGTAGTCCCAGCTGTTGATCTTTGCCTTCACTATCACTGCTTTGGGTGATGTGTCTGTAAAGATGTCTTTGATGTGCAAATCACGTAGTGTTTCGCCTATATTTTCTTCTATGTATTTTATGGTTTCAGGTCTTTTTTTTTTTAAGATTTATTTTTATTTATTTATACAAGCACTGGGTACAGTCAGAAGCGCGGGAGGGTGAGAGAATTCACCAGAGCCAGAGCGGGGAGCAGAGCAGGCAGAAGGACCGAAGTACACTGCTGAGGGGAGCAGCGGGCGGCAGGAGAGGTCTGCGCGCCATGTGGGACCCTCCTCCAGTGGCCGGGGAGCATCCGGGGATCGAACCGGCGCTGCAGAGGCTGCGGGCAGCTTCCCAACCCAGCGCTCAACCGCTGCGCCACCGGGGAGGCCCGGTTTCAGGTCTTATGTCTAATTCTTTAATCCATTTTGAGTTGAGGGTTTTTGGTAGTGGTCAAGCTTCATTCTTTTGCATGTAGCAACCCAGTTTTCCTAGCACCATTTATTGAACAAACTTTCTTTGCTCCAATGCATAGTCTTTGCTCCTTTGTCAAAGATTAGTTGACCATAAATCTGTGGGTTTATTTCTGGATTTTCTATTTGATTCCATTGGTCTGTATGTCTGTTCTTGTTCCAATACCATGCAGTTTTGATGATTATGGCTTTGTAGTAGAGTTTGAAGTGTGGGAGTGTGATGCCTCCATTCCCTTCTTTTTTTTTTTTTTTTTCAGGAGAGCTTTGGCTATTCGGGGTTTTTTGTGATTCCATATGAATTTCATCAATAATTGTTCTATTTATTTGAAGAATGACATTGAAATTTTGATTGGAATAGCATTGAATCTGTAGATTGCTTTTGGTAGGATGGCCATTTTAATAACGTTTATTCTCCCAATCCATGAGCAGAGGATGTTTTTCCATTTCTTTGTGTCTTCTTCTATTTCTTTTAACAGTGTTTCATAGTTTTCTTTGTGTAGGTCCTTTTCCTCTTTTGTTAGATTTTTTCCCAAATATTTGATTTTTTTTGTTTCAATAATAAAAGTTTTTTTTTTTTGATTTCTTCTTCTTCAGATTTATTGTTTGTGTATAGGAAGGCTACTGACTTTTGCGTGTTGATTTTATATCCTGCCACTTTACTGAACTGATTGATGAGTTGAATTAGTTTTTCTGTGGAGTTTTTGGGGTTCTCTATGTATATTATCATATCATCTTGGATTTTCTAATAACTTTTTAGATAAAAGACTAGAAGCATGACCTATGAAATTATAAACAGACCTTTGCACTTTATTAAAAGTTAATGCTCTGCATAAATGATGTTTAAAAGACAAGTAACGTATTGGGAAAATACTATGAACACAGCTGCATTTAACAACATGCATTTGTCAAAACTAAAAGAACCCACAGCACTAAGAATGACCCTTGGTCTACCTACAATTTAAAGAATCATTTTGCAAATTCGGGTATCCCAGAATGTAACACAGACGATGACAATAGAATGTAACTGTATTACATTGTATGACACATGCTTACAGAAAGAGATTTGGAAAAGGTGCTATAGACTCAAAAAGAAGGAAAAAATTCTATAGTTTGTTCTGCTGGAAATGTCCTTTCCACACTGGCAAGGCTGCCTGGGACAATAAAGTCAGCAAGACAATAACTTTGTTTGCTTTGAAGAGTACCTCTGGTGAGAACCAAAAAAAAAAAAATGTCCAGAAGTCCACAGTCCTATCGTGTTTATGAGTCGCTAGACGAAGGAACATGAGCTAATGCCCTGAGGGTCGAGCATCTCTATGAGGGTATTTGTCAAAATAAGAGATTTCAATAACCTTTGGCCCTTACATCTTCCCCCACACAGGGAACTCTGACTGACTTGACTTTGTAAAATCTAGATGTTACTTTGAGGTTATAGCAATGCTTCTCCTCTATCCATCAACTAAGTCTGTTGGAAACCTCATTCAGTTAACTATGTTAAAAATTAACTGGAAGTCTTCCTTTCTTTATTAAAGAATAATAATGTACTTTTTTCTGTTAATGTAACTTATAACCCGAGACCACATCTCAGAGGTTAGGGGAAGTCAAGCAAAGAAATCTGATGGCAGTCTCCCTAGCCTAGGTCCTCACTTTGGCTCTGAATAATCTCTTTAATACATTTCTCTTTTATTAAACTTTGAATTTGCTTCACAGTGGTGATTATTTCATTAGAAATTGCAGATCAAGGTAGTTTTGGAAATGTGTGGGCTCTGCAAGTTGAAAGGAAAAAGGGCCAGTACAACAGCACACTACTCAAACAATAATGTTGATGCCCACAGGACAAAAGTTGACACCGCTGAAAAATCTAAATGTGTGTTAAAAAGTATTAAAGAAAATAATTTCAGTGAATCAAACACTTCAGAAAGTCTTCATTCAGAAAACTGTAAAATGGGATGCAGCGCCAGTTCAATCCCAGCAACCAGGTTAGGGAACCACATGGCGTGCAGAACTCTCCTGCCATGCCCGCTGTTCCCCTCTGCAGTGTACTTCATCAGTCTGCCTGTTCTGCTCCCCTCTCTGGCTCTGGTGAATCCTCTCACCCTCCTGCACTTCTGACTGTATCCAGTGCTGGTATAAATAAATAAATAAAAAAAACAAACAACAAGAAAAATAATTAAAAATAAAAAGTATCAGGCTTTCCTGCCCTCCTGCCATTAGGATGGATGACAGAACCCTGGATGCCCTGAATACATGCCTGATGGCAGCACCTGGTGTAGGGTATGGGCATAGGTAGATGGGATTCTTTTGGACTACAACTTGGCATTTAAGGGCGGCATCACGGGGACGCTGGTAGAAGCCCGAAAGAAGCAGAGAAGCAGCGAGAACACCAGAAAACACCAGAGAGCCCTGATAGAGTGAAGACTTGAAGACAGCACCCCTGCCTGCCGTGTACCCAGTAAATCCCAATAAAAGCCAGACAAGCCACTGATGACCCCAGGACTCCTCCTTTACCCGGTCTGCTGGATCACCAGTGTCCTTCCTGGATTACCGGTGTCCTTTGCAGGGACTAATCATGAGACTCAACTGCAGGCATACACAAAAGAGTTTATTTACAAAAAGGGGAAAATGGAGAAAGGAATATCTGGGAGAAAGAGGGAGAGAGAAATTGGTGAATGTGTCCTACCAGTTCCACTGAGCTGGAACACCAATAGCACGCTGAAGATTGGCAAAAAGCCTAGAGCCCCCCAAGGCCCACATGTCTGTTTATATACCAAGCCAGGCTGCTGAACTACACCCTCATTTCCCAGCAATCACCCTTTGGTGTTGATGACTGTATGGCAACCAACCCATTCTGAGCAGGTTATGAACGGTTTTAGCAGCCACATGCTCTTCGCCGTGGTTTGTAGTCGCTCCAACACTCCTTCATACACTCCACTACTCCACCCTTAACACCACACTCCCACCACACCGCACTCTGCTGCACCACCCTTATAAATAAGTCTCTTAGCTCAGGTGGACCCACTTCAGGTGCCCGCCATCAGGCATGCACCCAGGATCACAGGGCTCCCTCATCTATCCTGATGGCGGAAGGGCAGAAAAGCCTGATACTTTTTACCTTACCCTACAGTCCACCCCCTCAGGGTTTTCTGCCATATAGTCCACGTATGTACAATTTTTTTAAGCAAACATAAACAGTGCAGCCATGGACCACAAAAGCAAATACATCACAAAATGACTAAACTTAATTTTCCTAGGGGCAGAAAGACAGAGAAGTTACCGCTACCAGCAATAGGATATCCCTCCCATCGGGCAATATACATGCCAATTTGGCATCCGAAGACAATATAGTCGCTGGCATCAGTGGCCTTCCAGGGCATGAATACCACACTCGCTTTGCCAGTGAAGAGGCATCAGTGGGTTCTACATGCAGCAGGAGTGGAGAGCTCATAATAGGCCACAGAGTTATTACAAATGTCCCCTTGAGGATTGCCTGCTGATCTGCCACTCCAGGGTGGGTAACATGCACCCGTGGCAGCCACTGTGCACTCACCCATGGTTTTATCTGTAAATCGGCCTCCAGGCCACGACCCCAAGGGGCTATCAGAGCCACCCACCGCATGTGGGGAGCCTTCACTGTCCAGGGCCATTCCCAGTCCACGGTCTGCCCTGGGTCCACTCCAGTTGGGGCTGGCAATAGGATGTTGCCCTGCTGTCCAAGTCCCAGTTTTAATAAGACGTCTGACGTCTTTATTTGTAATTGGATGGGAGCAGCGGCACGATGTAGCAATGCCTCCGATGGAGCCAGGCCGCCTCTCCTGATCCTCTCATTCAATGTCTGCAACACCCCCCATAGCCGTCGGCTACACCCAGCCAGCATCTGAGTGGGGGCAGTGGCTCTTAGTCCTTGCTTCAGTAGGCCACTATACCTCTCTATAATCCCTGCAGCTTTGGGATTATAGGGAGTGTGAAACTTCCATTCAACACCCATGTTCTTGGCCCACTGCTGCACCCGGGCTCCTGTAAAATGAGTCCCTTGATCGCTCTCCACTACCAGCGGACGTCCATATGCAGCACATAGGCGTGCCAGTGCTGCCAACACTGCATTTTGGTCCGCATGTGGAGCAGGGTAAGCTGCCAATAACCCGGTAGCAGTGTCCACACAGGTGACAGCATATTGTTGTCCATCGGAGTGAGGTAGTGGTCCAATGATGTCAATCTGCCAGCGTGTCAGGGGTACCTGCCCCCGCAACACCTGGCCTGTAGATGCAAAAGGTCTCCGGGGGTAAATCCTAGAACATAGTACACATGTTTCACATGCAGTCTGGATTTCTTTTAAAGTTACAGGTAGACCCCAGGCATGCACAGTGGCCCACATTGTCTTCTGTCCTGCGTGGATCAAGCGTCTGTGTAGCCACTGCGCAACATCCTGCCCTGGAACAGTTTCAAGCCATCGAACCGGGCTAGGGTATCTGCCTCATCGTTGCCTGGTGAGGCTAATGGGGCATGTCCTGTGACATGATAAACAGTCACCTGCTTCTGATGCCCCAGATCCCATAGATCTTTCCATAGGGCCTGGCCCCACAATGGCCGATGCATAACTGTCCAGTCATTTAAATTCCATGTGGAAATCCACAGTGTCAGACCCCTGTACACAGCCCAACTGTCAGTACAGATTACTAGAGGGGAAGGCTCATGGGCCACCGCCATCCATACTGCTCGCAGTTCAGCCCATTGGCTGCTCTGTCCCATCCCGGTTTCAAATCAAATAGTGTCTGTTTCTGGGTGTACAGCCACTGCTGTCCAAGAGGCTGGCTGGCCCCGGCTGGAGCCATCCGTATACCAGGCCTCTGCTGGAATCGGTGCTCGACCCTCCTTGTAGGGACTAGCTTCAGGTTCGGCTCTATACAGGCTTCTGAATTTGGTTCCATACTAATATATGTCACAGGACCAAGAACCTCCTGCAACTCCACCCTTAAGTGGCTAGTTGACAGGGTGTAGCACTGTTCTAAGTATGCCTCCCACTTCGCCAAAGTGGGTGTTTGAGTAGTGCCACTATGGGGCTTTGTTGTCCATCCCATACCCATCCAGCTAGTGGGTAAGTGGTTCTCACTAAGACAGGGGCTGTGGCAGTTATACTTTCTGTGGCTAGTAAGGCTGCATATACCACAGCTAGCTGTTTCTCAATTAAGGAGTACCTAACCTCAGCCCCCTTCCAGAGTTGGGACCAGAACCCAATAGGCTGTCATAGCGTCTCTGATTTCTGCCAGAGTCCCCACCAGAACCCTTCCTGAGTAACATGTACATCGAGCTCACAGGGTCGGGCTGGGTCAAAAATCTGCAAGGCCTGAGAAGTCTTTATAGTTTGTTTGGCCGTGGCAAATGCTGTGTCTGCCTCAGCTGACCAATCCCACCTGGCTCCCTTACGTATTAACATATACAAGGGTCATAAGAGCTGGGCCATGTGAGGTATAAATGCCCTCCAGTAACCCAACAGACCCAGAAAGGCTTGCAGCTGCTTCACTGTGGTTGGAGTGGGGTAAGCTTGGACTTTATCTATCACAGCTTCAGGGATAACCTTTGTCTTACCCGACCAAACAACTCCCAGGAACTTAACTGACAGCCCAGGCCCCTGCAGTTTGCTTTCGTTGATTGCCCGGCCGCATGTTTTCAGGTGTGTTAATAAGAAAGGTACTGCCTTTTCCAGATCTGTAAGAGAGTCACTTGTCAATAAAATATCATCAATATAATGGTATAAACACACTGAAGATGGCCTTTCCCACCGGGCCAAATCTGCTGCCACCAGCCCGTGACACAGAGTAGGGCTGTGCAGGTATCCCTGTGGCAGCACAGTGAATGTCCACTGCCGGCCTTCCCAGGTGAAGGCGAACTGGTCTTGACTTCCTGGGGCTATATCTACTGAAAAAAAAAAGCATTTGCCAGATCGGCTACAAAATGGTACATTCCCAGCTCGTGGCTCAGATGATCCATCAAATCTGCCACTGAAGGCATTGCAGCATGCAAGGGGGGAACTACCTTATTCAATTCACGGTAATCTACTGTCATGCGCCAAGAGCCATCGGGCTTCTTCACCGACCACACTGGCAAATTGTAGGGGCTGTGGGCAGTACGCACAATGCCCACTTTCTCCAGCTCTGATATTGTGCCTGTAATTTCTTTGTAGCCTCCGGGCAACCAATATTGCTTGGTATTAGTCACTCGCCTAGGGACTGGCAGTTGTAGGGGAGGATGCTTAGCGTGTCCTCTCACCACTGCCTTTACCACTCGCACTCTAAGGCGAAATTCTCTGACTGTGGTTTCTAGCCATAAGCCACGTAGTACATCCACCCCCAGGATGTACTCCGGGATGGGCGATACATATACTTTATACTCTTTCGGGGGTAATCGCCCAATCCCCAGAGATAGTTTTACTGCTGTCACCTTGACACTCTGGCCTCCATAGCCATCAATATAACAAGTAGACCCATGAAATCTTTCTGGATTTCCATAGAGCAGAGTACATTCTGCCCCTGTGTCTACTAGAGCTAAAACCCTTTGTACGTTAGTCGGGGACCAGTGGATGGCAAGCTCCACATGTGGCCTCTGGTCCCCACCCGTCCCCTGTGGACGGGTTCCTTGGCCCTCACCCTATTCAAAGGATATCAGGCCATCACCCGAGGATGGGGCTGGCAGCAAGTGGTCATCCAGGCGCAGGGTGCGTGCCTGAGGCCTGGGGCTTCCAGGCTCCCCCTGAGCAGCAGTCCTTCTCATGGGTGTGAACCTCTGGTCTTCTCGCAGCTGCTGCCATAATTCCAATAAATATGCATTGGGCTGCGCGTCTATTTTAGTGCCATCTACACCTGCTCTTATTAAATCCATCCACATTTGTTTACGGGTGACTTTTATAGGTTCTGTGATGCCAAGAGGCCTCCTTGCCCTCCTTGGCATTCCTTTTGACCTTTCTGAAACTACCCGTATTCCTTTCTGAGACTGCCGGCTCTCAACTTCTCCCAAGCTGGCTATCATTGTGGTGACGTCATGTATCTGACGTCCCACATAGGGTGCTAGTACTGCCATGAGAGATCCAAATGTAGATGAGGGGGCATTCTTTAATACCAAGTCTCTCATCCCTGCTGTGAAACGCTCGTCATCAGGACCACGCGTATTCACATTAAACATGGCCTGCTGCATCCTCAATTCCCGAAGGACCTGCACCAGCTCAGCGTACATCTGCCATCCGCTTACTGTCTCCGGCACGTCTCCCGCATCAGCCCATACTGTCCGTATGGCAGCCATTATCCACTGCAGGAGGGTGTGGTCGCCTGGCCATACCACCGGCTATTCTGCAGCCTCTGTCGCAAGGATGGGTGTGAAGTCACGGAGGCCAGTCTCTCCATCTCTTGAGCCGTGCAAATAATCCCATCCACCCCCAGGTCCCATAAACGTAGTAGCCAGGCTGCCAAGGGTTCCCCTGGTTTCTGGCGGAACTGTTTGCCCAAGTCCACCAGTTCCGCCTGGGTGTAAGGTCGGTAGGTAGTAAATTCCGTCATCTGTGGTGGTCCCGCAGCCAGACCACCTGGGGCCATGGGTCACTGCCACTTCATTTTCTGAGTCACCACCGGGTGGCCCCGGAGCATGGGCCCAGCCTCCTCCTCCTCTCCAGAGGAGTCCGGCATCTCCGGGGTTGTGGGTTGGTTTGCCACTGCCGGTTGGGACTCAGGCAAAGGTTCAGCCTCCCTCTCCTCCTGTCCTGAGCAGGGGTCTGGCATCTCTGGAGCCGCAGGCTGGTTTGTCACCACCGGCTGTGATTCGGGCAAAGGGCCAGCCTCCCTCTCCTTCCTTCCTGAGACGGAGTCTGGCATCTCCGGAGGGGTGGGTCGGTTTCTCCAAACTTCTTCCTCCAGAATCCTCAAATGTTGTTGCTGTATCCGCATCTCTTCTCGCATCTCATCCAGTACTTGCTGGATCCTAGATTGCTCTTTCCGCCTGGACTCTCGCAGAGCTGTGAGAAACACCCATCCCACGGCTCCTGCCGCCTCGCGGGCACTGCATCCACTCAGGGTTTCTTCTATTTCATACAGGGCCTGTTCCAACTGCCCCGGGGATCCATCTACCTCTGGCCATTCCTGGGGAGGTGCCCACTGGGCGAGGAGGTCAGCCACCGGGTACCATCTGCTCGTGGCCGGCCATCCAGGGATCCCTCTCCAGATTTCAAAGGGTTTCGTCTGCGTAGAGCTGTCCTGCCTCGAACCGTCCTGCCGTCAACGCCAGTTGTAAAGCAACCAACCCATTCTGAGCAGGTTTATGAATGGTTTTAGCAGCCACATGCTCTTCGCCGTGGTTTGTAGTCGCTCCAACACTCCTTCGTACACTCCACTCCTCCACCCTCGACACCGCACTACCACCACACCACACTCTGCTGCACCACCCTTATATTATCAGTCTTTTAGCGCAGGTGTACCCACTTCAGGTGCCCGCCACCAGGCATGCACCCAGGATCACAGGGCTCTCTCATCTATCCTGATGGCGGAAGGGCAGAAAAGCCTGATACCTTTTACCTTACCCTACAGATTGTCAGTCCAAGTTCATCAGTGAGTCCATCAGTCCAAGTCCGTTGGCCTCTCCCTACATCAGCACTGGCGAGCTCTGAATCGTGGCCCTGTCTTCCCGACAATTCTTGCTGCCTCAGGAGTAATTGGCTGGTCATTTTGGGTGTCGTTGGCCGGTCCTCTCGGGCGTCTTCTCCTCCAGGTATGGTCTTGTCCTGTAGATCCTGGACCTTGTCCACCAGTCCCCCCAGGTCTTCAGAGGACTCCATACCCGTCTGCATGGATCATCTTGCCGACTTATGACAATTGTAAGTGACAGGAACAGACAATGCAGGTTTTCTGATCCCATGCAGATGGGGCAAAGGAGTCAGAATCCTCAGTCGTTTTTTGCAGGTCTTTTATGGGGGTTCACCAGGCACATGGCAGGCAGGGGTGCTGGGGGGCTGGGAGGCTGACAGGCCTCCCAGCCCCCAGCAAGTCTTCACTCTATCTGGGCTCTCTGGCGTTCATTCTGCTGCTTCTCGGCTTGTCTTTCGGCTTCTGCTTCGGCTTCTTCTGGCGTCCCTGTGACGCCACCCTTAAAAGCACAGTCTTAGCCCAGGTGTACCCACTCTAGGTGCCCACCATGTGGCATGCATTCAGGATCACAGGGTTCCCTCATCTATCCTGATGGCAGGAGGGCAGAAATATCTGATATTTTTCCTTACCCTACAACAAGCAATTTTGATTCTTTCTTTTGGTCTCCTTCTGAGATTCTTGCTGTCAGTATGTGCCCTCCTAGGGTATGCCCCAATCTCTGCTGGCTTTGTTGTTTTGGAATGCTGTGGAGGCACATGTAGCCCCTGACATCAGTAGGCAGAGGCAGGTCTCCAAGTGACCATCAGGTGATACATGAGCTTGGGCTGAGGCTGAACGTGGTTCATGGATTTCAATTGGGAAATTATGTTTAGGCTGAGATCAGGTGGGGCAGATGAAGCGTCATGGTTGAGAGGTAACTGGTGGCGGCAGTTCTAATAGGCCTTTTGGAGTGATGGGGTTTTGCAAGGTCTGGATGGAAAAAGAGTGTTTTCATCTGGATTACAGGTGAAGGGGTAACTTCTGGGACTCTTTCTACACGGGGGCATGTTTGCCATTTGAGTCTTTGGATTTGTTTGATTGCTGGTGAGAGAAATGTTTCTAAGGCCCTGGCTGGCTACAAAGAGAGGTTTGTATGGAGGAAGCCCTCCGAGGGAATTAGGAATGCATTCCAGAACCTTGACGTTTGCAGGTGGTTACCTGAGAACTATCAACAAGTGGAGGAGATTGCCACATCATTTAAATGCCATCTTGAAAAAGAGAAGTGTTCAACAAGGAGGACACAAGGACCGCTCACTCCGACACAAATGTTTGAAGTAGCAATTAAAAATGAGTTGCACAGACACACTCAAAGTCTCTACAAGGCCAAGGCCATTTTTCTGGCAACTGCACCCGGTTTTGAGAACAGCTTGGCCTGGCGCCACTGCAAGACAAAATTGTGTGATCTTCCCTCTCCACCCCTACCCACTTTTGGGAATGGCAATTTTACTTTGATTTTGAGTTTTGACTTCTGTGGAAATTCTGTATTTTTTTTTCCTTTTTTTTTCCCTTTCCATCCCTTTTTCTATTGCAGGTCAACACATCCAGAGAACAAACCCTCCAACGACAGCACAATGTATTAAATTTCAGTTTACACAAGAGTATACACCTGGCTTAACGAAAATTAAGAGATATAAACTGTGTATGTTTGTATGTTTCTGCTTTTCCATTGTTAGTTGGTGATTAAAATACATAATTTGAAATTAAAGAATTTAATCTGGAAACTGTGCCTATAGAGTTATAGGATTAGGAAGAATACTTTTTATTTCACCTGGATTTATAAATTTCACAAGTAGGGTTTCACATCAGTGAAAGATTGGTGGAAGGAAAATGGTTACTTTTGGAATGAGAGAATATAGGACATGGAAAGGTCGTTTTGTCACCACTGTGCTGCTGAGTCTATCCAGAGCTTGGCATTTCAAATTGTCACTACTGAGTAATTGAATGCCATCCCCCTTAGTATTTATGGCAAAGGTCCCCAGAAATCTAATTCAGGAAATAATGGGTGTCTTTTATTTCATTGATCAGAGGAATTTTTTTATAATAAATTTAATTTTTATATTCCCCATACAATTGCAACCCCCTTATTTTGACCCCAATCCCTCCCCTCCCGCCCCATTCCCCCCATAGAGTGTCTTTGGTTCATAGTTTTTTGTTGATTTTGATTTTCACTTTCTTATAGTTATTCATTTTCGATCAGAGGAAATTTTATGGAACATCCATGGAGCTGCAAAGCCACCCCACAAAATTTCTCCTTTTCTTTATGGGAAAGACATTAAACACACTTGCCTACTGGGCATTTATCTGATTAAGTCGAACTTAATGGGAAGTATTTTCCCTTGAGGGAAATATTTAACCTTAATATGTAAATGAACGTTAATATAGGGTTCTAAAATTTTTGTGAGACTTCTTCGATATATACTATATTTTGATATAATATTGCTTGTCAATTCTGATTATTGTTGTTTTGGAATGCTGTAGGTTATAATATTCAACAACTTTCCTTGTCAATGATATTATCAGATTTTTAAAAAGGTTTTATTTATTTATGCATACAAGAACCAGAACCAGGGTGTAGGCCAGAGGTGTGGTGATTGAGAGGATCACCAGAGACAGAGTGGGGAACAGAACAGGCAGATTGACTGAAACACACTGCTGAGGGGAGCAGCGGGCCAGACAGGAGAGGTCTGCTGTGCCGTGTGGGTTGCTCCCTGGCTGGGAATAAAACTCATGCTGCAGAGGCTGCTGATAACTTCATCTGTTCTGTCTTAACCCCTAGCGCCACCAGGGAGGGAGGCCCTAGTATCAGATTTTTGATTTTGGTTATCTCAGAGTTCTGGCACTTGTAGAAATGGTTTCTGGAGAAATGAACAAGAGAGACATCCTGACAATTTTTAAGACCCATGGTAATAGATGGAATTTGAGGTGGAGAGATTTCTACATATGCATGAGTGGATTAACAATCCTGATAAGTTTACCTTGGAATGAAACTTGTTTTGTTTTGTTTACACTCATAGAAGAAGTTTTTTTTTTTTTTTCCTTTGAGCTGACCAGTATCTGTAGCAAAGTTAAATTGTCATTTTGTGAAAATAACTAAATTCTTTAGTTCTTGACATTTTCTCTCTACTTCACACCATCATAATATGGAAAATAGTAAAATGTATGATAGTACTCATCAGAATGTGTCTGTCTTTGAATAATTTCAATAGGGAATTTCATTGCCTTCTCCTTAAATAAAGAATTAAGTGTCAAAAGACACTGTAATTGAAATATTATAGTCCAGACCAGATTGTTTTTAGTAGTTGGATTGAGAAGAGCCAAGAAGAAAATGCCTGCCATGTGCTTGTAGGATTTCAGAGTCGGTTGGAAGCTGGCCTGCACTGGTGACCCCAGATAAAGCCCTTCAGAAGAGAAATCACAGGCAGAGTCTGAGGAGAATGAGGCCTGGCTGCTGAAGCATGTACTGGCCAAATGTTGAGAGCTTAATCTAAGATTTTTTAAGTACAGTTCCATTAAAGCCAAAAAAAAATTCTGCTTGGTTGTTCTGCCCTATGAGTTTATACAAACACAGAAAAAAAAAAGATTGGAATTAGAATTACTTACTTGTGATGAAGATGGAGAAAATATTATTTCCTCTCTTAACCTTTATTTTAAATAATTTTTGGCTTTGACTAATTGACTGTTTTCTAGGAATGAAGGACATTACCACACTGGCTATACATGGAAAATGCCTAGCAATTGCTCTTGTTTTTGTCACCCCAGAAGAGACTGTTTTCTGATACAACACCCTAGCACCTACACATTTGAACTCAATCACCACAGCTTTTGGTGGCAAAAGTTGGACTTGGAAGTTGTAAGAGGGCTATGATCTCACCCTTTGCCCTGTCCCTGATTTCTCAAGGGACATACAAAAACTGTGTGTGGAGCCTCAGGGTAGATTTTAAAGACAGAAGTAGTGAGTCAGAGGGGGTCGTTCAGTTTCTGCAGGGTCTCCCTCTTATGCTGCTCCTTGACTTTTGTTGGCCTTCTCACGTGGGTCTCCTTCTGTGATGAGATCCAGCAGCCCCAATTCTGTGGCTCCTTCCTGCCTATCTTTTTCTGGCATCAGCAACATCCTGCTTTCTTGAGAATCAGTGGCAGCCTCCATCTTCACGTCATGGTGGATTCATCCTGGGCAGTGTACTGTAAACTGGTCCTGTTTCCTTCTCTCCTAGCACCATCTACCCTGCACAAACACTTGCTTCTCTTTTCTGCCAGAACATTGCCTGGAATTTGCTGTCCTGAAAGCTCTGCTCTTAGGCCTTTCCCATTCCACTTTGGACCCTGTTTTTTTTCGCTGGATGTTTACACACAAGGGGATGGTTGATTCTGGAGTTTGATTGTGAGTCTGTATTTTGAAATCCGTCTCTCCTCTATTCTTCTTCTTCCTCTCTCTTCCCTTTGTTCCTTTCAGTGATTAAAAATCTTTGAGTGTGTCAGATTTTGATGAGTTTGCTTTCATGTGCACTGGTTGGTACAAACCCTTACAATGGGAATATAGGATTTTCCCCTTAACTACTTGGGGTCATTGGGCACCTCCCAGTTTTGCTTAGTGACATATACATTTCTAAAATGCCTTCACTGGGACTCCCCGATGGCACAGCAGTTGATCGCTGGGTTGCAGAGCTGCCTCTGCAGCATGGTTCTATCCCTGGCTGCCATGCGAGGGACCCACATGTCGTGCAGACCTCTTCTGCCACCCGCTGCTCCCCTCAGCAGTGTACTTCGTCACTCTGCCTGTTCTGCTCTCCCCTCTAGCTCTGGTGAATTCTCTCACCCTCCCACGCTTCTGACTGTACCCACTACTTGTATAAATAAATAAATTAATAAATAAATGAATGAATAAATAAATAAATAAATCTTTAAAAAAATTAAAAAAATTAAAAATTAAAATGCCTTCACTGTTTGATGAAAGACAAAATGTGAGACAGCTATTTCCTACCAATTTTGGCTGCTTCATACTCCTGGTTCACAGCATCCCTCTCAACATACACTTTTTTTTAAGTTACTTTAACTTTTTTTTTTAATATTATCATTTATTTTTTATATCATTCTTTATTTTTAAACAATATTTGCTTCCCACTCCACCAGGTGTAGTCTCCATAGAATTTCCTTCACCAATGCACCCATGCACCATCACCTCAGTGCCCTGTCAACAAACACTTTTTCCAACATCAGATATTTCAGTGTTTTTTCAAAACCTAAGATTTTTAATATAGTCAGATTTTATTTTTTATTTTTTTAAAGATTTATTTCTTTATTTATATAAGTACTGGGTACAGTCAGAAGTGTGGGAGTGTGAGAGAATTCACAAGAGTCAGACCGGGGAACATAACTGGCAGACTGACAACACACACTGCTGAGGGGAGCAGCGGGCGTGGCAGGAGAGGTCTGTTGTGCCATGTGGGAACCTCTCCGGGGCCGGGGTTCGAACTGGCACTACAGAGGCTGCAGGCATCTTCGCAGATCAGCGCTCAACTGCTGCACCATCAGGGGAGGCCCTTAATATAGTCAGTTTTTAAAAGAGACTCAAGTGACTGTTTCCTTTTAAATAATAATATTTTTTTTTATTTTAATAATGATTCTAATCTGGAATTAAAGTCTATCTTTAGGTAACATAGATAAGCAATCATGATATGTAAGAATCAGAAAGCACTGTTTTCTAATGAGGGGAAATGGAGGAGGAGGCAAAGAAGTAATAAGGAGTTCACTTAGGAGATGTGTTTCAGAGGATGTGGTGAGGATTCTGGCGAAGGAATGGAGACATAAATGCGAAAGTGGGGGAAAGCATGTGGGTGACATGCTCAGTAACAGGTTAAACAGTTGAGTTCCTGACAGCAGAAATAAATAAATTATCATTAAAAAAAAGACAATCCAAAAGATCAATAAAACCAAAGCTGGTTCTCTGGAAAAATAAACAAAATAGACAAAACTTTATCTGGGATCACGGAGAAAAAGAGGGAAAAATTCAAATAAATAGGATCATAAGAAATAGGAGTCATTACAACAGACACAGCAGAAAGCCAGAGGCAAATTAGAGATTACATGAACATTTATATGCAAACAATTTCAACAATCAAGATGAAATGGGCATAGTCTTAGAACTATACAATCACCCAAAGTTGAACAAAGAAGACATAGACTATTTAAAACAATTACAGCAGCAAAATTGAAAGAGTAATTAAAACCCCCTCAAAATGCCAAAACCCAGGACCAGATGCTTTCCAAGTGAGTTCTACCAAATATTCAAGATGAACCAATGCCTGTTCTACACACACTCTTTGAAAATATCAAGAAAGAAAAAATACCACCAGAAACATTTTATGAAGCCAACTTTATACTTACACCAAAACCAAAAGAAAACAAAAAACACCAAAAATGAAGTCTACATACCGATCTCACTAATGAACACTAATGTAAAATCCTCAATAAAATCTTTGCAAAACGAATCCATCAAAAGGATTATACAGCATGACCAAGAGGGATTTATTCCAGGGATACAGGGGTGGTTCAACATCCAAAAATCAATTAATGTAAATCACCACATCAACATAAAGAAAAAGAAACAAATATGATCATATCAATACATGCTAAGAAAGCATTTGATAAAGTTCAACATCCTTTTATGATGAAGTCCCTTGAAAAACTAAGGAGAAGAGGAAGTTATCATGACAATTTAGACACCATCCACATCTAACATCATTCTTATGGTGAATGATTGAAAGCCTTCCCATTAAGATATGGAACAAGATAAGGATGTCCACACGCACCACTGCTTTCAACATACTAGTGGAAGTCCAAGCTAGAGCAATTAGGCAACAGAAGACAAAAAAGGAATCCAAATTGATAAAGAAGAAGTAAAACTACTATTATTTGCAGATGATATGACAATAGACAAAGTACTCTAAATTCCACACAAAAACTAATGAAAACAAGTAACCAGTTCAATAGAGTAGCAGGTTACAAAATGCATACACAAAAATCACTAGCCTTCCTATATGCAAGCAATCAGTCTGAACAGGAAGAAATTAAGAAAATCATCCAGTTTACAATTGCACCAAAAAACCATTTAATACATGGAAATAAACCTAACAAAGGAGGTGAGAGGACTATACAAGGAAAACTACAAAACACTGTTAAAAGAAACAGAACATAGAAATGTAAAGCTATTCCCTGCTCATGGGCTGGAAGAAATAACACCCTCTAAATGGCCATCCTACCAAAAATAATTTACAGATTCAATGAAATTCCAATAAAAAGATAATGGCATGCTTTAAAGTTATGGAACATATATTGCTAAAATCATATGGAATCACAAAAAAGACCCAATGGCCAAAGCTTTCCTGTGGGAGAACAACAGAGTTATTACACTCTCAGACTCCAAACTATAAAACAAAGCCATAATGATAAAAAACAACATGGTACTTGAAAAGAAACAGACAACACAGACCAGTAGAATAAAATCAAAAGCCCAGAAATAAAATCAACATATATGGTCGACTAATCCACAACAAAGGAGCAAAGAACATACACTGCAGCATGGAACCCTCCTCAATTAATGGTGATGGGGAAACTGGACTGTGGCATGCAAAAGTATTAAACTAACCTACTCTCTCACACCATACACAAGTCAAATAAAATAGATAAAATACTTGGATGTAAGACTAAAATCATAAAATATATAGAAGAAAACATAAGCTAAACACTCTATGATATAAAACTCAGGAAACTCTTTGAGGACTCAGTTCCAGAAGTAAAGACAATAAAGAAGATAAATAGGTGTTAATACATCAAACTAAAAAGCTGCTATACAGTAAAAAAGACTGTAACCCAAACAAAGAGATATGCTACTGAATGGAAGAAAATATTTGCACTCCACACAACTGATAAGGGACTGATATCAGAGATCAACTAAGTTTTAACACTATTCACCAAAAAATAAAGCAAACAATACAGTCAAAAAATGGGCAGAAGAGCTGAAAAGACACTTCTCCAAAGAAGAAATGTGGATGGCCAACAGGAATATGAAAAAAAAATCATCATCACGTATAATCAGGAAAATACAAATCAAAACCACAATGAGATACTACCTCACTTCACTGAAAATGGCTTATATTAAAAAACAAAACAAAACTGGAAACAATAAATGCTTACAAGGGTGTGTTGAAAAAGGAAACCTCTTACACTGCTGGTGGGAATGTAAACTGGTCCAGCCACAATGGAAAGCTGTGTGGAATTTCTTCAAAACACTAACTATGGATCTGCCATATGACCCAGGAACTCCATTCCAAGGAATCTACCCAAAGGACACAAAAACACTAATCCAAAAGGAGACCTGCACTCCTGTTTATTGCAGCACTATATGGAAACAATCTAAAGGCTTCAAAATAGACAGATGGATCAGAAAGTGGTGGAATATATACACAATGGAATAATACTTGGCAATCAAAAAAGGTAAATTCATGCTATTTCTGGCAACATGGATGGAGCTAGATGGGATTATGCTCAGTGAAATAAGTCAGAAGGAAAAAGATAAATGTTGGATTGTTTCACTTACATGTGTGCTATAGAGAAACCAAACAAAAGCTCAAGAAATAGACAAAACTTGCAAGCTGACATTAGATCTGAGACAAACAGGAGAAGAGGGGGCAGTAAAAGGCTCAAAAAAGTGGAGAGAAAAGCACCAGGTTACGATGGTGATGGATAATAGAGTCTCTGGTGGTGGGGGAATTACGGGCACTACACCTGAGAGGAGAAATCAAATACCTTACAAAAATGTACAAGAAAGTTCAAAGGAAATTTAGAAACTGAAATTAATATATATATATATATATATATTAATATATATATAAGGAGGGAGCCAGAGCTGTGGGAGTGCTGAGATGAGAGGGTAAGGTGTTGAGTGTCATAGTCCCCAGCTTAATTTCTGGTTTGCGGGGGGTTTCCCAAAGAATGGAATGGGCTTTAGTACCCTTGGCGATTCTGTGTCTCATTCCCACATTCATGCCCTCAGGGTCACCATTCAAATGGAAGAATGGATAAGAAGTCTCAGGGGATGGGGCAGTGAGTAAATGGCTCGAGGTGGCCCAATGAACCTTGGAGGGCATGGTGGGGATGCAGTCCTGCCATCAATCTGGTGTATGCTCTGTCTGATGGTGTTGTTGGCACTGGGGGATATAAGGTGGCCAATACCAGGCAATTTCCAGGAGCAAGGCAGTCCATCTTCTAAAGAAGGCATGGAGGAGCGGAAGGCCATGCAGGATCTGGGGGCACATTGGATAGACGGCGCCTACGGTCAGATCTGATCCAATCAGGTAGCCCCGTCCAGAGACATCTGAATTCTCAGACTGAAAACACTATCAGTGACACCTCCTGTAGTTAGGTGTCTAGTCCTGGAAAGGCCTTGCTGGAAATCAGCATGCAAACTATATAGCAGGTGTTACATCTTCAGCATGTGTAGGAAGACCGCTCCCTAACTTCCAGCTCCCCCAGCCCAGCAGCAAGGTGCAATGGGGCATGACCAGCTCCACTGCAGAAGGGGCCCCTTGCACTAGAGTGGTTTTGGGTACATGACAGTCAGGTTTGAACCTGGCCAGTGCCATTTAAAGGCAGCACAGCGTGCCTGCCTGGTTCTTCTGCAGAGCCCACTGCTGGCACAAGACCACACAACCTCAGGGCAGATAGGGTTGCACATGCGGGTGGGAGTTCTGTTTTAAAGAACATGTGGCATTGTAAAAGGAGCAGTCAGATTTTATCTCACACAGGAGCCAATCAAATCTTGAAATGGTGTCAGTTTGGAAGATGCACCAATCCAGTTTGAAAGGGGGATAACACTGAAGGAAGTATAAGCTGGGACAGTAGCTGGTTTTGTGCATTGATTGGGAGACTCCATTTGGACACTCATTTACTGAGACCTTCATTCATCAAAACCTTCATTCATTGCAGACCTTTGCATCTGATCTCTCCTTGGAAACACTGTTTGACATTTGCTTCTGCCTCTAACTCTGTTCCCACATTGCCTGTTGACTGGTGTCCCTGGCCTATGTGTAGCACCTCTGAAAGAACTGTCAATTGGTGCCTGATCCTCTGACACCACTTGTGAAAAGAGCTGTCTCCTGTAGGCCTATGTTTGGCATCTTTAAAGATTGTGTAACACCGATGCCTGATCTTCCACATCCCCACCTGCTGACTGGCACTGCAGGCATGTGCACAACCACCTCTAATCAGCAGCTTCTGATCTTCCACCACCACTGCTCACTGCCGCCCCTTCCTCCAGTATGCCTGACACAACCTCTTGGTGCACTTGCATTTGACACGGTCCAGTCCAGCCTTCAGATTTCTGCCTCAGCACCTCCTATTAAAACAATGTGGCTGCTTGCACTGGGAGTGGCAAATAGTGAAAAGCTTGTGGCCTCTGCTGATTTCAGAGCAGGCTGCACATACTGGGACAGTGGAGTGGGAAATCACTGCTGCCACTCAGTCTCCGGGCACCTTTGCTTAGGCAGCAGGCTTCAGAAAAGCCTCTAGGGCCCCTCTGACTTTAGGGACATTGCAGTCACTGTTTCACTGTGACTACCTCCAGTTGCCACCCTGAGTCGGGTCCTGTTTCATCACTTATTGGTGTGTACCACCTCCAGGCTCTCATTGACAGGACGGGGCCATCCTGCATAAGCAGGTTTTGGTTTGGACTACTGGACGCTGTGGGCACTCTTTGGGGTAGGACAGCCAGCCATCCGTGGCCTTAGAAACATTCCTTTTCCCCAGTTCCCCCTCATTGCACCCTGAGCCTGACCTGTGTCTTGCAGTTGTGAGCACGTAGATGAGGACCCACAAACTGTGTCATTCCCTCAGCTTTGCATGGTTTCACATGACACACAACTGTGACTGTGCTATGACCAGAGCTGCTTAGCCACACTGACTTGGAGGACCGAGGAAAGCTACACTCACATTCTTTTTTTTTAATCACATTATTCACTTTTTTCTTTTTTCTTCAAGGATCTATTTATTCATTTATACAAGCACTGGGCACAGACAGAAGCGTGGGAGGGCAAGAGAACACACCAGAGCCAGAGCGGGGAACAGAACAGGCAGAAGGAGAGAAGTACACTGCTGAGAGGAGCAGCGGGTGGCAGGAGAGGTCTGCGTGCCATGTGGGAGCCCCGTCCAGCAGCCGTGGATCGGACTGGCGCTGCAGAGGCTGCGGGCTGCCTCACAACCCAGCACTCAAACGCTGCACCACCGGGGAGGCTCTCCACTCCCATTTTTGACTCAGAATGGCAATAAGTAATGTTATTATTTACACTTCTAAGCTAGGGAGTGATTTGTTTCACTCAGTAGATGTATATATCAAATACCAGAGTGTTAACTGAAAATCACTTCCTGTTTGAAGCACCCCGACAGTGTATGCTTTAACTCAGAAGCTCTTCCAAGGGGCAGATGTCTCTTCCACAGGGCTCCCGGTGACTCCTCTAAGGCACTGCTCACCAGGGCTTCAATTTCAGGTTGAACCCAGTCTCTTCCAAGGCTGAATTAGGTCTTCTGAGCCCAGAAAGCTCCCAAGGGATTCCTGAGTCCTCTTAGTCAAGAGGGCCATCTCCCATTGGCACTAAAGAACACAAGCCATCTTGGTGGCTAATAAATTATTATTGGTATTTGATTCACAGAAGCCTTATCAGGTTTGTGTCTGAGGGGCAAAATCGAAATCACAGGAAGTAAAAATCCTAGTCAGGATGCCTACCCCTGTGTAACACCCTGATGCTCAGCAGGAACTTGGAAGTAATGGGGTCGGGAGGGCCTGCTCCACAGTGTGAGCTGAGAAATCAGGGCAATCGTTCTTGATGTTCACCCAACAGAGAACATGGGGAAAGGCTTCCTGATACAAACAGTTAAACTAACTCCTGACATAAGGATTTTGCAGAGAAAAAATGGACATTCCAGACAGGAGTAACACATTCTGGAAAAAGCTGAAGGGATATGTAGTTTAGTACAACTGAATAGTTACAGAGGAGGTAAGATTGCTTAGAGAGAATGGAGTCAGACTGTAAAACCCTTGATTGTCATGCTAAGACACGAGGGCTGCTTCTAAAGACAATATTAGTTGCCTCCCCAGTGACACAGCGGTTGAGTGCTGGGTTGTGAAATTGCCCGCAGCCTCTGCAGAGCTGATTTGATACTCGGCTGCTCCCAGGTCACCTGCGAGTGTCCCACATGGTATGCAGACCTCTCCTGCTGCCCGCTGCTCCCCTCAGCAGTGTGCTTCATCATTCTGCCTGCTCTGCTCCCCACTCTGGCTGTGGTAAATTCTCTCACCCTCCCACACTTCTGACTTTACCCAGTGCTTGTGTAAATAAATAAATAAATCATTAAAAAATAAAGACAATAAGAAAAGGACCTCGGACTTCCATATGGAGATTCTAATTACAGTGGAGCAAGACTGGAGACAAAACAATGAGTTAGGAAGCTGCCCAGAAACCAGTTTGGGAGTTGGGAGGGAGATAAATGAGTTGAGATTTACCTACTCAGGAATATCTTAGCATAGGTATCCAGGAGGCAGTTTTAAAAAGGTCAGATCAGGACAGGAGGTTGAGTTGGAAGTCATCAGTTTGTAGGTAATGTCATGTGGATGAGATGATCTAGTACTGTGTGCAAAGTAAGATGAGACTAGGGCTGATGGGGGAGCCCGATGAGGTATTTATAAAATGAAGAAGAGAAACAGAACCCACAAAGGTAAAAAAAAAAAGAATCATAAGCAGGGGATTAAGGACATAGAAAATCAGAGCATTTTATAGTTTCCAAGTCATATTCCAAATGAGCAAAATCCCAAAGTCATATTCCAACAGTCAACAGCATTCTTCCCATAAGCACAACAGTGTCAGGAGCTCAAGACACAGGAGGGAATTCCATTCTAGCATGAAATCCTGAAAACATGTTAGTATGATTAAGATGCAGATGACACTGTGAAGGGAGTAGAGGATGTGGTTCAGGAGGAAATCTGCATCACTTGCCTGCAAGGCGGTCAGAAGTGACATGTGGGTTGGAGGAAAGCAAGGTCAGAGAGCTGGTAGGTGCAGACTGGGGATACTGCAAAAACAGGAGCAAATGCCCCAGGTGGCAACAGGATGTGGCAGAAAGAAGGACACCCAAATATCCCAAAATAGATGACAGGATCAAGAAGATGTGGTGCATATACACATTGGAATATGACTCAGCAATCAAAAAAAAAAAATAAGCTCATGCAATTTGCAGCAACATGGATGAAGCAGGAAGGGGTCATGCTTGGGCAAAATAAGCCAGAAAGAAAAAAGAAAAATACCGATGCTCCTACTCATAGCAGGGATTTTGAAAACCTAAATAAGGGACCAGGAAAATACTAATTACAATAAAGTAAAAATCACAATCAACAAGCAACTACAAGCCAGAGACACACTACCATGTTGGGGAGGAAGGAGTAGGATCATCAAGGCGGGTGGGGATTGTACGGGAATTATAACCAAGGTGAATATGCGTACATTGGCAAAAATGAAAAATGAGGTAAAAATACATAAAATTAAAAACAAAAAAGAAGGGCAGCTCACCAAGCAGGGCTTGACAGGGAGGGGAGGCGGGTGGGGGCAGGGCTGAGGGCAGCGGAGCAGTGAAGCCTGTGCAAAGGGGTTTTGGGGAAGTGTCAAGCCAGTAGGGCCACGAGAAGGCGTGAGGCCAGCGAGCGGATGATCTGATTGATGCTCTTGCTCTTCCCTGGTGTGGGGGAGGTTGAAGGAAGGGGAGGAACCAATGTGGGGTCGCAGCCCTGGCCCATGATGCGCAGCATCCCAGGCTGGTGGGGGCATCGTGGGTTCTCAGAGGCGAGAGGGATGCGGAGCCTCCGTGGGGTTTGCAGCCCCTGAGGCTGAGGCGGGCGTGGACACGGGCGGCTGCAGGGGGCGGACTCCCCCGAGGCGGCCGTGGAGGTTGGGGAGAAAGACAGGAACAGGCCTGCGAGTCAGACCCCGACATGGGAGGGGCCGCGACCTCTCTGTGTGGTAGCCTGGAGCAGCCGTGGTCGCAGGAGGAGCAGCACGACCTCTTCCGGCAGCTGCTGGGTCAGGTCCCCGGGGGTTGGGACCAAGGGAACCTGCCCTGGGCGTCCTGTCCCCCGAGAGGATGACACCCTCCGCCCTCCAGGTCTGGGACATGCGGCACAGGGGCCACCGAGCCCGACCCCCTGAGCCCAGGCTCTGAGCCTCGGGGCTCTGGCCGCGCCCCAGGCTGCTCAGGGGAGACCTGGTCCTCAGCAGATGCTGTGCGTGAGTGATCAGGGTTGGCCTGGCGTGGGGAACCTGCAGCCTGAGCAGCAGCAGACCCCACTGCTCACGCAAACCCACCACTTCTACAAGACAGGCCATTCCCGGCGCGGCGCAGGGTCACAGCATCTGGACCTGGCCTTTGCCAACCTTTGCACCCCGACACCGAGTTCGAGCAAGAAGCAGATTTTTTTTTAAATAGTCTTTTTTTAAAAGATATATTTATACAAGAACTGGGGTACAGTCCAGATGTGTGAGGGTGAGAGGATTCACCAGAGACAGAGTGGGGAGCAGGACAGGCAGACTGACAAAATACACTGCTGAGGGGTGCAGCAGGCAGGAAAGGAGAGGTCTGCTCGCCTCCCTGGCGGGCCGGGAATCGAACCGGCGCTGCAGAGGTGCGGACAGAGGTGCGGACAGCGCTGTGCTCAACACTCTGCACCAACGGGAGCCCCAGACGCAGTTGTTTCCAAGCCAGAAATCTCAGGGGGAGCTGACCAGCCCCAGCTGCCACCAGCCCAGGCTGAGTCAGGTCAGGGGGTGCCCCCACAGCGCTGCGGACACCCCCTCCAGGGCCCGCTTTATAGCCTCTGCCACCCTGGGAGCCGCCCCGGCCTCCGGCCTGCGAGGACGCCGAGGGGCACACGCAGCTCGTGGGCCAAACGGGGGAACCATGTCCCAGAGAGTTTTCAGTGTCGGGGTGTGAAGAGCGGACTCTGTCGCGTCTCATGCTCCCAACATGGTGTCGTTTATTGTGCCTGTGAATGTGTCGTGTCATGTGAGACGCATCAGGGTTTGAGGGGGACTGTGCGGAGAGACCCTAAAAGCCGAAACCTGGGACAGGTCCCTCGCTACAGACACGGCCTCGCCAACGCCCCGCGGGCTTCTGGAACGGGGTGGAGTCCAGTCTCCAGGGCGTCTGTCCACACACCTCTTGGCGGTTGCTGTGCCGTGAAGGCTGAATGGCCCCCGGGGTGCCCTCTGCCGGGGGCGTGGCCTCTGCTCTGACGCCACAGAGAGCTCTGTGATGTCACCCGCGGAGCCTACTTAAGACCCCGCGCAGCCGGCGGCGGTGTAGGTAGAGCGAGGAGTGTTGGGATCGTGACGGTGGACTCGGAGGGAGAGAGAGGCGTGTTGGTGGGTTGGATTGCTTTTGCTTTGTTTATTTCTTATTCAGTTATTTATTTTAGCTATTTTATTTTAGTTATTTTATTTATTTTTAATACTTTGTTTTTTTTATTTTCCTTTATTTTATTATTTGCTTATTTTTTATTACTTTAATTTTGTTTGTTTTAATTTTTTTTATTTCCCCCATTTTCTCTCGTGTTGTTATTTGTGTGTGTGTTGTTTTCTCCCCTTTGTTGTTTGTCTTTTTTTTTTTAATTTAGTTGTTAGTTTGTAATTGTTCGCTTGTGGTTTGTTCGTTTTGTCTGTGTTCTTGTTAACTTTAGTGGTTAGTTTGTTTTTTTTTATTATATTTTTAAATATTTATTTTTGTTAATTTTTTGGTTGTGTGTTTTCATTGTTGGGTGCGTAGTTAGTTAGTATTAGTATCCTAGTTAGGTTAGCATAGTTAGTGTTTCTGGTAGAGGTAAGTTAGCATCCTTAGTGTTTCGGTAGTCAGAACGGGAAGCATTTAGTTAGTTTTGGGGATCCTTTCACGTAGTACTAGCTCTAGGCTAATAGTGCACTTTTTAATCCGGTAGCGGAGTTAGTGCCTAGGGCTCTAGACAGCCAGGGCCTGTGAGTGTAGGAGCGGGTCCGCCCTCACTGCCCAGATGTGCCTGTCTGCCAAGGGAATGGCCCTGAGAGAGTATGTGATGCTCGGCAAGCTGGGGGAGGGCGGCTACGTCAAGGTCAAGCTGGCGCGGCACCTGCCAACGTGCACAGAGGTGGCCATAAAGGTCATCCCCAAGTCCGGCATGCCTCAGAGGTTCCTGGCCCGCGAGGTGGCCTGCAGTCCTTCGTTCAGTCCTTCGGCACCTGAACGTCCTCCAGCTCTTCCAGGTGGTGAACAACGAGGACAAGGTGCTGCTGGTCCTGGAGAGTGCGCAGGGGGGTGACCTGCAGGACTACCTGTTGAAGCGCAGGTACGTGGGGAAGATGGAGGTGTGCCACCTCTTCCAGCAGATCCTTGCCACGCTCAGCCACTGCCATGCCCGTGGTGCAGTGCACCGGGACCTGAAGCCAGAGAACCTGCTCCTGGACCAGCACCAAAACATAAAACTGGCAGACTTTGGGCTCAGCGCCCAGTTATCTGGGGCGGCATTGCTCAAGACCCCCTGTGGCAGCCCGCAGTTCATGGCGCCCGAGATCCTCCATCACCAGGAGTAAAGTGGCCCCGCAGCGGACGTCTGGAGCCTGGGGGTGGTCCTTTATGAGATGGTCACCAGGGAGCTGCCCTTCAAGGGCACCAGCTTCGGGGAGCTGTGGGGCAGGGTGCTGAGTGGCGTCTACCACAAACCACACTACCTCTCCCAGCAGTGCCAGGACCTGCTTAGGATAATGACGACTCTTGACCACCAGGGCCGCAGCAACCTGGACAGCGTCATCCAGCACCCCTGGGTGGGGCTGACAAACAGACTCCCACCCTGCCGGGAGCCGTCCCCGGGCCAGCACAAGGCCGCGACTGAAGCTATGGTCCACCTGGGGTTCCGGAAAGAGGTCATTGACAGGGCACTTTTGGAGGGCAGGTATGACCCTGTGATGGGGACCTACCTCATGCTGCTCTCCAGGCAGCAGGCAGACGAGCAGGAGCCAGACCCCGCCATCTCCCCCAAGCTCCTCAGTCCAGATGGGGCCCACTGCGCCCCGATACTGGAGGTCCACCGGCAGCCTGAGGTATCAGGGCATGAGACCTTGCAGTGGGACTGTCCCCGAAGCAGGACGCCCAGAAGCCCACCACCACCTCTGGGCCAGGCATGCCGCCGGAGGACTCTGGTGTGCAGAGCTCTGTCTCCAGCTCAGGTTCCCTGCTGCTGGACAACTGGAAGCCCAGCATGGCCTCCAGGTCAGGGCCCGCTCTGCGGGAGGCCTGGGGGCCCAACACCACATCGCTGCCAGTCCCCCTGCAGGAGGATGTCCTGTGGCCCAGCACCACCTTGCTAGGCCCCCAGCTGAAGGGGGGCTAGGAAAGCATTAGGAAGACCACCAGCCCAGTCCCCCAGCTCTCCAGCACCACCTGAATAAACACAAGAAGGTGCCTCCTGTTCACCCCAACCCCTATAGAGACAGTGGGCCATGAACACCATTCCCATTCTACCCTTCAGTCCAGCGTAGGCTACAAGGCCAGAGCTCGAGGACTCCTTAATAGGATTTTAAAATGTTGCCTCTTCTGTGCACCCTTTGGAGGAAAACACAAGAGCAGAGTTCACCCTGCTGGTGATTAGATGATCAGCAGCACCTCCCTAGAATTCACTTCCCTGCTCCAAGGCTGCCACTCAGTGGCCAAGGTGAAAGGAGCACACCAGTGGAGGCCGAGGCCCTGGAGAGGGGTCAGGGGATGTGCCCAGCCAGATGGCCAGGAGCAGCATGACAACATAGGAGTGGAGCACAGATGTCTGCAAGCACAGCAGTCCCAGGAGCAGAGCAGGTGAAGGGCCGGGAGGGCAACAGAACTGGTGAAGCACCTGGAGGAGAGCAGAGCGGGTAAAGGGGAGTAGAGGAGGGCTTGGGGAAGCTGAGCAGATGCAGGGCCCGGAATGGGAGTGGAGCTGTGAGGGCTGAGCCTCCAGAGGCCCCAGGGCCAGAGGCTGGGACACCAGGGCCTTGCTTCCCCATCTTAGGACCTATCCCATGAGGGCCCTGCTGGTGGCCCCTGGGCACCCGGAAGACAAAGACAATGTAGGAGCTCTTTGGGCTGACTGGCGCTGTCAGGGACTGACATACACGGCAGGAAGTCCCCCTCTACTGATCCCCTTTTCACAACGGAGATTCCAAGTTGGAGAATTGCTCACCCACCAGCAAGTGGTGCCTCGGTAGGGCCTCCTGGTTTCCATCTGCACTTTGTCACATCTGAGTCCGTGCAGCACTCCCTGGGGGTGTCACTAAGGAAAGAGCCTCCTCCGTGCTTGGGCTTCACTGGCTCTGCTCTTCCCATGCAGGTCCAATAGGGTGCAAGGGGGCAGCCGCTTTCGCTACACTGGTTCCCACTGCAGGGGCACCTCCAGGTGACCCGCTCTGCCTGCTAGGCCCTGGTGCATGGAGGCATCTGGATACACTTTCTCCGCCTGGAGGAGACAGTCTGAAATGGATTATTTAGTTAAATAATCTTTAGTTAAATGGATTATTTAGTTAAATAATAACCCAGGACAAATTGAAATTGTATATGAAACCGACCACATTTACTTCCTATTTATGACTGCACCCACACTTCCAAACACATCAGAAGCCAGAGACCTAAATTTCCTTTAACATTCTTGCATCAGCAGTGAAATTTTAGAAAATTTTGGAAAGCATTTAGAAAATTTTAGAAAAGTCAGAAGGGTCACGTGGTGATAAGACAGTGAGAAAGGAGTGTGAAGCAGAGCTAGCTGTGAGTATGGAATTAGGTATTTGCACTATTTTCTTTAGGTGTATGTGCATGTCTTGCACTGTGTGCAAGTGTGTGCATGTGAGTCTACATGAGTGTGACTTGTGTGTGCTTCTATAGGTATGAAGTATTTATGTACCTTCTACCATCAGAAAAACACTCCCAGCTGTAGAGAATTGGTACGATATCTTCAAAAACGTGGCCTCCCGGAAGGCCCAGAGGATTGAGCCCAGCGCTGAGGGAAGTGCCGAGTCTCCAAATTCCCCAGTGTGGCTTGTGTCCCGAGTCCACATCTGTAGGGGGTTTAATTCTGCTCCAGTATAACTGTAGATGCAGGTCAGTTAAAGTTTTCCCGGTTTCTTGTCATTGGTCCCTGCTCCTGGTCTGAGCCCTGGTCACCCATTTCTCTTTCAGGGGCATCGATGTTGTCCTGCACAGTGTTGTGAGTTTATGGTGGCGGTGAGCCCAGTGTCTTCACTCTGCCTCCGTATTGCCTCTCAGGCGTAACCCAATTCATTTTTGAGACCATAATTACTTTGTAAACCAAAACAACTAAATATAATAAAAAGACAATAAAACTGAAAAAACTAGAGAATTTAAAAATTCACGTCCAGTGACTTGTATTGAAATTATTGAAAAAATATATATACATCATGGCTAAGTGTGGTTCATTCCTGTAATACAAGACCAGTTCAATACTTACATATCAAGTAATATAACAGTTTACATTAAGATAAGAAAATAACATATTACTATATTAACAGACATAAAAACACTCAATATATTTCAACACACATTCGAAATTAAAAAAAAAAATCAAAAATCCAGGATTTAAAGGGCTTTTCCTTAAACTAATAAAATGTACAAAAGAAAACTTACAACTAACATTATACTTAAAGATGAGCCACCAAATAGATTTCCTCTTCAGATGAAGAAAACGGCCGTTTTGTCCTCTGCCACTACACCAATTCAGAACTGTGGGACTGTCCTAACTGATATGATAAGTAAAAGAAAAGAAAAGCTATAAAGGGAATACATATTGATATGAAACAATCAATTATGTATTCCAGGTAGAAAACCACTAGAAAGCTTAAAAAATCTCAGAAATAATTAGAAACTATAGGAAGTTTGCAGGGCATGTGGTCAATACAAAAAATTTTATTAGTTTCCCCATAGCAACACAAACAACTGGGATTTAAAATTTAAGAAACATTATCTTTTATAAAAAAGTACCCCAAATGAAATACCTAAGCAGGGCCTCCACTGGTGGCATAGTGGTTGAGCGCTGTGCTATGAAGCTGCCCGCAGCCTCTGTAGCACTGGTTCGATCCCTGGCCACCAACAAGGTTCCACAATAGCACACAGACCTCTCCTGCTGACCGCTGCTGCCCTCAGCAGTGTACTTCATCAGTCTGCCTGTTCTGTTCCTGGCTCTGTTTCTGGTGAATTATCTCTCCCTTCCATGCGTCTGACTGTACCCAGTGCTTGTATAAACAAACAAACAAACAAACCTGTCCGGAGCCGCCTGGAGCATATGCCATGTTGCACATGTGCTCGATGAATTAGGTTTTTCGCCTTCGGAGAGAATCCCTGCGCTCTCCTGTAAATCAACGCGAGACTGAGAGGCATGATGGAGGAGCTACAGGGATATAAGGAAGAACCGCAGAGGCGGGAGGAGGAGTCGGAGGAATCAAGACGAGGAATCACAACAAGAATTACGAGGAGTCTGTAAGGAGATACAACAAGGGTTACTGCCGAGAGGAGCAGAGAGAAGGCCAGG
>NW_023601851.1:14490497-14526088 GCF_014898055.3 Talpa occidentalis | reverse complement strand
CTCTTGTAATTTACAATGGTCAAAGATATTGCCTTTTAATACGTTGAGCATACTAGAAGATTTTGATTTATGGGAGATGTGACAATTGCTGTGCTTCGATGAGATTGTAGCATTACCACACTCAGTGTGTTTCAGATAGTAAACAAATCACAAAGATAATGCAATAAAATGGTATCGAAGAAATTTCAGACCAAATTAAAAATGATATTTATTGTTAAATTCAGAATATTATCCTTTTTGTCCTAACACTATGACAGATATGTGTCAAGTATAAAATCAAAAACTCTACAGCAACATTTTGATCGCTTCATGGCTCTGAAACTGGCATGAGGCTGGCAGGGACGTGTGACCATTTATGGACGTGAACTTGGGATTTTTCACCAACTCCATCACTCAGGGATTGTTAGTGATTTATAAAACAGGTGACAGTATTTAACAGGGCCTGCAGGAGATATATGTCAAAAGTGATTTTATCATTTTAAATTTTATATAAATCACTCAACAGAAGTCAACGTTATTGACCGGCATGTATCCTGATTTCTTTCTTTTTTTTTTTTTTAATTATTGGGCATTATTCCCACCAACTTATTGCAAATATTTTATCAGCACATTCTCCCCAAAATCCTGCTTCACCAGGCCTACCCCTCCGTCATCCAACTGGAGAGGAGAGTATGAAACTGGGGGAAGGAGAGTGGGTAGGGCTGCCCGTGTCCAGATGTCCCCACTCACGCACGGGCTAGGTGGAGGAACAAACCTGCACCTGGGGGACCCAGGGCCCTGGGACCAGCAGGGATAGCCACACGCACAGACCATCTGGCTCAGCCCCGGAGCGGCCTCCTCCATGCACAGACGTGCATGAGACTGAGGGGACAGAGGGGTCCGGAGGGACCTGGGGGCGGACGATACCATACTGCAGCAGGTGGAGTGGGTGTGACCATGGGAAGTAGTTGCAGGAGAATCCAGCTCAGCTCCTCCAGGGAGGGAAGGGGCAGGACAACGACCGGGATGGGCAGGAGTGGGAGGTCACCATCTCAGTGAATTGGATACAGGGCGAGGGGCAGATGGTCGTCAGACAGCGACACAGGTTTGGGACACCCCACCCACGGCAGTGATGAGGGCACCAACCAGGAGCCACTCGGGGCCATCAGTGTCCACTTAGTCCCAAAATGTGCACCTGGAGCTGCCATGGCTAGTGTTTGCAGGGACTTGGTGGCTGAGACACCACAGGCTAGATTTAGGGCGTCCTTGACCATTACGTTCCTTAGGCTACTGGGGGGGTCCCACATCTGGGAGGTGCATGGACCTGGGGCCTTGAGATTGCGAGGAGGGGCGGGGTCAGCGTTTCAGGGGTGCCCATGCACGGGGCATGGTGAGACGGGTGGGGACTGCTCAGGGGGCTGAGGTCAGTTGAACTCTCTACGCTTCAGCATCTCCCACAGGTGACATACGCAGTGGCGGCAACTGCGGGTCACTGACGATGCAGAGGCTGAGCAGAATGGTGCTGAGATCCTTGTGGAGGGACACCGGACAGAGAGCAGAGAGAGGTCAGTGGTAAAGGACAGTGCTGGTCACCTGCAGAGAGACACAACTGTCCAGCACAGGCGGACGGGCCCAGCGTTTCATTCCTCTAAACTTTCATGCAGATGACGGCTCCAGAGGTGACCAATCTCACGGCCGTGACAGAATTCGTGCTCCTTGGGTTCCCCACCCAGGGGACCATGGGCTTCTTGCACCCGCTGCTCTTCTCCCAGGTCTACCTGTGTGCCCTGCTGGGGAACGGGCTCATCGTCCTCATCACCACCCTGGACCGTCACCTCCACACCCCATGTACTTCTTCCTGAGGAGTCTGTCCTTCACGGACCTCTGCCTCATCTCAGCCATGGTCCCCAAGTCCATTGCCAACTCTCTGAGGCACAGCAGCTCCATCTCCTTCCTGGGCTGTCTTGTCCAGGTCTTCACTCTGGTGGTTTCAGGATCTACAGAGCTGACCCTGCTCATGGTGATGAGCCTTGACCGCTATGCTGCCATCTGTCACACCCTGCACTATGAGGTCCTCATGAGCAGGGACAGGTGTATGCAGCTGACAGCTGTGTCCTGGCTGGGTGGGGTCTCTATGCCGTAATGAACACAGCTGGAACCTTCTCCTTGTCCTACTGTGGGTCCAACGTGGTCCACCAGTTCTTCTGTGACATCCCCCAGTTATTGGCTATTTCCTGCTCTAGAAATTTAATGAATGAACTTGTCCCCATGTTCATTACCGTGGTGTTGGAATTCTGCTGCTTTATTTTCATTGTCATTTCCTATGTCCACATCTTCTCCGCTGTCCGGAAGATCCCATCCACAGAAGGGAAGGCCAAAGCCTACTCCACGTGCCTTCCCCACCTGCTGGTTGTGGTGCTGTTTGTCTCCACTGGATTCTTTGCTTATCTGAAGCCAACCTCAGGGACACCGTCCATGTCTGACCTGTCATTTCTATGTTCTACACGGTGGTGCCCCCACCTTTAATCCCGTCATATACAGTCTGAGGAACCAAGCCATGAAGACGGCTGTGGGGAGACTGATGAAATGGAGACTCACCAAATGTAATAGAGAAGATGAGTCATGACTCAATTAAGAGACACTTATTTTAAATATTTGTATCATGCTGCCCTTTTCATTCTTGTAATTACATGTAATTCCATTGTATAATTAAAAATACATACTTATTTTAAAATTATATTTACGATGACTCCATATATTCCTATAGCTTTAATTCATGTTCTTTTTAGCACTTAGGTGTTTTCTGGTATTCCTTGTGTACTGGGGTAATTGAACTTCAGCATCTCATTTTTCTGCTGTCCTCCACTTCTGTGCTCCTGGCCGATAGAGGTGATGTTTGGGTTTCACCTCAGGTGTCAGCAGAAGTTCTCTTACTGGGGTAGCATCTCCAGTCCCTAAGGCACTCCCCACTTCCTGTCACTGACCCTCTCGGTCACGTGTGGGGCCAGGGCCACAGGTAAGACAGAGGCCCCTTTACTTGGTGAGTGAGGACTTTACAGAATAATAAGGCCTGAGGATCTGTAGTGAATCTGAGTAGTCACCATTTTCTGTCTATAAGGACCACACATGATGTGGTGGAGAATCTCCTGGAAGCTCTGGTGTGGGTGCCACCGACATTTACCATAAAAACACTCAACTCAAGGCGGACACCAGAAATAATACAGTGGCTGTGAATGCTGTTAATTTCAAGTGCAGTATAATTTCTAAAAATTTTAGTAAATATATCGGGTAGGATTTTTTAAGAATTAATAAGAGAACATAGAAAGCTATAATGGTGAAAGCAAAATAATAGCTATTGGACTGCACCATACTCTAATAATTCCAGAGATAGTTGAGGAATGGTACTCGCAACATCATGCTGCACTTTACATGTGTGTTTATCCACATTTATTTAATTACCAAGAATGCCTTGGAATTTGATGTCAATGTCCTTTTTGGGCACATTGTTATGGGCCCTTAGAGTGTTTGCGTTTCCGTATGGAGTTGTTCAAACAAGAAAACTCATCAGATTTACATACCATAAATAACACTATCATTTAGTGAAGATGTAAAGACATAAAGAATTTGAAGAAGATTTAAATTTGGGAAGTGAAATGCCCCATGGGTATGGCCTGCTGTCTGGCCTCAATCCTCTCTGAAGACTGCATCGACATCTGCATTCCTATCTGTGATGTCCAATGTTTGAAAATTTCACACCAAAATATTTCATGATAATATGTATTTCCAACTGGATATCAGACATTTAACTCACCCTCACCCTCTGAGGGTGACCTAGCCTGCAGCCCAGTGTAGTTCTATGTGGTCACAATGCCAATTTGGAGGCAACCAGGAATAGTTAAAACACGGTAAAATCTCGATATTCAAATTTCAAGATTGACAACTTGCTACTGTTATTTAAATCATTGGCATTTATTTATCTACTGATAAATAACTCTCTTAATATTAATTCTCAATACTGTCATGGCTTACTAGTCAATAGACATTACACAATATAAAAATAAGGTTATGGGATGAGAATTCAAAACATGTCTTGAATGAAGAAGGTGAATCAGACTATTATAAAGATATACTGAGACTATTCATTGCCTACATTTTGTAACTTTTGGGTAACACAATTGAAATTTTCAAATTAATAAATCATTAGCTGTCTCTAGGTTGTATTAACTTAAACATTTAAGCACAATTAAAGCTGTGTGGACAACATAATATACACTAAGAAAGCTGTAGATTCCACTGAAAAGGAAATTAACTCAATAAGCCACTTCAGTGTAGTTGCAAGCTTACAAAATCAACACATGGAATCAATTGACTTCTTATATGCAAAAAATGAACTACAAGAGAATTAAGAAAACAATCCTACTTATAACCACGAGACTAAGTACCATGGAGTAAACATAACTAAGGAGGTGAAGATACAAAGAAAAGAGAAAGACTTTGTTAAAAGAAATAGAAAAGAGAAAGAAATGGAAAGATATTCCCTGACCTTGGCTTGGAAGAATCAACATTACCAAATGCCCATCTGACCCAAAGTAATCACAGATTCAATGTAATCCCAATAAGAAATTCTATGGTATTTGCCAAAGAGATTAAAAAAAAATACTTAAATGAATATGGAACCACAAAAGATTCCAAACACCCAAAACAACCCTGACAAAAATGAGGAAGAATGGTGGAGGCTGCACATTCCAGACTCTAGTCCATACAATAAAGCTCTAATACTTAAAGCAGCATGGTACTGGGACAAAAACAGATAAACAGAGCAATGGATTATAATGAGGGCCCAGGAATACACTCCCATCGAGATGGACAGTTGCTCTATGACAGAGGAGCCAGGAGCACGCACTAGAACAAAGAAAGTGGGAAAATGGTGCTGGGAAAAGCAGACAGACACATGCAACAGAAGAAACCAGGTCACTGCCACACACCCTACAGAAAAATAAACTCAAAACAGATAAACACCTGTTTGCAAAGGAATGAAGTCACTATAGTCATGCAGCAAACCTAAGTATATGACACAACATGCAGAAACCCTAATATTCCACTCCATTTTGTTAAGGTTAAAAGTAAAATTATTCAAACATAATAACAGTTCTAATTTAAATTCAGAATTACAGGTGCTGAAAATGGAAATTTTATTAGAGATTAATAAAGTTTCTCTTTCCGAAGGGCTGGTGACCCCTGTGGTCACTCACTTCTGCTGGACGTCCATTGTCTTTCCAACCCACTCTTCCTCCATTGGCTCCTTCCTGCCTCTCTCCGTGTCCCTTCCCTCCCGCCTCTGGCATTTCCACATCCCCTTCACGCCCATCTCCAGGGCCTCTCCATGAAGGGCACACGGTGGGTGATGGGCGACTGTCCAGCTGTCTAGACAGGGACTCTCGGCACTGTTATGACTGATGGTGCCGACGACGGCAGAAATCACAGGTGGTGAATGGAACCTGGAAATGAGGATTTTCCTTTAAAAAAAAAAAGAAAAAATATTTATTTATTTTTATAGAAGAGCGGGGTACAGGCCAAAGGCGCAGGAGGGTGAGAGGATTCACCTGAGACAGAGCAGGGATCAGAACAGGCAGACAACAGAAATACACTGCTGAGGGGATCAGTGGACACAACAGGAGAGGTCTGTGGCACCCTGTGAGACTCTCGGTGGCCTGCCGGTATCAAAAACACACTGCTGAGGCAGTGGACAGATTCACAGTGCGATGTTCGGCCGCTGCACCACCAGGGAGGCCCAAAATAGGATTTTGCTATTCACTTCCATAGAGGTGTGAGCCAGACACAAAATCATATCTACATACCAAGTGTGATAATTACTCGCTGAGACGCACTGCAGGATGCTCCAATTAACACAGTCAAGTAAATACACACTTTCCCTCTGGAGGAAGGTCCCTGAGGACTGGAATCTGGACAGTGTCAAACACGCAGACACCAGCTCCAGAGCTCAAATAGGCCAGCCCCAAGGCCCTGCTCTGTCCATGAGGCAGCAGCAGGACAGGATGGAACATCCTGTGAGTGCCCATAGGCATCCCCACGAGCACCCAATGAGCATGGAGTGAGAGGCCTGAACACCCTCTGTCCACGCCATAGGGACAACCTCAGGAGAGAGACTCGACACAGCAGCAGGAACTTTCCCCCCAGACTGCAGGTATTTGCAGGGTAGAACGCACTCACACTTGAAAGTTTCTGAAAGTTTTCAGATCAAGCTTCATGTTAGGCTTAAGAAAGCTCCACAGTTAAACTATTCATTTTGTAAATCATGACAACTAATGCTGACGGGGCCCAAGTCGTCATGTCCCACTGCCCTGTCAGCCTGGTTGAGACTCAATGAGAGAAAACATATTGTTATTTGAGGGTTTTCCACAAATATACCATTATAATATAATCATCATATCGGATGACTTTATGATAAATATGACATTTGTTTCATGAGTGATTTTAGCATACATCTATTATTGTGTATTAAGTGCTAAATGGAATCACAAAAGTTAATCATTATTTTGTAACTAAGAAGACATTCAGGATGAAATTTCAAAATATTTATTGCTAAATTTGCAATTTCTTGTTTCTTTTTGTTCCTAAATATTGACAGATACGAAAGAACAAATGCAACAACTTTTATAAAAATATTTTAGTACTTCATGGCTCTGACACTACAGTGCAGGTGGCAGGGACATCTGACTATTTATGGACATGAACTTGAGAATTTTCCCCAACTCCATCACTCAGGGATTGTTAGTGATAGAAAATAAAGTCACAATAATTGAATAGAGAAAGAAGAATATATATCAAAATTTACATCAGTTATAATATGTACTTTAAATCACTCAAAATATGTCTACAAATTTAACCATGTGGCATCCTTATTTGTTTTTTCTTTTATTAAAATATTTGGACATATTTCCACTATTGTATTTTTATCAATTTATTCCCCACATTCTCCTAAAAGTCCTGCCTTCACCAGGGCCTGCCCCTCCATCATCCCAGAGAGGGGGGAGAGGAGGAGAGTGGGGAGGGGGAGAGTGGGCAGGGCTGCCCTGTGTCCAGATGTCCCCACTCACGCACGGGCGTGGTGTGAAGAACAAACCCGCACCCGGGGGACCCAGGGCCCTGGGACCAGTGGGGACAGCCACACGCACAGACCGTCCGGCTCAGCCCAGAGCGGCCTCCTCCCTGCACAGACGTGCATGAGTCTGAGGGGGATAGAGGGGCCAGGGAGGGACCCAGGGTGGATGAGACCATCCTGCAAGAGGGACGTGTGGGCATGACCCAGGAGGATACTCTGCAGGAAATGTGGTCTTTGTGTCCTCAGATGTGCGGAGTCAGGGGCAGGGAGATGAGGAGTTGAGGGGATGGACCAGGAGGCAGCAGTGAGGACACAGGGGCAGGAATCTGACAGAGGAGGCGTCAGACACTATGCACGGGGACACCGAGCCCAGATCATTCAGTTCCAGGACAGTGTCGGGTCGTGGGGAGCAGGAAAACAGGGACCCGCACACCCCATCTCCCTGCACACCCATCACTGTGGGGCCTCCCAAGACCAGGGCTGTGCTGGAGGAGCAGGGACAGGCTCTACAGGGTGGGGAGTGGCTGGGCATGGCCACGTGTCCTCTGGGAGGTGTGCTGGGCTGAGACCCTGGGGCCTGGCAGGAGCCGGAGGCAGGAGCAGGGGGATGGGGCAGTAGGGAGGGCCTGTGAGGTTTGTTGAAACAATGGGATTCTAATCTGTACAATTTTTGGTGAAATGTCGGCTTTCACCAATTTCTGGAACAAGTTCAGAGTACCTAATAATGACACATTTACATACATGGAAATATAGGGGTTGAATAATGAAATTTCTGCAGATGATGGTATTTGACTCAATAGGACCTAGAAGGAGAAATTATGTGGAAAGTAGATTGAATTGTTATCATACCATGATAAACCACATGCTCAATGTTGGCTGATTTGACAATTTCTTCCTGTTTTCTGTTTTCCCCAGATGATGTCTTCAGTGGTGACCAATCTCACAGCAGTGACAGAATTCATCCTCCTGGGCTTTCCCACCCCGGGACCATGGGATTCTTGCACCTGCTGCTCTTCTCCCTGGTCAACGTGTGTGCACTGCTGGGGAACAGGCCCATCGTCCTCATCACCACCCTGGACCAGCGCCTCCACACTCCCATGTACTTGTTCCTGAGGAGTCTGTCCTTCACGGACCTCAGCCACGGTCCACAAGTCCATTTCCAACTCTCTGAGGCACATCAGCTCCATCTCCTTCCAGGGCTGTGTCATCCAGTTCTTTATGTTAGTTTTTTCAGTAGCTGTAGAACTGCCATTAACCCACTATCGCTAACACCTGAGGTCTTCAACATGTGCCTATGATTGTGGACACTTGGGCCCAGAGAGCATGGAGCATGCACATATGTTAATTGGGACCCCTGTGCCAAGGGATATATGGGTTGAATCAACTGAAATCCAGAGGGAGGGAAGACAGTCCCAGAAAGCGGAGGGAGAGAGCTGGTCTGTTCCCTGACACAACATGAAAGCTCTAAATATCTACATGCAAATATATATTGAAGGCTCCAAAATTATCTTTGCGTCTGTGAGAGATGACAACGACCTACCTGGCTTTAAATGGTTGAAAAACAATTGGTGTAGTTGGCAAGATATCACTCTGAGAGCAGACATACCACGTGGCATCTACAAATGGAGTCAAAGACAACATCAGAGTCGCTGGGAACCATAGATGGTGGTCAAAGTCCAAGAATAGCTGAAGATGCTGCAGGAGCACAGAAGGTGGACAAGGTCTGGGAGATGGAGGACAAGCACTGGGAACACCTCGGACCTCATGGGGAAGAGAAGACAGCCCTGCAAAGACCAGCCCACTTTACCCCTGAGGCAGCAGACTCGTCAGGAAAAAAGTAGGACCCCATCCATCATTTGGAGCTTGCCCAGTGACAAAGATGACACTGACTGACTTGCACAAACAATCCCGCCAGAATACGGAGAACTTTGGGAACTGGGGATGGACAGAATAATTTTCCCACCACAGGAGATGAAGATCAAAGGATGGGCCTGTCATCCTTGGTGTCTTAAAGCAATCTTATCTGCTGCCCGGCACTCCCAGGGCCACAGGGTGGCTGTGCCAGGCACTAGGGAGCAGTGAAAAATCCTGAAGGGGTGGATTGTAGGGTATATGAGGTAAAAGTCAGGCTTTTTGCCCCCTCCTGCCATTAGCCTCTGTGGCTGGCACCCAAAGTCTTGTGCATGTGCATGTGAGTGCAGACACCTGGGCCCAGAAAATATGGGACATGCACATATGTAAACCAAAGGATGAAGAGGTATAAAGGCAGCATCACTCTGAAGTCCAGAGGGCAGGGAGACAGCCAGAAAAATGCTGAGGGAGAGAGCTGATCTTTCCCCTGAGTCAGTGTTAAAGACCTGAAAAGTCTAACAAGGCCACAAAATTATCTTTTCACATGTGAGAAATGACTAGGACCTGCACAGCCTGGGAAGGCTGCAAAATGTGGCCCTAAAGAAGGTTGCCAGAGCCTGTGTTTGAAGATAAATTAGCCTTTCAATGACGGATGGGTAATGTGGTCAATTCTAATTTTATTGGAGATGCCATTTTAATATTTGTGCACAACTACAGAAAATAGAAGCAGTAACTCTTCTGGTCACTGCAAAATATTGAGATATTTATTTAAATGACCAGGGAATGGTGGAAGATGTTGTGTAGGAAGAGTGTCAGCCCAGTCTCTCACTCTCAGCCAAACGTACTGCCTGGGGTCCATCACATAGAGGGGGCGATGGTTGTTCCCATCTAAGTGTACGCAGGATGCTGAGACTATAACCTGGACTAACTGCCCCCCCCATCTAGTCAATACTGTGGCATAATCTACTTGATAAATTATTCATTTCCCAAAGCATTTAACACAGCCAAGGCCACAACACACAAAAGGCCTCTTACCAGGTGTTTGAAGACACAGTATGCACAATGTCAACCCCGGGAACTTCACACCATGCACCACCCAACAGAACCACTGCAACTGCAATGGCCCCTCGCCTTGTGAAGACAAAGGGGAAACATGCTCACTGGCAGTAGCGATTCAGATTCAAACAAGGCTTGTAGGCACTGAGAATGGCCCAGCAAAAAATAAAGAAACAAATGCACACACAGTGTAAACCTGGGATGACATGAACCATGCCCACTGGATCAAAGGATCCAGTTTTCTTCCCTCTGACATTCAATTCTGTTGAATTTCTCTTTGTCTTCCTTCCTTCTTTCCTTCCTACTTTATTCTTTCCATTCCTCCTGCCTCAACCTCTTCACACCACCTGCCAGGTCCTCAAGAAGGGTGCACGGTGGGTGGTGGTGACTTTCTAGCTCCATGGACATGGCTCATCCGTGGCTCTGAGGACGAGGCCACACCCGGGTCCCCTCCCCCGATGCCAATCAGTGTGAGGAGGAGGAAACATGGTCCTGCTCATGGAATCTCTTAGGACCCCCTGACTGTGCCAATGACTCTGGAGGCTTATTACCGTGGATGCCGTTGAGAAGTCCTCGGGGACAAGGGACACCCCGGGCCCCGCGTGGCGTCCCTAGGAAGGGAAGCATGGACATGTCAGGGCCCGGGGGCCACGGGAGACAGAGAGAGTGAGCTCTGAGGCTGATCTGTGGAGTCAGTGAGACGGAAGCCTGGACCCCAGACGTCAGAGGCCAGCACAACAGAGGACAGCGGGTGACTGGGCCATTAGGTGAGGTTTGCTTTTCCTATCTCTGTGAGGGCGAGTTTTGTGGGAAGCAACTTCTGGGCCCGCGGGCGCATCATGCCAGACTGGATGTTGTCAGTCAAATAATTTATATAAAAGTAAGTTTTTAAAATTTTTAATTTACTGACATTTCATTTAACCCATACATGAAAGTGTTGGCATTTCAACATGAAATATTTGTTACTGTTTCTGTTTCTAATGGTGGCTTTTTTCCTTTTTTGGGGTAACATTGTTTACAACACAGTATCATTTCAAAATGCATTTTGCACTTCAGAAGAACAGTAGTTAAAATATGCATCTTATAAATGAAAACAAATAAATTATAAAAGAGGATATAGTTCAATTTCAGAATGCCATGTTGTTCTGGGATGAGTTTCTAAGAGAGGAAATATAATTTTATTTTAAGGTGTTCTACAGATTATGATCTTTCATGTATTTGCATTTATTATTTTACAATATTCTGACTTAGGGTATATAGGGCAATTATTGTTTCATGACTAATTTTTTAACATTTAGCACTCTGAGTTGAAAGCATATCAATATAAATGAAATTGCATTTAATGGAAGTATTTAGGGAGCAGTGAAGAAAATCTGAAGAGGAAATTTAAAACAATGCTAATTGTTTAAAAAGGGAAAGCTAAACATTCACATGCCTAAAATATTATGACAATAAGGGAGTCAGACAGAAATTCATGACTTTTTCTCGTGATCTATGTTGATCTTCCTATTTCCTTCACACTAAAGTGATAGACACAGGTGGAAATCTGTCTATTATGGGCCTTACCTTCCTTATATATTTTTTTAAGATTTATTTATTTATTTATATAAGAATCAGGGTATAGGCCAGATGCGCTGAGGGTGAGAGGATTCACCAGAGGCAGAGTAGGGAACAGAACAGGCAGACGGACGAAATACACTGCTGAGGGGAGCAGCAGACGAGGCAGGAGAGGGACCCTCACTGTCCGGCCAGGATCCAACCAGTGCTGCAGAGGCTGCAGACAGCTTCACAGCACTGAGCTCAAGCACCTGCGCCCCCAGTGCAGCCCTGACATTCTTTATATTTTAACACCACACAACAACAGAGCTATGTAAAATATAAGTTTGTCAATATAAATGTGTATTCTAAATCACTGAAAGAGTTTTTTTTAATAGGCTACAAGTTTTTAGTTTATTATTTCTCGTATTCATTAAAATAGCTGGAAATATTTGTCTTATCTCTTACAATAATTATATATTACCCCATATTTGTAAAATCCCTGCGTCTCCAGGGCCTGCCCCTCCGTCACCCCACAGAGGGGGGAGAGGGTGAGATTGGGGGGAGAAGGAGAGCAGGCAGGTCTGCCCTGTGTCCAGACGTCCCCACTCACGCACGGGCCTGGGGGGAGGAACAAACCCACACCCGGGGGACCCGGGGCCCTGAGACCGGCAGGGACAGCCACATGCACAGACCATCCAGCTCAGCCCTGGAGCGGCCTCCTCCCTGCACAGACGTGCATGAGTCTGAGGGGGACAGAGGGGACGGGAAGGACCAGGGGTGGACGAGCCCATCCTGCAGGAGGGACATGTGGGCGTAACCCGGGAGAAGACTCTGCGGGAAACGTGGTCTCTGGGTCCTCAGATGTGGGGAGTCAGGGGCAGGGAGATGAGGGGACGATAGGTCGGACCAGGAGGCAGCAGTGAGGCCACAGGGGCAGGAATCTGACAGAGGAGGCGTCAGGACATGCCACACGGGGAGCTGGAGCCCAGATCATTAATTTCCAGGACAGTGTCGGGTCCTGGGGAGCAGGAAAATGGGGACCTGCACAGCCCATCTCCCTGCACACCCTTCCCTGTGGGGCCTCCCCAGACCAGGGCTGTGCTGGAGGAGCAGGGACAGGCTCTCCAGGGTGGGGAGGGGCTGGGCATGGTCACGTGTCCTCTGGAGCTGTGCCCTGGACAACCTCTTGGAGCTGTGCTGGGCGGAGACACTGGGGCCTGGGCATGAGCTGGGCCATCGGGAATCGGGCGGTGGGGAGCGGCAGTCAGTCTGACTATGAGATCAACCAGAGCAGAATCCTACAATCGGTTGAAATGCTCCTCCTTCCCCATCCCAGATCCTGTGTGATAAATTGCATTTTGGAGCTGAACACAAAATGCTCAACACAGAGCAAGAGACTTGGTGCTCCTCCAATCCACACCCTGAATGTGACCAATGGGGCACACCTGTGACTGTCCTTGTAGGTGTCATCTAGGCTCAGACTGGAAGGCTTCACTCATGTTTTATTCTGCTTGATATATTTATACAGATGATGTCTCCTGTGGTGATGAATCTCACGACCATGACAGAATTTGTCCTCCTGGGGTTCCCCACCCAGGGGACCATAAGCTTCCTGCACCCACTGCTCTTCTCCCTGGTCTACCTGTGTGCCCTGCTGGGGAACGGGCTCATCGTCCTCATCACCACCCTGGACCGGCACCTCCACACCCCCATGTACTTCTTCCTGAGGAGTCTGTCCTTCACGGACCTCTGCCTCATCTCAGCCATGGTCCCCAAGTCCATTGCCAACTCTCAGAGGCACAGCAGCTCCATCTCTTTCCCGGGCTGTGTCGTCCAGGTCTTCATGATGGTTATGTCAACAGGTACGGAGATGAACCTGCTCACGGTGATGAGCCTTGACCGCTATGCTGCCATCTGCCACCCCCTGCACTATGATGTCATCATGAGCAGGGACAGGTGTGTGCAGCTGACAGCTGTGTCCTGGCTGGGTGGGGGTCTCGATGCTGTGATGCACACAGCTGGAACCTTCTCCTTGTCCTTCTGTGGGTCCAACGTGGTCCACCAGTTCTTCTGTGACATCCCCCAGTTATTGGCTATTTCCTGCTCAGAAAATCTAATGAGTGAAATTATCCCCATTCTCATTAGTGTGACATTAGATGTGGGTTGTTTGACTTTCATTGTCATTTCCTATGTCCACATCTTCTCTGCTGTCAGGAAGATCCTATCCACAGAAGGGAAGGCCAAGGTCTACTCCACCTGCATTCCCCACCTGCTGGTTGTGGTCCTGTTTCTCTCCGCTGGATTCTTTGCTTATCTGAAGCCGACCTCAGGGATCCCATCCACGTCTAACGTGGTCATTTCTATGTTCTACACGATGGTGCCCCCCACCTTTAATCCCGTCATCTACAGTCTGAGGAACCAAGCCATGAAGTTGGCTGTGGGGAGACTGATAAATTGCCAATATTCCAAGATCTGAGATAGCACCATCTATAATTATCACCCATGATTAATTTTTCCCTCTGACTGTAGATGTCATTATTTATAAAGTACAGATTTTTTGCATTGGGATTTTTCCTTTTCCAGAAATTTATATTCTCACATTCTTCCATAAGCTTTATTTTCCTAAATACTGCTCTCATTTGCCTAACCTCCAACTGTGTGATGTTCATAAAGTGAATTCCCACTCATGGTTGAAAACAATGTATGTGGCTTAGAAAGAATGTTCTAGAACTCACACATCACCAACATTTATGTGAAAGGGAGCAGTGGTAAAGGGTCTATGCTCAAGAGCACACTGCCCCGGGCTCCCTGTCCTGGGCACTCAGTTCCCACAGCCTATGTATGTCGCCACTGTGAGCCCCATCCTTTTGGAGGGGAGGGGAGACAGTAGAATGGGGTCCCCCACCCTCACTATTATAATGCATTGTCTTCCTATAGAGACATTCATGTTTCTGTTCAAAAGGCAAAGAGAAACTACACTTGAATCTGCTGAAGATGTCAGGATGGAAGGATGGAAGCATCCTTGGGGAGTTGGTGTCCACGCTGAACTCCATTAGTGATGTGCATATTGATTTCTATAATGTCTGATTTGATTGTTACAGGACTACACTGTTTTAAGTACTAGAATAAAAGTAAAAATTATATGATATTTATTGAGGAACTACATATTTACTTTTAAGATGCATCTTGTTTATACACTTCTTTTAATGTATTTGTTTTTGGGTTCCCTTAGTTTTCATATTTGTATTTTGAGTCTTACAACAGGACTTCTTGTTGACTCTCTGGTAGATAACATTTATTTCCCTTTTCTTCTACTCTGGAACTAGCTATTTATTATACTATGTAAAGAACAGGATGTAAAAGTCAGCATGACACTATTTTAAATTTTTATTCTTCTGCAATATTTGTACCCTAAATACCCAGCTCCTCATTACTGTTTTCCTTATACTCAGACATGAGCTGGGGGGTGATGTTCTTCCCTCAAGTGTTCTCTCTGGAGCAGATCACTGTGTCTCCAGACGCTCCTGACGGGCAGTAACATACTCAGTCCAGAAACTCTTTCTTTTAAAAAATGTATGTTAACCACAGACCGAGTCCATTCAGCTATCAGAATAAAACATGCTGCAAACTCACTCAAACGAGCATTCATGTCAATGAATGTAATTGACCTAAGATCTATCCCCCTGGGACACTTATTTCAGTCTCTCTTACATCTTTTAAAATATTTTCGATTATTCACTGGATAAAACTTTTGTATTTTGAGATGGGGATTTGATGAGTGACATAACATCAGTGACGTAATATGAGGACATGCTAATTTATAACTTGCCACCATCAAAGAAACGCTTTATGCACAGGTTTTGGTTGCTTTCATTTGGGGGTTAGTTTCCCACTCTGCATGCACAGTGCTCCCCGCACTCCACACAACAGCCCCGTTGTTACATCATCTACTTCCAAGCCACGCCCCCATCCCTTGTTCCCTGTGGTAACAGCACATTTTTTCGCTAGTCCAACATTCGCATTCTCTGGATTTGGTAATACAGGATTTCTGTATTTTCTCTCCCAGATGCGTGAGACCATCGCTATCTGTCTCTCGCTATCTGCTTATGTCACTGAACAAAATCACCACAAGGTCCATCCATGTGGCCCCCGATACATGATTTCGTCTTTTAATAGCTGTGTGGTATTCCACTGAGTGTGAACCTTACACTCTCTATTCTCGCCTCTGTCCACGGCACTTGGGTTGGGGGCGTGGCGGGCAACGGTGGATGGTGCTGCTGGGAACTCAGGTGTGCGTAGTCTGCGCTGTAGAGTCTGTGCATCTGGGACAAATACCCGGCTAAGATTTGCTCCATCCTGTGGTTGTCCTGTTGTTAGTGTCTGAAGACACCTCCAAGCCATCTTCGGGCAGAGGTGAGAGGCCCTTTCTCTCCCTCCTTCACCTCCTGTTGTGTCCATACTCTTGATATGTCCCTGCTCACAAGGGTGACTGACAAGTCATTACAGTTTAATTTGTGTTCTCTTATCATCAGTGCTGTTGAACAATATTGTGTGGCTCAAATTGTGGTAGGGCCCAAAACCATAAAACAGCAGAAAGTACACATGGGGTGATGCCCTAATGGGCACCCAACATGGCATGTTTTCAGGGACACAAGGCCAAGGCCAAGGGAACAAGAGCACATAGGACAAGCAGACCCCCCATACTAGAGTGCTCCTGGGCCCCAGAAACCGTTGTGAGCACAGGCCTTGCGCGGGGAGAAGCCACGTGCACCCCACACTCCTGAAAAGGGCGAGTGTCCCTCCACACACGTGTGTCCCCACCACAACAGGTAGCAGCACCCCAGTCGAGACACGGGCCAAGGCCGACATGGACAGTCTCTACGGAGGACGCGCCGGTGTCTGCAGAGTCGCAGGCAGGTGGATTCAGGCTCCAGACCCTGCTCTGAGCTTCGCTGGCGCGTCCTGACCACCCCCTACCCCTGGCACAGATGTGTTTGTTACTGTCCAGCGATGGGCTCATCCTGCAGGGCCAGCGGAGGCAAGGGCTTGATCGTGTCATTATTCAGTGTTAACATCTAATAAGCTGGGCGGACTCTGTCCTGCTGCTTCCTGGGACCTCTGAGCGCTGCCGATGATGATGCTTCAGCTCCTTACACTCAGCCCACACTTTCCGTTGTGTCCCCTTCCCTCAGCGGGTGCTGGACACCGGGGTCCACAAGGTCCGAGTGTGTGTCCGGAGAGACTTACATGTGAGGAATGTGCTCCTGGCGCTGAGAAGCTTTTCTCACCCAAGATTCGCAGGAAGGACTACCTATACTTTTCCTCAAGTTATGAACATAAAATTTTTAGTGACAACACAGGTTACCCCATGATTCATGGGGGCAGTAGTGCCAGTTGCTCCTCCCTGGTGCACCACACAACCTACTCCCTGAACCCCTAACCAGACACCTGCCTGGAGCTGTCTCCTGGCTGTGTCCCCGCAGTTGTACCCTCCACTGAACAGGGGCAAAGTGGTGTCACATACCCCGATGGCCTCCAGCCCAATGGTACATACAGAGCCCCCACTTGCTGCAAGAAAGAGCCTCCCAGATTAGGCGGGGAGAGCCAGGCCCTACCTCCAGGTGGGGTGCTGGGGGAAGACATCCAGTGGACATGTGGTCCCCCGGGCTGAACGAGGGCCTCTCATCAGTGACCACGTGCCAGAAGCTGATGTCAAATCTCTGTCCCCTTGAGTCTGTGGGGTGGGTCATCCCAGGTCATGCCCCAATGATCCCTGAGCTGGTCCCCACCCAACATGCAGACCCACCACTGGCTTTAATGATGGGACCAACACCCAGATCCCACTCAGTCAGTGGAGGCTGATGGAGCCTGAGGAGGAGCAACCAGAGTCCAGTCCTCACAGGGGTCAAAACTAACAGAACTGCCTCTTGCACACTCAGTGCACTAATGATCACTGAATGTGCTTCAGGATGAAGCCAATTAAGACCATCAAAAACAACAACAAAATACACTTGTCCCTCTGGAGGAAGGCCCCTGAAGGCTGGAATCTGGACAGTGTCCAACACGTGGACACCAGCTCCAGAGCTCAATTAGCCCAGCCCTGAGGCCCTGCTCTGTCCATGAGGCAGCGTGGGACAGGGTGGAACATCCTGTGAGTGCTCAGAGGCTCCCCACGAGCGCCGACCATGGAGTGAGAGGCCGGGATGCCCTCTGTCCTGCCATGGGGACAACCTCAGGAGAGAGACTCGACACGGCAGTGGGAACTTCCCCACAGACTGCAGGTATTCTGTTCTTAGACAGTTTTCAAGAAGAATCCATTCAGATGGAAAGATTTCAGATTTCAAGCTTCATTTCACATCTCAGAACGCACCGTAGTCAAAATATTCATTCAGAAAAGAACTACATAGTCTCAAGATTCCAAATAGTTCAATTTCACACCACAATATTTTTATGGGATAGGTTTCAAAGAGAGAAATTAACTTTTCATTAATCTCTCCAAAGGTTGTGACTTTTAATACATTTACCATAGATAATGTTTGGAATTGTGGCCGATGAAAATATTGCTTAATAACAGATTTTAGCTTTCAGCACAGTGTGTGTATGTTAAGTATTAAATAAAATCACAACTAATGGAATAATGATAAAGAAATATAAGATGAAAGTTAAAATACTTATTGTTAAAATTCAGAGTGCTATGTCTTTTTGTCCCGAAATTTATGACACAGGTGTCAAATAGAAATTCAAAAATATTTTAGGCAACATTGTTGATAGTTTAATGTCTTTGGCACTAACATGAGGCTGGCAGGGACGTGTGACTATTCAGGGACAGGAATTTGGGATTTGTCCCAAACTCCATCACTCAGAGATTGTTAGTGATATTGTAAAATGCAGATGGAAGAGTTTTATAACAGAATCATATGTCAAAATATATCTTATTATAATTAATATTTACTTGAATAAATGAAAAGACTTTTTTGTATAGACATCTTTGTGTTTTGAGTGATTATATTATTTTCATTAAAGTATTTTTAATTGTTCAAACTAATATATATCCACAAGTATTATCCCACATTCTCCTTAAAAATCCTGCCCTCCCCAGGGGCTGCCCCTCCGTCACCCCGCGGAAGGGGGAGAGGATGAGATTGGTGGGGGGAGAGAGGGAAGGGCTGCCCCGTGTCCAGGCGTCCCCACTTACGCATGGGCCTGGGATGAGGAACAAACCTGCACCCGGGGTCCCAGGGCTCTGGGCCCGGCAGGGACAGCCACACACATAGACAGTCCGGCACAGCTCCAGAGCGGCCTCCTCCCTTCACAGATGTGCGTGAGTCTGAGGGGCACATAGGGGCCGGGAGGGACCCGGGGGTGGTCGAGCCCATCCTGCAGGAGAGATGTGTGGGTGTGACCCAGGAAGAGACTCTGCTGGAAACGTGGTCTCTGGGTCCTCAGATTTGGGGAGTCAGGGGCAGGTAGATGAGGAGATGAGGGGATGGACCAGGAGGCAGCAGGGAGGCCACAGGGGCAGGAATCTGACAGAGGATGCATCAGGACATGCTGCACAGGGACGCCGAGCCCAGATCAATCAGTTACAGGACAGCGTCGGGTCCTGGGGGCAGGATAACGGGGACCCACACACCCCACCAAACTGCACACCTGTCACTGTGGGGCCTCCCCAGACCAGGGTTGTGCTGGAGGAGCAGGGACAGGCTCTCCATGGTGGGGAGGGGCTGGGCATGGTCACGTGTCCTCTGGAGCTGTGCCCTGGACAACCTCTGGGAGGTGTACTGGGCAGAGACACTGGGGCCTGGACAAGAGTAAGAGCAGCGGGACTGGGGTGGGTGCGTAGTGTGGGAGATTTGCTGAGATTTTTGACAGATAAGAGATTCTAATATGTTCAAGTTTTGTAGGGGACAGCTGAAATTTTAGTCTCTCTCCAATCTGGCGGACATATTTGGAGAATATAATAATGGCACATTCACATTACAAGGCAAAAAATGTGTTGAATAAAACTGTATACACAGATGACAATACTAGAATCCGCAGAACCTAGAAGGAATAATTATGTAGAAAATACATTGAATTATTAACTGGTATTGATAACCCCTTATATTTTCAATATTGGAAGACAGGCTTTTCCCACTTTCTTCTTTTACACAGATGACGGCTCCAGGGGTGACCAATCTCACGGCCGTGACAGAATTTGTCCTCCTGGGGTTCCCCATCCAGGGGACCATGGGCTTCCTGCACCCGCTGCTCTTCTCCCTGGTCTACCTGTGTGCCCTGCTGGGGAACGGGCTCATCGTCCTAATCACCACCCTGGACCGGCACCTCCACACCCCCATGTACCTCTTCCTGAGGAGTCTGTCCTTCACGGACCTCTGCCTCATCTCAATTACTGTCCCCAAGTCCATTGCCGGTTCTCTGAGGCACAGCAGCACCATCTCCTTCCCGGGCTGTGTCGTCCAGGTCTCCATGATGCTTATTTCTATTGGTACAGAGATGCACCTGCTCACAGTGATGAGCCTTGACCGCTATGCTGCCATCTGCCACCCCCTGCACTATGACGTCATCATGAGCAGGACCAGGGGTGTGCAGCTGACAGCTGTGTCCTGGCTGGGCGGGGGTGTTATCTCTGTGATTCTCACAGCTGGAACCTTCTCCTTGCCCTTCTGTGGGTCCAACGTGATCCACCAGTTCTTCTGTGACATACCCCAGTTATTGGCTATTTCCTGCTCAGGAAATGTAATGAGCAAACTTGTCCCTGTTCTCTTTATTGCGTTGTTGTGTATCTGCTACTTTATTTTCATCGTCATTTCCTATGTCCACATCTTCTCTGCTGTCAGGAAGATCCCATACACAGAAGGGAAGGCCAAAGTCTACTCCACCTGCCTTCCCCACCTGCTGGTTGTATTGCTATTTGTCTCCATCGGGCTCTTTGCTTATCTGAAGCCGACCTCAGGGACCCCGTCCATGTCTGACCTGGTCATTTCTATGTTCTACACGATGGTGCCCCCCACATTTAATCCCGTCATATACAGTCTGAGGAACCAAGCCATGAAGTCTGCTGTGAGGAACTGATGAAGGGTCAATACTCTAAGATGTGAGATACCACAATCTAAAATTATAACTTCTTTAACTCAGCTTTTCCCCTCTAATTCTGACATGTCATCATTTCTAAAGCATAGACTTCTTCCATTAGCATTTTTCCTTTTTCAAAAATTTATATTCTCATAATCTTCCATAAATTCCTGTTTCCTAAAATACTGCAATCCTTTCCAAAACCCCTCCCTGTGTGATGTTCATAAAGTGATTGTGGCTCACAGTTAAAAACATGTATTTGCTGTTCAAAGAATTTCCTAGAACTCACACATCTCCAAAATTTATGTGAAATGAAGCAGTGGTAAAGGGGTCTATCCTCAGGCACACACAGTCACGGGACCCCAGTCCTGGCCGCTTGGTCCTCACAGCCTGTGTGTGTCTCCACAGAGGGCCCTGTGCCCTGTGGAGGGGAAGGGAGACAGCTGAGTGGGGTCCCCCACCCCTCATGATTCCTAATGGAGTGTCTTCCTCTAAGAGACATTCATGCTTTTGTTCAAAAGGCAAGGAGAATCTACTCTTGAATCTGATGGAGCTGGGAGGATGCACGTGTCCTTGGGGAAAAGGAATCTGTGATTGAAAGCAACAACTGGTGTGAATATTAATCTCTTGATATCTAATTTGATTGTAACAGGACTGGACTGTGTGACATACTATAATAAAATTAAAATGCATGTGGATTTTTATTGAGGAACTACATATGTACAGTTAAAATATGTAGGTTTTAGACATTTGCTCTTGTGTGTTTATGTTTAGGTTCCCTTAGCTTTCAAAATTGTATTTGATGTCTCACAGCTGGACTTCTTTTTCTTTAAGATATGTTTATTTATGCATTGAAGAGCTGGGGTGTGAGCAAGAGGTGCGGGGGGTGAGCACATTCCCTAAAGACAGAGTGGGGAGCAGAACAGAAGGATCCACTGGAACACACTGCTGGGGGGAGCAGCGGTGAGGCAGGAGAGGTCTGCTGCGCCCTGAGAGTATCTCCCCTGCAGGGAATCGAACTCACGCTGCAGAGGCTGGGATGGCTTGACAGCGCAGTGTGCAACCCCTGCACCACTGGGGAGGCCCTCACACCTGGACTTCTTGTCAGTGTTCCTATGGAGAATATTTAAGTCCTTTTCTTCTACTTTGGAGCTATGCTTTTTCATATTGTGTGAAAAACTTTATATAAAATAAAGCATGGCGATATTTAGAATTTTTATTCTCCAGCAGCTTCTGTGCTGTAAACGCCAGGGGCCTTGAGCAGCCCGGCCCGACAGGAGTTTCCCGCCCAGAACAGGGCAGCACCGCACAGAGGGGGAGCAGAGCACAGGGGTGGGCGCGGGGGCCTAGTCCTCGATGTTTGTGCCGCCCTCGCTCCTAACTCTGGACTAAGCAGGGAGCCCCCGAGCCCCCTGTTCCACTTGCTGGTCGCCATCCAGAGACAGCGCCGAGCCGGTCTGGGTGTGGTAGCTCCTGCCTCCATGGTTGGCAATGCTACTATTGCCACCATTGATCGCCAGTAATTGGATGAAATAAAGAGTGGCTGTACTGTGGATGATCACAAATAGAGTACGTAAGACCCTCTTCCCCTGTGTGCTGGACTGCTCAGCCAATGACGGGTAAGATCAGGAACAGACCCTCGGTTTGTGACTCCTGACAACCTAAGACAGGCACAGTCCCCGAGGGGATTTATAAGTGTCCCCACTTTTTTTAACTCTATGGAAAATAACTCCTAGAAGACAATACCTGCTCAAATTGCTGAGGTCACACCGTTGCTGTAAAACTAGTTTGACTGCATACGGAAAATGCATTAAGAATCTGGTGGGTGTGGGGAGCCTAGAACAATGGAATTAAGTTGTGCTGTATGAACAGTCACAGTAATAACAAAAAATATGTAGGTTAACATAGATCCTAAGTACAAGAGAATTCTAAATAATTGAGTCAATGGTTAGGCTAGGGTTAATTACCAAAAACGTAGAGGTCATGAATAGCGTAGAGAAAAATGGGACCTCTTGCAGAGGTCTCGGTATGTACCTGATTCATCAACACCTGTGCATGATCAGAAACTAAATTTAATGCATATTGTCTTCGTTATGTTTCACTGCATATAATGATTTCGTGGTCTAGTGTATGATTAACCACATAATTTACAAAAACAACCTTATGCAATGTCTATGAAAATGTATAAAAGAGCATGATACTTTCAATAAATTACAATCAGATTTTCACTCTCCCTTGAGTGTGTCTGTGTGTCATTCTTGTCCCTCGCCCTAATTCCTTCGACCACCTTTTGCTCATTCTCACTCAACCCTGAGACTGTCTCGATCTCCCGTCACCGCTGGGCTGGTCTGCGGCATTTGGGCGCGGGTGGCGGCCTTGGGAGCGTCTGGGCGGTGGACCAGCCTGTCCAGGCGCTGACGCCGGGGCCGCCCTGGTCCCTGCGGGGTTGGGGGGGATGTGCTGAGGGGGAGGGTGCTGTTCGCGGGGTCCCCAAGGACCCCGATGGCGCCGCTGACCCAGGAGGCTCATTACCGGGGCGCGGCGGAGAAGCCCCCGGGGACAGGACACCGGGCCCTGGTGATGTACCCCGTGGAGGGCGTGGACATGTCAGGGCCCCGGGGCCACGGACACAGAGCGCCCTGCCCACCATGGGTCGGGAGCCGAGGCCGGACCAGACAGAGGAGGCAGCGCCGGGGGCAGTGGGACCGGCCGTCCGGGGGTTCGCGTCTCCTCCCGGCTCCGGAGGGCGAGCTGCCTGGGAGCCGCTGCTGGGCGCGGGCGCCGCCAGCCTGGACGTGCGGGTCAGGTCAGGCGGGGGCGCTCCCGGGTGATCCATGTTCTCTGCTGAGTGTCAGTGTCTGTGCCACTGAGCTGCGTCTCACAGCGTCAGCCTTTCCCTGGGAACAGCTGACTTTATTCTTGTTGTCCCACCAGAGGGAATTTTATTTGTTCTCTTTTGAGGTAACGTGTTTTACAACCCGGTATCACTCCCCAATGCATTCTGTATTTCAGAATAACAGCAGTTGAAATATTCATCTTATAAATTACAGTTAATAAATTCTAAGGTGTACAAATAGTTCCCTTCCAGAGGCCAATGTCGTTCTGGGAGAGTTTTTTTTTATAATAAATTTTATTTTTATATTCCCCATACAATTGCAACCCCCCATTCTGACCCCAATCCCTTCCCTCTCGCCCCCATCCCCCACAAAGTGTGTCTGGTTCATAGTTTTTTGTTGATTTTGATTTTCACCTTCTATACTTATTAATTTTCCTGCTCCCTTATTTAAGTTTTCTAGATTCCTGCTATAAGTGAGACCATCCGGTATTTTTCTATTTCTTTCTGGCTTATTTCGCTGAGCATGATCCTTTCCATCGCCATCCAAGTTGCTGCAAATTGCATGTGTTTATCTTATTTGAATGCTGAGTAATATTCCATGGTATATATGTATCACATCTTCTTGATCCACTCATCTATTTTTTGGGCATTTGGGCTGTTTCCAAAGTTAAGCTATTGTAAACAGTGCTGTTATAAACATAGGGGTGCAGGTGCTCTTTGGAATTGATGTTTCTGTGTCCTTTGGGTAAATACCTAGGAGTGGAATTGCTGGATCATATGGAAGCTCTATGTTTAGTAGGTCCAGAAATCTCCACACAGCTCTCCATAGTGGTTGGACCAGTTTGCAATCCCACCAACAGTGCAGAAGAGTTCCTTTTTCTCCACACCCTCGCCAACATTTGTTGTTGCTAGTTTTTTAATATGTGCCATTCTCACTGGTGTAAGATGGTATCTCATGGTAGTTTTGATTTGCATTTCCCTGATTACAAGCGATGTTGAACATTTTTTCATATGTCTGTTGGCCATTTGCTTTTCCTCATCAGAGAAGTTTCTTTTTAGCTCTCCTGCCCATTTTTTGATTGGATTATTTTCTTTGTTTAGTCTCATCAGTTCTTTGCAGATTTTTGTGATCAGTCCTTATCATTAGTGTTGTGTGCAAAAATGTTCTCCCAGTTGGTGGGGTTTCTCTTTCTTTTGGTTACTGTCTCTTTTGCTGTGCAGAAGCTCTTTAATCTGATGTAGTCCCAGATGTTTATCTTTGCCTTCACTATCACTGCTTTGGGTGATGTGTCTGTAAAGATGTCTTTGATGTGAATATCACGTAGTGTTTCACCTAAATTTCCTTCTATGTATTTTATGGTTTCAGGTCTTATTTCTAGTTCTTTAATCCATTTTTAGTTGATTTGTGTGTATGGTGTGAGGTAGTGGTCAAGCTTCATTCTTTTCCATGTAGCGAACCAGTTTTCCCAGCACCATATATTGAACAAACTTTCTTTGCTCCAATGCATAGTCTTTGCTCCTTTGTCAAAGATTAGTTAATCGTAAATCTGTGGGTTTATTTCTGGATTTTCTATTCAATTCCATTGGTCTGTATGTCTGTTCTTGTTCCAATACCATGCAGTTTTGATGATTATGGCTTTGTAGTATAGTTTGAAGTCTGGGAATGTGATGCCTCCATTCCCTTCTTTTTTTTTTTTTTTCAGGAGAGCTTTGGCTATTGGGGTTTTTTTGTGATTCCATATGAATTTCATCAATAATTTTTCTATTTCTTTGAAGAATGTCATTGAAAATTTAATTGGAATAGCATTGAACCTGTATATTGCTTTTGGTAGGATGGCCATTTTAATAACGTTTATTCTTCCAATACATGAGCAAGGGATGTATTTCCATTTCTTTGTGTCTTCTTCTATTTCTTTTAACAGTGTTTTCTAAGAGAGAAAATACATTTTTTTTTTTTATTTTCAGGTGGTGTATGTGAGAATTGTTGTATCAAAGCTATGATATTTCAGCATTTAGAACTCTGAGTTGAAAGTGTTTAAGTGTTTGATAAAATCACATTTGATGGGGCCTCCCTGGTGGTTGAAGGGGTTACGTCTCAGCTCTGTGAAACTATCCACAGCCTCTGCAGTAAGAGTTCGATGCCCGGCCACGGAGCTTCCCACAGGGCACAGCAGACCTTTCCTGTCTCCCCACTGCTCCCCTCAGCATTGGGTTTCTGTCAGTCTGCCAGCTCTGCTCCCTTCTCTGTCTCTGGTGAGTCCTCTCACCTCCCATACCTCTGGCCTGCACCCCAGCTCTTGTAAGCAAAAATAAATTGATTTTTTTAAAAAAAATCACATTTAATGGAATTATTTAAGAAGTAGTAGAGACTCCAGAGGATTTTTAAAATAATACTAATTATTTAAAAAGGGAAAGCTACACACGTTCATCCCTAAACTATTATGAAAAGTAGCTGAGTCAGACAGAAATTCATCACCTTTTTCGGGATCTATGTTGATCTTTCTATTTTCTTCACAATATAATGATAGAATATCTGGAAATCGGTCTATTATGGATGTGATATTGTTTTTATTTAACTCCACAGCAACAGAAAAAAAGAAAATCTAATTTTATACAATATAAATATAAATATGTATTATAAATCACTGAATAAGTTTTTAATAGGATACAACAGGTTCAAAACATATTTTTTCTTGTTTTCATTAAAATAGCTGGAATTGCTTCTCTATTCTCTTACGATACATTCATATCAACATATTCTCCTAAAAATCCTACCTTAACTGGAAAAAATGATTTCATCATTACAAATATTATTCTAAACCACTCAAGAGATGTCTCCACCTATGACCACCTGGTATTTTAATTTATCTTCTAGTTTCTATTGATTTTTTTAATTTCTGTCCACCACTGTATTTCCCTCCCCAGGGCCTGCCCCTCTGTCACCCACAGAGGGGGAGAGGGTGACATTGGGGAGGAGGAGATTGGGCAGGGCTGCACCGTGTCCAGACGTCCCCACTTACGTACGGGCCTGGGGGAGGAACAAACCTGCACCCGGGGGACCTGGGGTCCTGGGACCGGCAGGGACAGCCACACACACAGACCGTCCAGCTCGGCCCTGGAGCGGCCACCTCCCTGCACAGATGTGCATGAGTCTGAGGGGGGCAGATGGACCGGGAGGGACCCGGGGTGGACGAGCCCATCCTGCAGGAGGGATGTGTGTGTGTGACCCAGGAGGAGACTCTGCGGGAAACGTGGTCTCTGGGTCCTCAGATGTGGGGAGTCAGGGGCAGGGAGATGAGGAGACGAGGGGATGGACCAGGAGGCAGCAGGGAGGCCACAGGGGCAGGAATCTGACAGAGAAGGCATCAGGACACGCCGCACGGGGACGCCGAGCCCAGATCATTCAATTCCAGGACAGTGTCGGGTCCTGGGGAGTAGGAAAACAGGGACCGGCATACACCATCTCATTGCACACCCGTCCTTATGGGGCCTCCCCAGACCAGGGCTGTGCTGGAGGAGCAGGGACAGGCTCTCCAGGGTGGGGAGGGGCTGGGCATGGTCACGTGTCCTCTGGGGCTGTGCCCTGGACAACCTCTGGGAGGTGTGCTGGGCGGAGACGCTGGGGCCTGGGCAGGAGGGGGAAGCCGTGGCCCTGGGGCAGTTGGGAGAGACAGACAGTCTGGTTTGTTGAGAGGTTTGAGATTGTAATTCTTAAAGTTCCTTTGGGTCAGTGGAAATCTTCAAGCCTTCAACTATTTTCAGGAGATGTTTGGACAGTGTGATCATATCCCCTCACATGAGATGGAAATGAAAGTTTGAACACAGCAGCACACGCACATGAGGGTACTAGACTCTGTAGCACCAACAAGGAGTAATTACCTGGTGAGTAAACTGAATCATTATCTTATGCTGATAACTCATTTAATGACAATATTGAAGATATGACAATATTTTCTTGTTCTTTATTTTTTTTCAAAATACAGAAAATGACTCCAGGGGTGACCGTGGACAATCTCACGGCCTCTCACGGCCGTGACAGAATTTGTCCGTCTGGGATTCCTGGGCACAGCAGCTCCATCTCCTTCCCGGGCTGTGTCCTCCAGGTCTTCATGATGGTTATTTCAGCAGCTGCAGAGTTTCACCTGCTCACGGTGACAAGTGTTGACCACTATGCTGCCATCTGCCACCCATGCACTATAACGTCATCATGAGCAGGGACAGGTGTGTGCAGCTGACAGCTGTGTCCTGGCTGGGTGGATGTTTCATCTCTGTGATGCTCACAGCTGGAACCTTCTCTTTGTCCTACTGTGGGTCCAACGTGGTCCACCACTTCTTCTGTGACATCCCCCAGTTATTGGCTATTTCCTCCTCAGAAAATGTGATGAGTGAACTTGTCCCCCTTTTTATTTGTATGACATTGGATATGTCCTGTTTCATTTTCATCATCATTTCCTATGTCCACATCTTCTCTGCTGTCAGGAAGATCCCATCCACAGAAGGGAAGGACAAAGTCTACTCCACCTGCCTTCCCCACCTGCTGGTTGTGTTGCTATTTGTCTCCACCGGGCTCTTTGCTTATCTGAAGCCAACCTAAGGGACTCTGTCCATGTCTAACCTGGTGATTTCTATGTTCTACACAACGGTGCCCCCCACATTTAATCCCATCATCTACAGGCTGATGAACCAAGCCATGAAGTCGGCTGTGGGGAGAGTGTTGAAGGGCCGTGACACCAGCAAGTAAAACTCGCCCTTCTTTCCCTCAGCCACAGATACTCTCTACAAGTGCACGCCCGGGTCCTCCAGCCACACTCACAGGTGGTTGTGTTCCAGGGACACAAGCCTCTCCTTTGTCCCCATGCCCTCCCCTCACTCTCAGAGCCTCAAGGGGTTGTTCCCCAAAACTTTTCAATTGTTTCCCTGCTCAAATGCCTGTTTTCTGCCGGCCCCCGATTGTGTGTCCATGTCTGACTTGCTTTGCTGCATGTGTTTCTAAAACTCCCTCCTTTTGCACGGCCCTGCCCTCGCCCTGTCCGTGTCTGCCCAGGTGTGGATGCACCACCATCTGATCCTTGGTCCGTGGGCCGAGCTGGCCTGCTGGAGATGACGCCACCATGATGGTGGCAGAGCTGTGAGAGTCCTGCTGCCCATGCCCGCGTGTGACCCGCTGCTTGATCCATTCTGGATTTTTAAGCCAAGGTGGTTGCTCTGCGTAGTTTCTCGGTGCCCCCAGCCGTGCGATGGGGCCCTTTCTCCACACCCTCTAGTGCCTGTGGGCCCCTGTGACATGGCCGTTGTCCTGGGATGAGGGGTGTCTGCTTGTATCAAAATGCCTGTCTCTGGTGAGCAGTGGGACAGCTTGTTACCCCATAGACTCAGGGTCCCTCAGCAGGGAACTGCCGCTCCCACGGGCAGCTGGGTCCACCCAGGCTGGGGAGCAGGTTTCCTCTCTGTCCTTTGCGGGCCAAACACTAACTGTCCTTTGCCCAAACCCGGGGCATCATCAGACCTGGAGAAATGACGGTGGGGCACAACTTCCCCAACAGGTTCCTCAGTGGTCCTCGGCCCTGCTGAGCAGCCCAGTCCATCCCCTGGGAGCTGGTCCTGGGGACTCTGGCACTAGCAGTTGGGGTTTCAGGGAAAGGAGAGGAAGGCCCAGGCAGGTCTGGATTGTGGTGGGCAGGTCCAGCCTTGGTTCACAGACACAGCAGAGCTGCCCACCACCTGCAGTGGACACAGGGCTGGGTGGACACTGCATCCCACCCTGGTCTAGTGGGGCCAGCCCAACTCCAAGACCCCACAGGTGCAGGGACACATCCCTCAGGAACCGCTGGGTGGCACGTGGCCTCAGAGCGGGCGGCCTGGAAGGGGGTGGACAGGCAGTCAGGGGTCCATGAGCCGGGGCTGCCACAGGGCCTGGAGTTAGCATCCACATGCACCCCCAAGTCTGGATGCACCCTCAACCTCCCCCAACCTGGGCCTCCGGCTCCACCTCCCTCAGGGAGGCGCCATCTTGCTGGGCAGATGTGGGCTGGGCCTGGCGGACGCTGTGGACACGGGCAGGACAGTGTTTTGGCCCGGGACTGTCATCCCCTTCTCTCCTGAGTCAGTATCCCCCACTCCGTTGTCTGTGCCTGACCTGGTGGGCCCTATGAGGAATCAGGGGAAGACCCACAGCTGCGAGAGGGTCCCCCACTCTGCTGTGTCAGAGCCCCAGACACAGACCACCCCATGGACACGCCGGACAGCTCTGCCTTAGGACTGACCCACAGTGGAAGATCGACACAAGCTTCCCTCACAAACGACAGCAGTTCAAATGTGATGACAGAGTTATAGGTGCTGAGAGTAAATGCCATTTTTAAATAAACAAATTCTGAGTCACACAAACAAATTCTCATATCAGAAGATCCAGGTGCTTCCCCTTCTCACTCCTGGGGGATTTCATCCTGGTTTTCCACCTCCCTCCCCCTCCTGCCTCTACAAGGCCCACGTCCACCCCCTCCTCCACCTGCCAGGCCCCAGGATGGTGCACAGGGGGAGGCAGAGACTTTCCAGCTTCCTTAGAAGTGGGCTCATCTGTGGCTTTGATGACGTGGCCACACCTGGGTGCCCCATAGTAGGCTAAGTTGATGGTGGTGGAGCCTGAAAGGGGATGAATTACATTCCTTTCCACTGAGGTGTAAACCACTAACAAAACTGCCTCTGGCACACTCAGTGCACCAATTACCCACTGAATGTGCTACAGGACGATGCCAATTAAGTCAGTGACCTGAAAAAGGGTGCTTGTCCCTCTGGAGGAAGGTCCCTGAGGGCTGGAATGTGGACAGTATCCAACACACGGACACCAGCTCCAGAGCTCAAATAGCCCAGCCCTAAGGCCCTGCTCTGTCCATGAGGCGGCGCAGGACGGGGCGGAACATCCTGTGAGTGCTCAGAGGCTTTCCCATGAGCACCGACCATGGAGTAGGAGGTTGGGACACCCTCTGTCCTGCCATGGGGACAACCTCAGGAGAGAGACAGGACACGGCAGTGGGAACTTCACCCCACCCCCAGACGTCAGAGATCTGCCCCCAGCTATTTGCAGTGGAGAATCCACTCACACTTGAAAGTTTTTAGATTTCAAACTTCTTTTTACAATGGATAGAGCATAGCAGTTAAAATCTTATTTTATAATGAAACTAATAAATTCTTAAGATGCACAAGTTGCTGGATTTCACAATTCCATATTCTCCTGGGATGAATTTCAATGGGATTAAATAACTTTTTTTTTTATTTTAACTGTTCCAAGTACTATGACTTTTTATAACATCATCAAGAAGTAGATCATGACTTACGATATATCTAACATCACATCGTCACTGTGGTTGGGCAGTCAGCACAGTGTGTCCATGTGTGCTCAGTGTCAAATACAATCAAAACACTTGATGCGATAATGTGATGGATACCAAACTCAAGATGAAATTAAAAATAATACTTATTGGGCCTCCCCGGTGGTGCAGCAGTTGAGCGCTGGGTTGTGAAGCTCCCCACGGCCTCTGCGGCGCTGGTTTGATCCCCGGCTGCTCCCCGGCCACCGGAGGAGGGTCCCACATGGTGCGCAGACCTCTCCTGCCACCCGCTGCTCCCCTCAGCAGTGTACTTCGGTCCTTTTGCCTGCTCTGCTCCCCGCTCTGGCTCTGGTGAATTCTCTCACCCTCTGCACTTCTGACTGTACCCAGTGCATGTATAAACAAACAAAGAAATAAATAAACAAATAAATAAATAATAATACATGCCTCCTTAAAAAAAATAATAATACTTATTGTCAAAAATCAGAATGTTATGTCTTTTTGTCCTTAAATCTTATGAACTATATGTCAAGTAGAGATTCAATAACTTTTTACAGCAATATCAGGGAGAGTTTCACAGCTCTGACAATGAAGTGCGGGTGGCAGGGGCATCTGACCATTTATGGACCTGGACTTGGGGTTTTTCTCTAACTCTGTCACTCAAAGATTGTTAGTGATATTGTAAAAGGAAGAAGTAACAGTTTTTTTAAAAAGTCAGGAAGAGATCCATGCAAACCATATTTCATCATTACATTTGAATTAATCAAATGATTTCTACAACTAGACCAAATTGTACCCTAATTTATTTTGTAATTAAATGATATTGGATTGTTTACACTAATGTATATCCACAAAGTTATTTCCTGTATTCTCCTCAAAAATCCTGCCCTCTCCAGGGCCTGCCCCTCCCTTACCCCACAGAGTGGGGAGGGTGAGATTGGTGGGGGAGAGAGGGCAGGGCTGCCCCGTGTCCAGGTGTCCCCACTCACGCATGGGCCTGGGGTGAGGAACAAACCTGCACCCAGGTGACCCGGGACACTGGGAGCGGCAGAGACAGCCACACGCACAGAACGTCCGGCTAAGTTCCGGAGCGGCCTCCTCCCTGCATAGACGTGCATGAGTCGGAGGGAACAGAGGGACTGGGAGGGACCCTGGGTGGACAAGCCCATCCTGCAGGAGGAACGTGTGGGTGTGACCCAGGAGGAGACTCTGCGGGAAACGTGGTCTCTGGATCCTCAGATGTGGGGATTTAGGGGCAGGGAGATGAAGGGATGAGGGGATGGAACAGGAGGCAGCAGTGAGGCCACAGGGGCAGGAATCTGACAGAGGAGGTGTCAGGACTCGCCGCACGGGACGCCGAGCCCAGATCATTCAGTTCCAGGACAGTGTTGGGTCCTGGGGAGCAGGAAAACAGGGACCTGCACACCCCATCTCCCTGCACACTTGTCCCTGTGGGGCCTCCCCAGACCAGGGCTGTGCTGGAGGAGCAGGGACAGGCTCTCCAGGGTGAGGAGGGGCTGGGCATGGCCATGTCTCCTCTGGGGCTGTGCCCTGGACAACCTCTGGGGGTTGTGCTGGGCGGAGATGCTGGGACCTGTGGAGGAGGGGAGCAGCGGGACTGGGGTGAGGTGCATAGTGTGGGAGCTTTGCTGAAATTTTGACAGATAAGTGATTCTAATGTGTTCAAGTTTTGTAGGGGACAGTTGAAATTTAAGTCTCTCACCAATCTGGAAGACATATTTGGAGAATATAATAATTGCACATTCACATTAGAAGGAAATAAAAGGGTTGAATAAAACTGTATACACAGTTGTGCCTAGAAGGAATAAGTATGTAGTAATACATTGAATTTTTAACTTATATTGATAACCCCTTATATTTTCAATATTGGAAGATTGAGGCTTTTCCCACTTTCTTCTTTTACATAGATGATAGCTCCAGGGGTGACCAATCGCACCATCATGACAGAATTCGTCCTCCTGGGGTTCGCCACCCAGGGCACCATGGGTTTCTTGCACCCACTGCTCTTCTCCCTGGTCTACCTGTGTGCCCTGCTGGGGAATGGGCTCATTGTCCTCATCACCACCCTGGTCTGGCACCTCCACACCCCCATGTACTTTTTCTTGAGGAGTCTGTCCTTCCCAGATCTCTGCCTCATCACAACCACAGTCCCAAATCCATCGCTAACTCTGAGGCACAGCAGCTCCATCTCCTTCCTGGGCTGTGTTGTCCAGGTGTTTGTGCTGATTCTTTCAGAAGGTACAGAGTTGCACCTGCTCACAGTGATGAGCCTTGACTGCTATGCTGCCATCTGCCACCCCCTGCACTATGAGGTCATCATGAGCAGGGACAGGTGTGTGCAGCTGACAGCTGCGTCCTGGCTGGGCAGGGGCATCATATCTGTCATGCTTATAGCTAAAACCTTCTCCATGTCCTACTGTGGGTCCAACGTGGTCCACCAGTTCTTCTGTGACATCCCCCAATTATTGGCTATTTCCTGTTCAGGAAATGTAATGAACAAACTTGCTCCCATTCTCATAACTGTGGTGTTGAGTATCTGCTACTTTATTTTCATCATCATTTCCTATGTCCACATCTTTTCTGCTGTCAGGAAGATCCCATCCACAGAAGGTCAGTCCAAAGTCTACTCCACCCACCTTCCCCATCTGCTGGTTGTGGTGCTGTTTCTCTCCACTGGATGCTTTGCTTATCTGAAGCCGACCTCAGGAACCCCGTCCACGTCTGACCTGATCATTTCTATGTTCTACACGGTGGTTCCCTCCACCTTTAATCCCGTCATACACAGTCTGAGGAACCAAGCCTTCAAAATGTCTGTGGGGAGACTGATAAATGGCCAATACACCAACAAGTGAGATATCACAAAATAAAAGTGTAACTCCTCATTCATTCTGTTTTTCCCCTCTAACTCTTACATGTCATCATTTATATAGTATAGACTCTTGCATTAGAAATTTTCCTTTTCCAGAAATTTATATTCTCATATTCTTCCATTAACTGTAGTTTCCTAAAATACTGCAAACATTTACCAAACCTCCAACTGTGTGACATTCAAATAAACTGAATTCTCACTCATTGTTTAACTATGTATTTGGTGTAGAAAGAATGTTCTAGAACTCACACATTACCAACAGTTATGTAGAGTGAAGCTGTGGTGAAAGGGATCGCTCCTTGGGAGACTTTGGGTCACCAGACTGCAGTTCTGGGTTCTCAGTTCCTTCTTTCCTGTGTGTGTCTCCACTGAGGGGCCCCCGTGCTAGTGGAGGGATGGGGTGCACCGTTGAGTGGATCCCTCACCTTCATGAATGTAATGGGTCACCTATCTGTGCTACAAATTCATATTTCTGTTCAAAGGGCAAGGAGTATCTACTCCTGAATCTGCCAGAGATGGAAGGATCGACACATTCTTGGAAATGAATCTGTGATTGAAACTGACAGTTGATGTTAATATTAATCCAGATGTCGGATTTGTTTCTAACAGGACTACTCTCTTTGATGTACTATAATAAAAGCAAAATATCCAAGAATTCTTAATGAAACTTCGTATGTACAGTGAAAGTGTTTATCTCGGAGACATTGGTTTGTCTGTGTATGTGTTTAGGCTCCCTTAGCTGTCAAAATTGTATTTTGACGTCTCACGCCTGGAATTCTTGTCAACTTTCCTGTGGGTAATATTTACATCCTTTCTTCTACTTTGGAAATATGTTATTTTTTTACACTATGTAAGGTATATTACATAAAAATTAAGCACGGCAATATTTTAATGTTTCATCTCCAGCAGCTTCTGCTCTATAGATCCCGGGCCTCAAGGCTGTGTCTCCACCCTGAGACCATGAGCTGGGGGTGAGGTTCCTCCTCTCCAGTGTTTACTCTGGGAGCAGTCACTTGTCTCCACGCTCTCCTGACTGCTTATAACACACGGGGTCCATGAAAATCTCTTAAACATGATTGTTATTACCCTGCAGATGTGATTCTTGAGGTGATGGCACCGTGTCCACCACGTCGACCTCGAGGAGCACCACAGCTGCCCCTTGGCCTCATGACCTCCCCTGAGCCCATAAAGACTCTCCCCAGAGGCGATGACCGAGCCCTGGCCCCTGCAGCCGCACCCCGTGCTGAGCAGGAGAAAAGGGGGTGTCCCTCCCGGGGGTGCCTCTGGCTCGAGGAGTGTCCAGGGTGCTACGGTGACAACACACTGGTGAGCAGGAGCTACGGCTCAAGCTGCCCCTGGCAGGACGCTGCTGAGGAGCCTGGCCCAGCCCTTGGTCCTGGAACCAGCGCAGGGGCAGCTGTGGGGCCGGAGGACCCCGGGAAATGTGGGCAGGAAAACGGCTGGAAACGTGCTGTTCTCTGTGGTCTCCAGGGTCGGGCGTCCCCCGAGGCCTCTCACTGCGGGGTCACTGGGCGTTGAGATAGAGGTCACGTCCCAGGTCCCTGCCGTGATTTCCGACCACTCAAGGCCTCCACTGCTCGGCTCCTAGGGCCCCTCGTTCCGCAGCAGGCACCGGCCCCCTCAGCAGCAGATCGGCCAGGCAGGTGTTTTCACCCCACCAGCTGGTGTGGCCGTTGTGCCTAAGAGACTGGTACAGGACAGGCACTTCCGGGCTTGCGGAGGGGCCCAATCAGGTGCGAGCTGTGAGCTGATTGGTGCTCCATGGTCCAATCGGACTTTTGTCACCAGGGCCCGCCTCTCACCTCCAGTCAGTCCTGGCACTCGCACCTCAGAGCCCTGTTATGTAAAGCGCATGTCCTGGGTCGGGAATGGACCAATCAGTGCTCTGGCTGATGG
>NW_023601851.1:14156824-14490397 GCF_014898055.3 Talpa occidentalis | reverse complement strand
TTTTTATAGTGGAATCTTAAGTGTTCTTATTGTGTATTATACTTCCACAACTAATTTAATCTTGCTTTAAATGTTTCAAAGCCATACAACTTAGAGACAGTTTTTATGTTTTATTAATTTAAAAAAATTCAATTCTGTTATACAAAATTGACAAAATGAATAGTCTTACTATAGTCTTAGTTTAAATTATAAGTCTTAGTATGAATAGTCTTAGTATAAATTTATAATAGTCTGAATCAGCTTCTTCATTCAATACATGTTTTGAATTCCCATTGCATCCCATAAACCTATTCTTATTATATTCCATATATTTTATTGACCAGCAAGCTATGACAGTATCAAGAATTAAGTATTAAGAAAGTATAAAGAGGGGGGCCTCCCCAGTGGCGCAGCGGTTGAGCGCTGGGTTGCAAAGCTGCCCGCAGTCTCTGCAGCACCGGTTCGATCCCCGGCTGCTCCCTGGCCACCAGAGGAGGGTCCCACATGGCGCGCAGACCTCTCCTGCCGCCCGCTGCTCCCCCAGCAGTGTACTTCGGTCCTTCTGCCTGCTCTGCTCCCCGCTCTGGCTCTGGTGAATTTTCTCATCCTCCTGCACTTCTGACTGTACCCAGTGCTTGTATAAATAAATAAAAATAAATAAATCTTTAAAAAAAAAAAAAAAAAAAAAAAAAAAAAAGAAGTATAAAGAAAGTTATATATCAGTTGATAAATAAAAATGCCAATGATTTAAAAGAACAGTAGAAAGTTGTCAACCTAGAAGTTTATATATCGAGCTTTTGCCATCTTTTTTAACTATTCCTGGCTGCCTCCAATCTGACATTGTGCACACATGGGACTCACCTGGGCTGAAAGGCAAGATCAGCCTGATTAGCACCCTCAGAGCATGAATGTCTGAGAATGAGTTAAATTTCTGATATCCAATTGGAATTACATTTTATCATGAATATATTTTGTGTGTGAAAAATTCAAACATTGGACGTCACAGATGGGAAAGCAGGGGTTGATGCAGTCAGCATACAAGAGTTGAGGCTAGACAGCAGCCACACACTTGGGTATTTCACTTCCCAATTTTAAATATTCGAATTCTTTTTTTTTTTAGATTTATTTATTTATACAAGCAGTGAGTACAGTCAGAAGCACAGGAGGGTGAGAAAATTCACCAGAGCCAGAGTGGAGAACAGAACAGGCAGACTGACGAAGTACACTGCTGAGGGGAGCAGCGGTCAGCGGAGAAGTCTTTGTGCCTTGTGGGACCCTCATCGGCGGCCGGGGATTGAACAGGTGCTGCAGAGACTGTGGGCAGCTTCATAGCCCAGCGTTCAACCGCTGCGCCACAGTGGAGGCCCTGTGTGTTGATTTTTAAGCTTTCAACTACACTGAAGTGGCTTATTATTTTTAATTTGCTTTTTTTCAGTGGAATCTTTTTTTCTTAGTGTATATTACATTGTCCACAACAGTTTAATTGTGCTTTATGTTTAAATTCATACAACCTAGAGACAGTTAATGTTTTATTATTTTAAAATTTTAATTATGTTACACAAAACTGACAAAATTTAGGCAATGAATAGTCTCAGGATATGTTTATAATAGTCTGATTCAGCTTCTTCATTCAGTATGTGCATTGAATTCTCATTATATTCCATAACCTTCTTCTTTTGATAGCCCATAACTTTTATTGACCTGTAAACTATGACAGTAACTATAATTAATATTGAGAATGTTATCTATCATCAGAAAAAAATAAAAATGCCAATGATTTAAAATAATAGTAGCAAGTTGTCAACCTAGAAGTTTATATATCGAGTTTTTTCCATCATTTAACTGTTCCTAGCTACCTCCAATATGACATTGTGCACACATGGGACTCGCCTGGGCTGAAGGCAAGACCAGCCTGATTAGCACGCTCAGAGCGTGAATATCTGAGAATGAGTTAAATATCTGATATCCACTTGGAACTGCATATTATCATGAAATATTTTGGTGTGAAATTTTCAAACATTGGACATCACAGATGGGCAAGCAGGGGTTGATGCAGTCAGCAGAGAAGAGCTGAGGCCACACAGCAGCCATACACTTGGGCATTTCACTTCCCAATTTTAAATCTTCTTCAAATTCTTTGTATTTGCATCTACACTAAATGATAGTGTTACTTATGATACATAAATCTGATGAGTTTTCTCGTTTGGACTACTCCACATGGAAACGCAAACACTCGGAGATCCCATAATAATGTGGCCATAAGGACATTGTCCTCAAAATCCCAGAAATTCTAGGAAATTAAATATATGGGGATAAACACACGAGGAAAGTGTGGTGTGATGTTGTGAGCGCCCTTCCTTATCTACCTCTGGAAATATTAGAATATTGCTTAGTCCACCAGCTAGCATTTTTTTTTTACCATTATAGCTTCCAAAGTTCCTTTATTGTTTCTTGAAAAACCCTACTCACTTTATTTTAGTAAATTTTAGTAATTATACTGCACATGAAATTAACAGCTTTCACAGCCACTGTCTTATTTCTGGTGTCCACTCTGTGCTGTGTTTATGGTAAAAGCCGGTGACATCCACACCAGAGCCTCGAGGAGGGTCTCTACCCCATCATGTGTGGGTCCTTGCCCACAGAAGGTCGTGACCACTGTTTCCAACTTGGGCCATCAGGCCTTCTTTATGTGATGAAGGCCTCACTCACCAAGTACAGGGGCCTCTGACCCACCAATAGCTCCTGATCCCTCATGTGACCACGAGAGTCAGTAACATGAAAGGGGAAGTGCCTTAGAGACTGGAGATGCTGCCCCAGTGAGAGAACTTCTGCTGATGACTGAGATGAAACCCAACAATCGCCCCTCGGCCAAGAGCATGGAAATGGAAAACAGCAGATATATGCTGAAGTTAGGTGACCTTCATTGTACAGAGAATATCAAAGTGCAAACTAAGTGTTAAAAAGAGGAACAATCAATGCTAATTGAGTGAATGAGCAGAAGAATATATGAAGTGATCTTAAATATATTTTAAAAATGAGCATATATATATTTAAATTGTACAATAGAATTATATGAAATTATAAGACTATAAAGGGGACAATAATGTGAAATTTAAAATAAATGTCTCATAATGGAGTTATGAATTAATCTTCTCTATCACATTTTGGTGTGAGTCTCCCCTTCATCAGTCTCCCCATGGCTGACTTCATGGCTTGGTTCCTCAAACTGTATATGACGGGATTAAAGGTGGGGGGTACCATCGTGTAGAACATAGAAATGACCAGGTCAGACATGGACGGGGTACCTGAGGTTGGCTTCAGATAATCAAAGAATGCAGTGGAGAGAACAGCACCACAACAAGCAGGTGCGGAAGGCAGGTGGAGTAGACTTTGGCCTTCCCTTCTGTGGATGGGATCTTCCTGACGGCAGAGAAGATGTGGACATAGGAAATGACGATGAATATGAAATAGCAGAAATCCAACACCACACCGATGGCAATAGGGACAAGTTCATTCATTAAATTTCCCGAGCAGGAATAGCCAGCCAATAACTGGGGGATGTCACAGAAGAACTGGTGGACAATGTTGTACCCACAGTAGGACAAGGAGAAGGTTCCAGCTGTGTGCATCACAGCATAGAGACCCCCACCCAGCCAGGACGCAGCTGTCAGCTGCACACACCTGTCCCTGCTCATGATGATGTCATAGTGCAGGGGGTGGCAGATGGCAGCATAGCGGTCAAGGCTCATCACCGTGAGCAGGTGAAGCTCTGTAGCTCCTGAAACCATCACCATGAAGACCTGGACGACACAGCCCGGGAAGGAGATAGAGCTGCTGTGCCTCAGAGAGTTGGCAATGGACTTGGGGACCGTGGCTGAGATGAGGCAGAGGTCCAAGAAGGACGACTCCTCAGGAAGAAGTACATGGGGGTGTGGAGGTGCCGGTCTAGGGTGGTGATGAGGACGATGAGCACGTTCCCCAGCAGGGCACACAGGTAGACCAGGGAGAAGAGCAGCGGGTGCAAGAAGCCCATGGTCCCCTGGGTGGGGAATCCCAGGAGGATAAACTCTGTCACGGCTGTGAGATTTGTCACCCCTGGAGCCATCATCTGTGTAAAAAAATCGACCTGAATAAAACATGACACCTACACGTACAGTCACAGGCGTGTCTCAGCGGTCACTCTGAGGTTGTGGAGTGAAGCAGCTCCATGTCTCTTGCTCTCTGTTGAGCTTTTTGCGATCAGCTCCAGAAACGTGCCTTTATCACACTGGATCTGGGGTTGGGAAGGAGGGACATTTTGGTGATCATAGGATTCTGCTCTGGTTGATCTCATAGCCCAACTGACTGTCCCTCCCCACCGCCCCAGCCCCGCTCTCCTGCCTCCTGCCCAGGTCCCAGCATCTCCGCCCAGCATATCTCCCAGAGGTTGTCCAGGGACAGCCCCAGAGGACAATTGACCATGCCAGGCCCTCCCCACCCTGGAGAGCCTGTCCCTGCTCCTCCAGCACAGCCCTGTCTGAGGAGGCCCCACAGTGACAGGTGTGCAGGGAGATGGAGTGTGTGGATCCCTGTTTTCCTGCTCCCTGGGACCCAACACTGTCCTGGAACTGAATGATCTGGGCTTGGCGTCCCAGTGTGGCATGTCCTGATGCCTCCTCTGTCAGATTCCTGCCCCTGAGGCCTCACTGCTGCCTCCTGGTCCATCCCCTCATCTCCCTGCCCCTGACTCCCCACAGTTGAGGACCCAGAGACCACGTTTCCCGCAGAGTCTCCTCCTGGGTCACACACACATGTCCCTCCTACAGGATGGGCTCGACCACCCAGGTCCCTCCGGCCCCTCTATCCCCCTCAGACTCATGCACGTCTGTGCAGGGAGGAGGTCCCTCCAGAGCTGAGCTGGACGGTCTGTGCGTGTGGCTGTCCCTGCCAGTTCCAGAGACCCGGGTCCCCCGGGTAAGGGTTTTTTCCTCCCCCCTGGCCCATGCGTGAGTGGGGATGTCTGGACACGGGGCAGCACTGCCCTCTTTCCTCCCCCCCAATCTCATCCTCTCTCCCCTCTGTGGGGTGATGGAGGTGCAGGCCCTGGGGAGGCAGGACTTTTAAGAGGAATGTGGGGATAAAATTGTGGCTATACATCAGTGTACATAAAATGCCAAGTAATTTATTAAAACTAGAAGATAAATGAAAATACCAGGTGGTCATACATGTGGACATCTTAGGAATGATTTAAAATACTATTTATAATGATGAAATAATTTTTGATACATCTCTCTCCAGGTATTGTTAAAATATTGTGTTTTCATTTTAATATCACTAACAATCCTTGAGTGATCAGTAGGGGAAAAATCCCAATTCCATGTCCAAAAGTAGCAGACGTCCGTGCCACCCTCCCGTTAGTGTTAGAGCCATGAAGTGGTGATCATGTTGCTTTAAAAAGTTTTTGAATTTCCACTTGTCTCTTATATCTGTTGCAATATTTCAGAACAAAATGGCTTAACATTCTGATTTTTAACTATAAGTATTTTTTATTTGATTTTGAGTTTTTTAATTCCAATTTAATTGCATCAATTGTTTGACTCTTTGCACTGAGTGCCCAGATCATAGTTATGAAGTCATATGCATCATATATTAAAATCTACTAATATGATGATGCTATTAAAATTCATAATATTTGGATTTTTCAATTAAAAAATGTTATACTCTGTCATTGACTCTTAACCTCAGGATGATACGGCAGTGCAACGTTGAGAAGTTGTGCAACTCTAGAAGCAATAGTTTTCATTATTTATGAAATGACTCTTTTGGATGATGATGTGCTTTCTCTAATCTACAATGAACTTGAAATCTAAAATTTGCAAGTCTGAACGATTTCTATTCTGAAAACTGTTTACAAACAGAATACCTGCAGTCTGAGGGGGGCGTTTCCAGCTGCCGTGACGAGTCTCTGTCCTGAGGTTGTCCCCATGGTGGGACAGAGGGCGTCCCGGCCTCTCACTCCATGGTCGGGGCTCGTGGGGAGCCTCTGAGCACTCACAGGATGTTGCACTCCGTCCTGCGCCACCTCATGGACAGAGCAGGGCCTCAGGGCTGGGCTATTTGAGCTCTGGAGCTGGTGTCCGCGTGTTGGACACTGTCCAGATACCAGCCCTCAGGGACCTTCCTCCAGAGGGAAAGTGTGTGTTTACTTGACTGTATTAATTGGGTCGTCCTGTAGCACATTCAGTGAGCAATTAGTGCACTGAGTGTGTCAGAGGCGATTTTGTTAGTTTTTTACCCCTGTGAGGACAGGTCAATTTTTACTCCTTGCCAATCTCCATCACCCTCTACTGACCGGCCACAGGGGAAAAGGGTGTGGCCCAGCAGACTTCATGCTCTTGCTCTGATATAATCCTGGTTTTTGCTTTTGTTTCCTTAAAAGCCTTAAAATCTGTCCGTCCTTAAAAGCCACATGTGCCACGTCCAAAGGGAGCTGGAAAGTCACCGTCACCCACTGCGCGCTTTTGCAGGACAGTGATGGAGCAGGGGTGGAGGCAGGTGGCAATGGGTGGGAGTTTGTGAGGTGGACAGATAAGGAAAAACTGAACAGATGTGAAATTTAATGGGTGGAACCTGGATCTTTTGAAATGTGTGTCTTCGTGTCACTTAAATATTATTTACAAGATTTGTTCCACTCTCAATACCTGTAACTCTGCATTTCAGCTTGCATAGTTATTTTTGTTAAGTATTTTGCCTTTACCTTAATAAATGAGATAGATTTTGGGCTTCTGTGCATGGTGGCTTTACTGGGGTCTTGGTCTCATGATTAGAGTGGCTTTTCATGTTGGAAAGTTCTTGGAAAAGACCTTTTTTATGGATTTAAATAGGTGTAATATGGTTAGATGCAGGCTCATAAAAATTGAAGACATATTTTTGTGACAACATTAGCTAGATTCAAGGTGCCTGCATGTGCATGTGTGCGTGGGTGTGCATGTGTACATGTGTGTGCACATGCGGGTGTGTGCGTGTACACACGTACATGGTCTTTGCACTTTCCTTGTTGGGAGGTTGGAGCACGGGTGATAAGTGACCTCTGTGGTTCCGCCAAATCCCGTGGTGTTTATGGTGTCATCCGCTGAACATCCCAGCGTCTGTTAACACGCATTTGCGATGTGTTCTCGTGGGCTCGAAGTAGTTCTGCTTATATTTCAACATGACACAGATGTTACGGTAGCATTTATGACAAACTCAGATTAACCTCATTTTCCATCAACTGCTGAAGATAATTTCAATACCGTTTCAAAACACACAGTAAAGGAAATGCATTAGTAAAGTCAAAACTTTATTAATTTCTAAAGAACAGAAGACCTGTACACTGTGGGTTGTGCAGGACCTGGAGCGGCCTGGCCTGGGGAGCGGGGCCACATCCCATTCAGTCCATGCTCCCAGCTCCGGGGGGCGTTGAACTTTGGTCAAGTGTTTCTGTAGATCTTATGTCTGTTTTCCATTGAGTTGTTTGGATTTTTTTTGTTGTTGTTGACTCTTTGTTTGTGTGTTTATTTTTCTTGGTTATTAAGCCCTGGCAGAATGGTGGTTTGCAAATAGCTCCCCCCATTCAGTAAGTTGACTTTTTCTTTTGGATGTTGGTGGTAGAGGAATACTTGCTCTGATCTAATCCTGGGTTTTTGCTTTTGTTTCCTTTGCTGGTGGCTTTGAATCCACACAGACATCTCTGAAACTGAAGTCAAAGTGTCTATGTTTCTTCCCTGTATTTTATTGTTTTATATCTTACATTAAAATAATAAGTGCATTTATTAACTTTTGTATATTGTGCGAGATAATGGTCTAGATTCATTCTTTTGCATGTGGTTGTCCAGACTCCTCCGCACCATTTATTGAAGAGACACCCGTTAGTCATTGCTGCAAGAGTTGTGTGTATATATGTGTGGGGCCTTGTTCCATTGATCCATGTGTGTTTTCCTCCCAACAACATGCTCTTTTGATTACTATCACTTTGTAGTATGGTTTGAATCAGGAACATTAAACCTCCATTTTGCTTTTATTGCTCAATTGCTTTGCTAGTCAAGATCTTTTGTGCTTCCTACAAATGTTAGGGATTTCTTTGTTCTAATTCTGTGAAGCATGTCACTGGGATTTTGATAGGCATTATATGAATTTGTACATTGCTTTATGGATAATGACCATTTTAAAAATGTTAATTTATCTGATCCATGAGAAAAGTATGTTTTCCTATTTCTTTGTCCTTTCTAACTTATTTCATTGCTGTCATAGCTCTTAGTGTGTGGGTGTTTTACCCACTGATTAAACTTATCCTAGGTATTTTATTCTTGTTAATGTCATTGTAATGGGCTTGTCTTTATTTCACTTTCAGGTAGTTTTTGTCTGTGTACAGAAACACAACTGAAATTTGTATAGTGATTTTGTAGTGTGCAACTTTGCACTATTTATTATTTTCAGTTTGTTGCTTGAGTCATCAGGGCGTGCACATCTGCCTCCATGCCACCTGCACAAAGGAGCTACTTCACACCAGTCTGGATACCCTTTATGTCTCATACCTGCCTCATCCCTCTGGTGGGACCTGCAGCAACTGGTTGAACAGCACTGATGAGAGAGGCCACTCAGTCTCCCTCCTGACCATAGAGGAAGAGCTTTCAGGTTTTTTTTTTTTTTTTTTTTTTTGCTCCCTACTGTGATATTAGGTATGGATCATCATTTATGATTTATTTATTGTTAGTACTTGTTTCTTATACCCATTTCATTTAGATTTTTTTTTCTGATCGAATGGATGGTGTGTCTTGCCAATTGTTGTTTCTCAATCTATTCAATTAATTTTATGATATCCCCTTCATTTATATTACATTGATTTGACCAGAACCTATACAAAGCTTAACTCCAAATGGATCACTGGCCTTATGTAAAACACCATAGCGTAAACACAGCACTTGACACAGCCTGAAGTCTAAGTAACATTGACTGTGGTGATTCTTTGTAGATACATTTCCAAAGACATGAAGCATGAAAAGGAAAAATGATACACTGGAGTTGAGGAAAAAATTTTTTTTTTTTTTTTGGTTTTCATTCCTCAGGAAAATTTAGTGGGTTTTCATCCATTAGGTGATCAAACATTTGCTATTTTTTTTAATAATAAATTTTATTTTTATATTCCCCATACAATTACAACCTCCCCATTCTGATCAAAATCCCTCCCCTCCCGCCCCCCAGCCCCCCAAAAGTGTATCTGTTTCATAGTTTTTTGTTGATTCTGATTTTCACTTTCTTATAGTTATTCATTTTCCTGGTCCCTTATTCAAGTCCTCTAGATTTTGCTATGAGTGAGACCGTCCGGTATTTTTCTTCTTCTTTTTGGCTTATTTCGCTGAGCATGATCCCTTCCAGCGCCATCCATGTTGCTGCAAATTGCATGTGTTTATCTGTTTTGAATGCTGAGTAATATTCCATGGTGTATATGTACCACATCTTCTTGATCCAGTCATCTATTTTTGGGCATTTGGGTTGTTTCCAAAGCTTAGCTATTGTAAACAGTGTTGCTATAAACATAGGGGTGCAGGTGTTCATTGGAATTGATGTTTCTGTGTCCTTTGGGTAAATACCTAGGAGTGGAATTGCTGGATCATATGGAAGCTCTATGTTTAGTAGGTCCAGAAATCTCCACACAGCTCTCCATAGTGGTTGGACCAGTTTGCACTCTCACCAACAGTGTGGAAGAGTTCCTTTTTCTCCACACCCTCGCCAAAATTTGTTGTTGCTAGTTTTTTTAATATGTGCCATTCTCACTGGTGTAAGATGTTATCTCATAGTAGTTTTGATTTGCATTTCCCTGATTACAAGTGATGTTGAACATTTTTTCATATGCCTGTTGGCCATTTGCATTTCCTCTTCAGAGAAGTTTCTTTTTAGCTCTTCTGCCCATTTTTTGACTGGATTATTTTCTTTGTTGTTGCTGAGTTTCATCAGCTCTTTGCAGATTTTTGTGATCAGTCCTTTATCATTAGTGTTGTGTGCAAAAATGTTCTCCCAGTTGGTGGGGTTTCTCTTTGTTTTTGTTATTGTCTCTTTTGCTGTGCAGAAACTCTTTAATTTGATGTAGTCCCAGCTGTTTATCTTGCCTTCACTATCACTGCTTTGGGTGATGTGTCTATAAGATGTCTTTGATGTGCAAATCACGTAGTGTTTCACCTATATTTCCTTCTATGTATTTTATGGTTTCAGGTCTTATGTCTAGTTCTTTAATCCATTTTGAGTTGATTTTTGTGTACGGTGTGAGGTAGTGGTCAAGCTTCATTATTTTGCATGTAGCGACCCAGTTTTCCCAGCACCATTTATTGAACAAACTTTCTTTGCTCCAATGCATAGTCTTTGCTCCTTTGTCAAAGATTAGTTGACCATAAATCTGTGGGTTTATTTCTGGATTTTCTATTTGATTCCATTGGTCTGTGAGTCTGTTCTTGTTCCAATACTATTTACTTTTGATGATTATAGATTTGTAGTATAGTTTGAAGTCTGAGAGTGTGATGCCTCCATTCCCTTCTTTTTTTTTTTTTTTCAGGAGAGCTTTGGCTATCTGGTGTTTTTTGTGAATCCATATGAATTTCATCAATAATTGTTCTATTTCTTTGAAGAATGATGTTGACATTTTGATTGGAATAGCATTGAAACTGTATATTGCTTTTGGTAGGATGGCCATTTTAATAATGTTTATTCTTCCAATCCATGAGCAGGGGATGTCTTTCCATTTCTTTGTGTCTTCTATTTCTTTTAACAGTGTTTTATAGTTTTCTTTCTATAGGTCCTTTACCTCTTTTGTTAGATTTATTCCCAAATATTTGATTTTTTTTGTTTCAATAATAAAAGCGATGTTTTTTTGATTTCTTATTCTTCAGGTTTATTGTTTGTATATAGGAAGGCTACAGACTTTTGTGTGTTGATTTTGTATCCTGCCACTTTGCTGAAAGAAGTTCAACAATCTAGAGGAGATGGACAAATTCCTACAACTCTACAATCACCCAAAGCTAGATAAAGAAGAAATAGAACACCTAATCAGACCAATTACAAGCAGCGAAATTGAAATGGTAATCAAAAAACTCCCCAAAAACAAAAGCCCAGGACCTGATGGATTTACAAATGAATTCTACCAAAGATTCAGAGACGAATTAATGCCTATCCTTCACAAACTCTTCCAAAAAATTGAGAAGGAAGGGACAATACCAAACATGTTCTATGAAGCCAACATTACACTAATACCAAAACCGAACAAGGACAACACAAAAAAGGAAAACTACAGGCCAATATCCCTAATGAACACTGATGCAAATATCCACAATAAAATTTTAGCTATCAGAATCCAACAATGTATCCATAAGATAATTCACCACGACCAAGTAGGATTCATTCCAGGGACACAAGGATGGTTTAACATCTGAAAATCAATCAACATTACCCAACACATCAACAAAAAGTAGTATAAAAACTATATGATAATATCAATAGATGCTGAGAAAGCTTTCTACACAGTGCAACACCCATTCATGATAAAAGCCCTTGATATTCTTGGGATACAAGGAACATACCTCAACATCATAAAGGACACATATGACAAGCCAACAGCCAGTATCATTCTCAATGGTGAAAAGCTAAAAGCAATTCCATTAAGATCTGGAACAAGACAAGGATGTTCACTCTCACCACTGCTTTTCAATATAATACTGGAAGTCCTAGCCAGAGCAATTAGACAAGAGAAAGACATCCAAGGAATCCAAATAGGAAAAGAAGAAGTCAAACTATCACTATTTCCAGATGATATGATAATATATGTAGAGAATCCCAAAAACTCCACAGAAAAACAAATTCAACTCATCAATCAGTTCAGCAAAGTGGCAGGATACAAAATCAACACGCAAAAATCTGGAGTTGAGGAAAATTAAAAACTTACCTGGGGAGGAAAATACCAAGAGAGGAGAAAAAAGCCACTCTCTGTGAGAAAATACCTACCAAAGATGCACTTTACAAAAGACTTTTATACAAAGTAAGCAAATGCTTGTGGGACTCAACAAGAACAGAGACAGTTCCGGGCCTCCCCTGGTGGCTCAGCGGGTAAGCGCTGGGCTGTGAGGCTGCCCACAGCCTCTGCAGTGATGGTTTGATGCCCGGCTGCCAGCGAAGGTCTCACAAAAAACAAACAAAAAAATAAAGAACAGAGACGGTTCCACCAGAGGGGCCGGCAAGCTCACTAGACACTCCGCAGAGCAGGCATCGGCCAAGCAGACTGCTGAAAGTCGTTTCCCTCGTCCATCACAAAGAACAGCAGAGGGCATTTGAGATGCCCCCACACACCTGCCCAGAAACCGAACCCCACACAGTAATGATGGAAGGAACATCAGGGCCTCTCACATGTCCCCTGTGGGAAGAAGCCCACTGGACACTCACACAAAGCTTCACAAGTGTTTACGGTAACTTTATTCTTCTTGCCAAAATTTGGAAGGAAGCCAGTCACACCCCAGAATGGATAAATGGTGGCCAGGCACACAGACGATGGCTGTCACTCAGTGACAGTGGAGGGAGCTCCCTGCCTAAGAAGGAAGTGAAGGAAGCTGAGCTGGACTCTGCGAAGTAGAAGAAGTCAAACTGAAAAGTTGGACCTGTCTAACTCCATGTTGCTCTGGAAAGATCTGAATGATGGAGACAGGGAAAATGTCAGTGGTCTGCAGGGCGAGAGGGTGACAGCAGCAGGGTGCAGATGGTCGGGGGCCTGGTGAGGCGCACTGGGTGCTGTGATGATGATGAGTGTCTGTCATGATGCATTGGCCCAAACCGACAGAATGCAAAACACTGAGGGGAAAGCCCGAGAGTGAGCCATGGGCTGGACTCCACTATGAGGCACAAAAGTGGACACATCCTTGGTTAAAACTGCATGATTCTGACGAATCATGCTGCTTTGGGAGGGATACAGTGCATTTGTGAGTTGAAGAGAGTATGGAAAACCTGCATCTCCCTCACACTATTTTTGTATAGAAAGTACTGCAAATCTTCAAGTCTTGGAAAACAAATATTTGAATTAAAATATTAAGAAATACTGGAAATAGAGCTGTACAAGTTAAATATTATTGTAAAGAAGTAGAGTTTTCACATTTTGGTGAGTAACCCCTTGAACAGCATGGCCATTGCTGACTTCATGGCTTGATTCCTCAGACTGTATATGATGGAATTAAAGGTGGGGGACACCACTGTGTATAACATAGATATGACCAGGTCAGACGTAGATGGAGTCCCTGAAGTCGGCTTCAGGTAAGCAAAGCATGCAGTGGAGAGAAACAGCACCACAACCAGCAGGTGGGGCAGGCACGTGGAATAGACTTTGCCCTTCCCTTCTGTGGATGGGATCTTCCTGACAGCAGAGAAGATGTGAACATAGGAAATGACGATGGAAATAAAAGTGAAGATACTCAACACCACACTAATGAGAATGGCGACAAATTCATTCATCAGATTTTCTGAGCAGGAAATAGCCAATAACTGGGGGATGTCACAGAAGAACGGGTGGATCATGTTGGACCCGCAGTAGGACAAGGAGAAGGTTCCAGCTGTGTGCATCACAGCATCGAGACCCCCACCCAGCCAGGACACAGCTGTCAGCTGCACACACCTGTCCCTGCTCATGATGAACTCATAGTGCAGGTGGTGGCAGATGGCAGCATAGCAGTCAAGGCTCATCACAGTGGGCAGGGTCAGCTCTGCACCTGCTGAAAAAATCATCATGAAGACCTGGAGGACACAGCCTGGGAAGTAGATGGACCTGCTGTGCCTCAGAGAGTTGACAATGGACTTGGCGATCGTGGCTGAGATGAGGCAGAGGTCAGAGAAGGACAGACTCCTGAGGAAGAAGTACATGGGGGTGTGGAGATGCTGGTCCAGGGTGGTGATGAGGATGATGAGCTCGTTCCCCATCAGTGCACACAGGTAGACCAGGGAGAAGAGCAGCGGGTGCAGGAAGCCCATGGTCCCCTGAGTAGGGAATCCCAAGAGGACGAATTCTGGTCACCCCTGGGGCCATCATCTGTATAAATGAAGATGAATAAAATGCCACCATCCAGTCTCCCCATGTTGGACCTAAGTGTGCATGTCTATGTGATAACCTCACCATCCATTCACCATTGTCCCGACCCACGGGATTTGTAGGCACAAAAAAAGAAGGGTTGAGGATTGAAATGAGGGGCTTGAGAAAACTTGACACTAGTGGTTGCTTTTTTATTTTTTCTTTAACTTCTCTTACTTTTCCATGTCTTTATTTTCCCTGTCTTTCTACCTTCCCTGGCCTTCTCACTACTCCTCTTGCAATATCCTCTCTACTCTCTCGTGGTTCTCTTCTTATACCCTGGTAGCTCCTCCCATCGTACCTCCCAGTCCCACGTGATTTACAGCAAAATGCAGTGGTTTCTCAGAAGGCGAAATGGTAAATTAAAACTTAACTCATCACGAGCATGCGCAACACGGCACATGCTCCAGACGGCTCTGGACACACCATCACTAAGTAATTCACTTTGCTATTTTGTCATTCAAACAACCTTCCTCCCATCTCTGATGCCTTAAAAACTTTTTCGTGCAGAGTCTCCTCCTGGGTCACATCCACACGTCCCTCCTGCAGGATGGGCTCATCCACCCCGGGTCCCTCCCGGCCCCTCTGTCCCCCCCAGATTCATGCACATCTGTGCAGGGAGGAGGCTGCTAAGGGGCTGAGCCGGACGGTTGTGTGTGTGGCTGTCCCTGCTGGTCCCAGGGCCCCTGGTCCCCCGTGTGCAGGTTCTGCCAGTATTGCCCACACGCAAGTGAGGGAGGTGTTAATCCTGTGCTATATGACATTTCTGCTCTCCCTTTACAGTTTGACCCTCAAATGTGCTCGAGCTCTCTGCTCGATGGTGAAAGGTCCATGCAGGAGGCCGGAATGCAGAAGCCAACCAGGAAGCCCATCTGGGGGCAGGAATGTGGATACCTGCCTGGAGGATTCAGGCAGTGAGCCTCCCCCCTCCCCATATGAGTCTCTTCTCTGACAAAGAACCTCTACCTGCCCCACGAAACTCCCCCAGCCCAACAAACTTTTCCCGCCATATGAACCCAACTTCCACCTGAACCCTCCTTACCCTATAAAACCCTGCTTCCCCCTAACAACGTGTGCGGCTTCACTGACCCCCACCTTGGGTGCATGAGGTCTGCCCCGGGTGCAATAAACTTTCCCTCCCTTTGAGAAATTTAGCCTGGCTCTCCTTTTCTTTACCGTGCCGTACCTTTCATCTTGGTGCTGAACTCCGGGAAGGCCGTGTCCCATGGCGCAGGGGCCGCCTTTTCGTCCCTGGGACCTCTCCTCTCCATTGCAGACGCCTCACACCCACTACCGGCCTTAATCCTTGGGGTAAGTCACCTGCCTGACCCTCCTTCTTGGGAGGCCCTTGCCTTTGACTATTCGGCTCCTCTCCTGACCCCCTACCTTTGTTGGCTGTTCCATAAACCGTGGGCCACCGTCAGCCAACTCCTGTTTTACCTAGACCCTGAATCTGAGGACGCCCGTCCAGATTAGGTGCCCGAATCCTAGGCATAATCGAGCAGTGGAGACGTCCCCCTTGCTTGTCTGCCTCTGTTCCAAAGGCCAGGACTGAATCGGGGGACACCGAATCCAAAGGCCAGTTCAGGTTCGTGGGACACTGCGTCCTGACTCTGTGCCCCCGTTAGTTGGGAAAGGAGCCAACTTAGTCATGGGGTCCGCAAATTGCAAGCCAAGCCCGGCCACACCACTGGGATGCCTTCTCTCAAACCTCAGTCCATTGGGACTAAGGCCACATAAAGCCCTAAGCATCTCGTCTTTTACTGCAACACTGCATGGCCTCAGTATCAATTGGACAATGGCTCCCACTGGCCCAAACATGGCACTTTTGACCTCTCGGTCCTTACAGACCTAAACAATTCTGTCACCGCAATGGAAAATGGTCAGAGATCCGTAGGGCCAGGCTGTCTTTCTCTTGTGCTCCGCCCCTTCCCTCCCTCCTGAAAACCTGCCTTACTTTCTAAGTCTCGAGACTCCTCTCACTCTTCGCCCTCTCCAGACCCCTCTTCAAAATTCTCTAATCCTCTAAATTCTCAGTCTTCACCTCCTCCAGCTCCCCAATCCAGGCCCTCCCTCCCCTTTCTTTTCACCTCCTAGCCGCCACACCCTCTCCCTGCTGATCCTCTTCTCCCTCAAAACACAGGAAAGTGGTTGGGGACTGAAGGAGGAGGTATAGTCCATGTTCCTTTCTCTTTCTGATCTCTCCCAACTTGAAAAGCGTCTTGGCTCTTTCACAAATGATCCCACTACCTACACCTAAATTTCATTATCTTACCCAATCCTATGACCTTACATGTCATAATTACATGTTATCTTCTCTTCCACCCTGACCTCTGACATGTCTCCTAGCCGGTCTCCAACTGGCAGCGCCTAAACCTATAAACTCTCATAAGCCCAGAGAGATTACCCAGTCTTCCTCAAAACACCCTCCTGACTTCCAAAGGCTGAGGATGGTCCTCAAACCCCTTTCTGGGATCTGCAGAAAATGGCTTTTAAAGTATTTAACAACCGGGAGGAACAGGACAGGACAGAGAAGGAACTCCGCAGTTGCCAGAAGGCTGAGCTTTAAGCTCAGGCCCTAGTAGCTGTCTTGAGACTGCCAGGCCCTGCTCCTCCAATGACTGCAGCCTGACAGAGGATGACATTGGGCCCCATGGGCCCCAACCGACCGCCACCAGAAGCCTGCTTCAAATGTGGCCGAGAAGGCCACTGGTCCAGACAATGCCCCAACCCCCGCCATCCAGGACCATGCCTCATCTGAAACATCCAGGGTCACTGAAAAAGTGACTGTCATTCCACGCCTGGCTGTGGTGGGCCAGTCCCTCCAGTCCCTGCAAATCTTGCCACTGGCGGTCTTGGGTTTGGCAGCTGAGGACTGAAGAGGCCCAAAATTATCAACTCCAATAATCTTTGAGGAGCCCAGGGTAACAGTCAAGGTAGCAGGTAAGTACACCTCCTTTCTGGTTGACACGGGGGCTAACTTCTCTGTCCTCCCCTCTTATTCCGGTGAAGTTTATCCTTCTCTGGCCTTGGTCAGGGTGATGACTGCCTTCCTTCTCAGCTCAGGACCACTGGTCTCTCTTTCCTAGTCATGCCTTCTTGCCCTACACCACTCCTGAGTCACAATCTCCTGGCCAAACTCAGGGCTACTCTCTCATGGTTCCACAACACCCTAGCACTTCTCTCATTCTCCCACGGCTCCAAACATCTCCTAATCCTTCTCAGGACTACCCACTGTCTCCTTCCACTGCCAACCCCATGTTCTGGCACCCACTGTACCCCAGTCCTCATTCGCCTTAAGGATCCTTCTTTTTGCTCTCACCCCCAATTTCCAATTTCCCTCACTCACTGTCAGGGTCTCAAACCCATCAGCCAACGATTCCTGGGAAAGAGACTCCTTACTCCTATCCACTCGCCCTGTAATACTCCCATTCTCTCCATTAAAAAGCCTGATGGTTCTTATCCCCTAGTTCAAGACCTTCGCCTCATTAACGAAGTGGTGGTGCCTATCCATCCTGTAGTGCCAAACCCCTATACCCTTCTATCTCATATACCATCTTCTACCACACACTTCTCTGTACTTCACCTCAAAGGTATTTCTTTTTACCATCCCTCAAAATCCTCAATGTTACTTCCTATTTGCTTTTACTTGGGAAAATATGCGCCCACACACCTCCCAGAAACTGGCCTGGACTGTCCTGCCTCAGGGGTTCAGGGACAGCCCTCATCTGTTTGGTCAGGCATTAGCCAGTAATCTCTCGTCATGTCATACTCCACCCAGCACTCTCCTCCGGGATGCTGCTGACCTCCTCCTCTGCCGTCCTTCTCTGCCGCTGTCTTAGCAACACACAGCACAACTCTTGACCTTCCTGGGCTCCAGAGTATATTGTGTCTCCCCATCGAAAGCTCAACTTTCAGTTCCCACAGCCATCTCTCTGGGTCTTCAACTAACTCCTCCCTCCAAGCAGCTGATGGTGGACAACAAACAGGCCATCCGGGACCTTCCCTCCCCTGAATCAACAAAACAAATCCTTTCTTTCCTAAGTTTGGTTGGATTCTTCCGACACTGGATCCCTAATTTTGCTTCCTTAGCCAAGCCACTATATGACGCAGCAAAAGTCTCCCTGAAGGACGTATCCAATCCCCCGGAGAGTCTCCAAGGCCTTCCTTTTACTCACACATATCCTTCTGAAGGCACCTGTCCTTACCCTTCCTGATCCAGAAAAGCCTTTGCTCCTGTTCACAGCCGAACGTCAGGGTATTGCGACAGCGTCCTTTCCCAGCCTCCTGGACCAGCCCTGCGTCCTATCACTTATCTCTCCAAGCAGATGGATCCCACTGTCAGGGGCTGGCAACCCTGCCTTAGATCCCTGGCAGTGGCAACCCTACTCACCCAGGAATCCCTCAAACTTACTCTGGAAAGACCCATCCAAGTACATTCCTCGCACCGCCTTCAGGACCTCCTGTCTCACCGCTAGCTCTCCACTCTGACTCCTTCCCATTTACAGTATTTCCATATGCTCTTTATTAAAACACCCCTGGTGAGTCTCACTCAGTCTAATTCTCTTAACCCAGCCACTCTCCTGCCTGTCTCTGGTCCCCCTTCTTCCACTAATTCATGTCCTAAAATCCTAGAAGAAATGCAAACCTCCAGACTGACTCTCCTTTGTCAGATGCCTCTTGTGTTTGTAGACGGCAGCTGTTGCGAAGATGCACGAGGTCAGCGGAGGGCCACCTAGGCCACTGTTACCATCAATCAGCTCACCAACTGCGTGGACACCAAGCCGGACAGGATTGACCTCTCCCTACTCAGGGAACTGCTCCGGGAACACGCAGACTGGTACTTACCCAGTCCTGCCTCGGACCTCGACCTCCTCAACCAACCTTCTCCACCACTGTATCCAGGAGACCAAGTCCTGCTCAAATCGCTTCAGCCAAAGCCACTGCAGCCTCGGTGGACTGGCCCACACACGGTTGTTCTCACCATGCCTACAGCAGTAAAACTTCTGGGAGACCCCTCCTGGCACTATCTATCACGGGTCAAATGTGCCCCTGAAGACAAACAGTATGTATGTCATAACCTGGGTCCTACTAGGATGTGCATTTCTTGTCAAAATTTCCCCTAGCTCAGTGTCCTGTGTATGGAAATTCAAAGTTAAGGAGACCTTTGTCTCAGGATCCATTGAGACCACCCACTAGGTGGGTACTGCGGATAGGTGGGTACAGCACCTATCACTCTCACCCTAACTCTTTCATTGATTACTAACCCTATGAACACCTTGTTTTGTTTCTTTACCATCAAACCTTAGATCACTGCAAAAATACCTATAGAGAATATGGGGGGTGCCCTTACCAGTCATGCACAGTGCACCTTCCAGACAAAGGCCAAATGTTCTCTCTGGTCCATCATAATCCGGGCTTCAATATAAATCAAGTTAGCTATGCTATTTCAGATCCTTGGGACCAACGTGGGGTATGGGGAGTCCAAGATGCAGTGTACACTGGCTGGCATTCCTACCCAGTGGCATCACTCTCCACCTCAAGGGAATATGTCCCGACACAAAATGCCATAGTCCAAGTCTCCCAGAACATCCTCCATTCAGAACAAATCCTATAAAATTACTTAACATCATCAAAAAAGACCAAGACACCCTAAGTCTGGATTCATATAATCAAAAATCCTATAGCCTTCGTAAATGACTCTCTCTGGACTAACACCGCCTCTTGTTTCCTCTGTGCTTTCCTTCAGAGGCTCTACTGGCGGCAGTTCCAATTAATCTCAATACCACTACGACCAAGATAATGGACGCTGCTTGCCAGACTCCCCAACTCTCAGTAGCCCTATGGGACTCCAATTACAGCTACCCCTGCTATCAAACTGATGCCCTTGTCAGCTTTCATTCCTGTACTTCTAACATTTCGGTTACTTCTGTGCTCCGAACAACAGCAAAGGAAAACTTTTTTTTTTTTTTTTTGGTGCAATGGCTCTCTCTCTCAGTGTATTAATTCTGCTACTCCAAGCCCATGTATCCAAGTCCTCATGGTCTCACAACTAACTCTGTACAGACGGTCTGAACTAGGTTGGTTATTCTCACCACATCAGACTAAGTGGGCAGCCTTTCTTCCAATCATGGTTGGAATCAGCCTGGCATCATCGATAGCAGCTGCAAGTATGGCAGGTGGGGCCCTGGGACACAGCCTGATTTCTGCCCAGGAATTTCATGAAAGAATAGATACCTCCTTAGAAAAAAACCTATGTGTCTTTAGCATCATTACAAAGACAGCTCACCTCCCTTGCATAGGTCACACTCCAAAACCGGCGGGCTCTGGACTTGTTAACAGCTAATAAAGGGGGTACCTGCCTGTTTCTCAGGGAAGAATGTTGTTACTATATCAACGAATCCAGGATTGTAGAACAAAATGTACAAGCCTTAATGAAACTACGCAAATACATAGAATGGGAAACCGGGGGCTCCAACTCTCCGCTGGCATGGTTTCAAAATCCTATAGTGTCATGGCTCCTCCCACTCTTAGGGCCAATACTAATGATAACATTATTTTTTCTTTTTGCTCCTTGCCTCCTAAAATTCATACAGGCTCGCATTCGGGAAATGTCTCCTACCACCTTTAACCAACTCCTGCTCCATCCATATTCTCGCATCCCTGAAGAAGACCCTCATAGCCAGGCCTGAGCCACCCCCTTGGTCTTCGCCCCTTTTCAGCAGGAAGTAGCCAAAGAAAGAACCTTCTCCCCTTTTCCTATCAACAAAAGGCTGGTATGAAATGTCCATGCAGGAGGCTGGAATGCAGGAGCCAACCAGGAAGCCCACCTGGGGGGCAGGAATGCAGATACCTGCCTGGAGGATTCAGGCAGTGAGCCTCCCCCCTCCCCCTATGAGTCTCTTCTCAGACAAAGAACCTCTATCTGCCCCAGGAACCTTTTTGCGCCCTACAAACTTTTCCCACCATATGCCATAAGAGCCCAACTACCCACCTGACCTCTCCTCACCCTATAAAACCCTGCTTCCCCCTAACAACGTGCGCGATTCCACTGACCCACGCCTTGGGTCTGTGAGGTCCGCCAAGGAGCAATAAATTTTCCTTTCCCCCAGGAAAGCTTGGCCTGGCTGTTCTTTACCTCGCAGTACCTTTCAAAGACCTTGATCTTATGTTTCTCCTCCCTGGACTTCATCACTCTCTGCTCACGTCCTTTACATACTTTCTGTCTTTCCTTTGAAGAAAACTCTAAACTCTGTTGAGAAGAGGATCTGACTTCAGGAGTGGGGTAACATGGGATCATGTTAATTAACAATTGCCACTTAAAGGAAACACTCATTGTCACATCTCTGTTCTCTTATTGTGGGCTGCATCTCTGCCCCTCTGTGTGTGCGTGTCTCCCCCCACAGTCTAGGGAACACCCACATGAATACCCACTTGTTTCCACTCCTTATCCCTCTCCTATCCCCAGTCTCGACTGGTAACAGTGAATTTATTCATAGTGCATATAGGTTTTGCTGTATTTTGTAATGTCAGTTTTCTGTATTTTATTTTTTTAAAAGATTGATTATACATACAAGAACTGGGGCACAGGCCAGAGTTGTGGGGGGTGAGATGATTCATCAGAGACAGAGTGGAGAACAGAACAGGTGCACTGAGTGAAATACACTGATGAGGGGAGCAGCAGACGAGGCAGGAGAGGTCTGCTGTGCCCTGTGGGTAGCTCCCTGGCTAGGGACTGAACTCGTGCTGCAGTGGCTGTGGCTAGCTTCATAGGTTGCATCTTAACCCCTGGGGCTACCAGGGAGGCCTGATTTTCTGTATTTTCTATTCCACAGATGAGTGAGACCATCTGCTATCTGTCTTTCACTATCTGGTTTTGTTCACTTAACAAGAAAACTTTAAGGTCCACTCACCTTGTCCCAAACGTATTATTTGATTTTTTTAATCACTGTGTACAATTCCACTGACTATGGTCCCAAAATTACTTTATTCACTCCTCTGTTGAAAGCCCTTAGGCTGGTTCTGCAATGGTGCAGGGTGCTGTTGTGACACCGGTGCACATGAGTGTCTCTGTATTGTAGATTTTTCACATTCTGGGATTAAAAACTTAGCAAAGGGATTGCTAGTTCCTATGGGATTCCCATTTTTATTTACTTAGTACATCTCCAAACCATTTTCCTGGAGGCTTTACCTACTTAAATTCCCACCAACAGAGGTGAGAGTTCCTTTCTCTCCACATCCACACAACATCAGTTGTGTTTAGTCTTTTTGATTGGCCCATTCTCAAAGGGGTGGGTGACAAGTCATTGCAGTTTTAGTTTGTTTTTTTGTTCCCCTTATAATTAGAGCTACTGAACAATATTATTTGGATTAAAGATTTGGATGTGACAAAGCCATAAATACTTGAGGAACTATGCCACCCTACTGCACATCCACCCCACAGATGAACTTGGGGACACAACTCCAAGACCCAACGACAAGAGAAATGAGCATGTAGGAGCAAATGTGCCCCACCACACTAGAGAGTTCATAAACCACTATAAAAACAGGCCCCTGCACTGGGAGAAAATATGCACACATCATGCATCTGACATGGGGCTGGTTTCCATTCATACAAGGTATGTCACAGCCCCACAACAAAAAGAAGACACCCCAATCAAGAAGTGGGTAAGAAATCAACATTTCCAAGGAGGACACCCAGTTTCCCTGCAGAGTCGTTGGCAGATGTTACTGAGGTTCTAAACCATGCCTGCACCTGAACTTTGCCTGCATGTCCTGACACTGGCTGACCTCGAATGCATTTTGTTAAATCCCCAGAGATTAGCACATCTTCCATGGAATAGCTGTAGTGTAGTTCATAACTGTATAATTACATAATATAGGGCCTCCCCAGTGGCGCAGCGGTTGAGCGCTGGGTTGCGAAGCTGCCCGCGGCCTCTGCGGCGCCGGTTCGATCCCCGGCTGCTCCCCGGCCACTGAAGGAGGGTCCCACATGGCGCGCAGACCTCTCCTGCCGCCCGCTGCTCCCCTCAGCAGTGTACTTCGGTCCTTCTGCCTGTTCTGATCCCCGCTCTGGCTCTGGTGAATTCTCTCACCCTCCCGTGCTTCTGACTGTACCCAGTGCATGTATAAACAAAACAAACAAACAAATAAATAAATAAATAAAACATGCCTCTATAAAAAAAAAATTACATAATATAAACTAATAATGATGGATTAGTTATGTCATACTGTTTCCTTGTGATTTTTGAGTGATGCAAATTATGGAGTTTTAATTCATCACATCTAATATATACATTAAAACATTTTCAGGAGGGGGCGGAGCAACATGGCGGCGAGGAGACGCTGCGAGTAAGATCTCCCATTAAAAAAAGTTAATAGGGAGGAAAAGCGGCAGGTCCCAGTGAGAACTGGGACACGGAAGATAAACGGGTGACGCCAGCGAACTGCTCGAAGAAGAAACTGGCCATAAAAGAGGACTAGAAGGGAGGGAAGCGCAGAACCCTGCTCCCCTCCCCCGCCCACAGAGGCGGCACTCTCCGACCGGCAGAGAGGAGGAAACAACAAACCAAAACGATCCACAAGAACAAACGACGCAGCAAGCGGGACTGTGAGTGGAAAGGAACTATTGCAGCCACCACACCCCGTGAACGGGAGCTGAGGCGAACCCTACAGGATCCGCCGCGGCGGTGAGCGAACGGCTCCAGGCGCCATTAGAGAAGAACAAAGACCCCGGGAGACGCGCACACAGCCCGGGCTGCCGGTAAGCCTGCGCGGGAAAGCGGTGCGCTTGGCGCGCTTGAAAAGCAAGTGCAGACCTGGATCGCGGCTGCCCAGGTCCCCGCGCCTGCGACCTAGGCTTGCGGGGAGACGACCTAGGCTTGCTGGGAGACGCGCGGAGGTCCTCACTGAGGTGAAGGTCCCTCCCTGAGTGAGCAGGAACCAGGCGCCCAGGCACGGGAGCTGTGCAAAAGGCGCCATTCCCGCGCCACTGAACTGGGCTACAGCCCGCGTCCTGGAACTGAGGGCTTTGAACTGAGACCCGGGGCACGAAAATTCGGGGCGTGGTTTCTCCACGACGGTGGGGCACAAGGCAGACACAGCACCCCAAAGCTGTTGAGGTGTACCCTACCATTCCCGCTCTGTTCTCTGTCCCACGGGGTGGGGGGAGGCGAAAAACAGCCCCCCAAGGACAATAGGAGAGATCTCTGGCGCCACCTAGCGATCAGGGAAAAAAAAAGTCACTAACACCCTATAAAACAGGACATTTCTTAAGACTGCTTGAAAAGGGCAGAAGGTTTCTGGAGGACCCAGTGGCCAGCCGGGAAGTTATTCCACGCCAGGCCCCTTCCGACCAGCAGTCTGAGCCCACAGAGGGAGCAGGCACCCACGTCCGGGGCAGACCGGGTGCGCAGAAGAGTGTGCCTGAAACCGGAGGCGCAGGGACTGCATCCCGCTTCGCCATTTGAGAACAGGGACATTTCTTCAGTAAAAACTGCCTAAAACCAGCAGAAAGCTCCCCCAGAAGACAGAGATGGCTCCTGGAAGAGCCAGAGGGGAGCGGAGAAGTTCACCCAAGATGTCAGTCAGTCCGAGCAACACAGTGTCCCAACGCATACGACAAATTAGAAAACAGACAGTAGGGAGTAGAAGAACCACACACAACCTAAAAACTCCTCAGGAAAGAAGCACACCACAAAAAGAAAACTACTCCCCAGATTGCAACGACAGCAACTTGGAAGAACTTCTGAGCCTTCCAGAAAGAGAATTTAAAATTGCCATGATTAAAAAAGTGATAGATCAGAAGAAGGAAATTGAGTCCCTAAAGAGGGAAGTAAGAGAAATGCAGGAGATCAAAGAATTAATGGAGGAACTAAAGAACTCTGTGAAAAGCAATGAAAGCAGAATAGATGAAATGGAAGAACGAATAAGTAATCTTGAAGACACAGAAATAAAAAGAACCAAAACAGAAAAGGAAAGAGAAGTACGAAGGAAAAAGAATGAAGAAAGACTTCGGGAACTATCTGACTCCATGAGGAAAGGAAATATAAGAGTTATAGGAATTCCAGAAGGAGAGGAGAGAGATGTAGGAACAGAGAAAATATTCATGGATATAATTGAAGAGAACTTCCCAAATGAGAAGAAGGAGCTGAAAATTGATATACAAGAAGCAAGAAGAACACCAAACTTCCACGACGAAAGGAAAAACACAGCAAGACACATAATAGTAAAGCTCCCAAGAATCCAGGACAAGGAAAAAATAATGAAGCTGACAAGAGGGAAGAAACAGATAACATTCAAAGGAAAACCAATCAGGCTGACATCAGACTTCTCTGAAGAAACACTACGGGCAAGGAGAGAGTGGAGGGACATAGTCAACAGACTCCAAGAAAACAGATGACAACCAAGAATACTCTATCCCGCAAAGCTCTCTTTCCTCCATGAAGAAAGAATATGGACCTTCCCAGACAAAGAGAAACTCCGGAATTTCATTGCGACTAAACCCCCACTCCAAAAAATACTACAAGGAATCCTAAAGCCAGAACCTCAGAGGGACGAATAACAACGAAAGAAGACCAAAAAAAAAAAAAAGTTATTAAAAGAATAAATAAATAAAATCAAAGGAAAGACAAACATAATGGCAAATACAGATGCTAACATATCAATATTAACTGTAAATGTAAATGGACTAAACTCTTCAATAAAAAGACACAGAGTTGCAGCCTGGATTAAGAAACAAAACCCAACCTTTTGCTGTCTCCAGGAAACACATTTAGCTACAAAAGATAAAAATAGGCTCAAAGTCAAAGGATGGAAAACAATCCTACAAGCAAATGGGCCAAAAAAGAAAGCAGGAACAGCTATACTTATATCAGATAAAACAGACTTCAAACTCAAAAAAATAAAAAGAGACCCCAATGGTCACTACATTATGATTAAGGGGACAATACTTCAAGAAGAAATAACACTCATTAACATATATTCACCAAACGAAAGAGCACCAAAATATATCAGACAACTGTTGTCCTCTCTGAAAACAGACATCAGAGACAACACATATGTAGTGGGAGACTTCAACACACCACTATCAACAATGGATAGATCAACAAGACAAAAAATAAGTAAAGAAACTAAAGCTCTAAATAAGGACCTAGAGCATTTGGGCTTAACAGACATCTATAGAACACTAAACCCAAAAAAAACGGAGTACACATTTTTCTCAAGCGCACACGGATCATTCTCCAGGATCGATCACATACTGGGGCACAAGACAAACATCAACAGATACACCAAGATTGACATCATACCAACCATCTTTTCTGACCACGAAGGCATCAAACTAGAAATAAATCATAAAAAGAAGGCAAGGAACTATCCTACCTCATGGAGATTAAAAGCCACACTACTGGAAGACCACTGGACTAACGAGGAGATCAAAGAAGAAATTAAAAAATTCTTTGAATTGAATGACAAGGAGGACACCAATATCCTAAATGTATGGGATGCAGCAAAAGCAGTAATAAGAGGAAAATATATAGCAATAGAAGCTCACATCAAAAAACAAGAAAGAACTCAATGAAACAACCTAATCTCGAAGCTCAAAGATCTAGAAAAAGAACAACAAAAAAACCCCAGAACCAGTAGAAGAAAAGAAATAATAAAAACCAAAGCAGAAATAAATGAAATTGAAACTAAAAAAACAATCCAAAAGATCAATGAAACCAAGAGCTGGTTCTTTGAAAAAATAAATAAAATAGACAAACCCCTAGCCAGGCTCACAAAGGAAAAAAGGGAGAAAGCACAAATACACAGAATCATAAATGAAAGAGGAGAAATCACAACGGACACAGCAGAAATCAAAAGAATAATCAGTAACTACTATGAACAGTTATATGGAAACAAGTTCAACAATCTAGAGGAGATGGACAAATTCCTACAACTCTACAATCACCCAAAGCTAGATAAAGAAGAAATAGAACACCTAAACAGACCAATTACAAGCAGCGAAATTGAAATGGTAATTAAAAACCTCCCCAAAAACAAAAGCCCAGGACCTGATGGATTTACAAATGAATTCTACCAAACATTCAGAGACGAATTAGTGCCTATCCTTCACAAACTCTTCCAAAAAATTGAGAAGGAAGGGACAATACCAAACACGTTCTATGAAGCCAATATTACACTAATACCAAAACCGAATAAGGACAACACAAAAAAGGAAAACTACAGGCCAATCTCCCTAATGAACACTGATGCAAAAATCGTCAATAAAATTTTAGCTATCAGAATCCAACAATGTATCCATAAGATAATTCACCTCGACCAAGTTGGATTCATTCCAGGGGCACAAGGATGGTTTAACATCCGAAAATCAATCAACGTTATCCAACACATCAACAAAAAGAAATATAAAAACCATATGATAATATCAATAGATGCTGAGAAAGCTTTCGACAAAGTGCAACACCCATTCATGATAAAAGCCCTTGAAATTCTTGGGATACAAGGAACATACCTCAACATCATAAAGGCCATCTATGACAAGCCAACAGCCAGTATCATTCTCAATGGTGAAAAGCTGAAAGCAATTCCATTAAGATCTGGAACAAGACAAGGATGTCCACTCTCACCACTGCTTTTCAATATAATACTGGAAGTCCTAGCCAGAGCAATAAGACAAGAGAAAGACATCCAAGGAATCCAAATAGGAAAAGAAGAAGTCAAACTATCACTATTTGCAGATGATATGATAATATACATAGAGAACCCCAAAATCTCCACAGAAAAACTAATTCAACTCATCAATCAATTCAGTAAAGTGGCAGGATACAAAATCAACACGCAAAAGTCAGTAGCCTTCCTATACACAAACAATAAATCTGAAGAAGAAGAAATCAAAAAAACCACCCCTTTTATTATCGAAACAAAAAAAATCAAATATTTGGGAATAAATCTAACAAAAGAGGTAAAGGACCTATACAAAGAAAACTATAAAACACTGTTAAAAGAAATAGAAGAAGACACAAAGAAATGGAAAGACATCCCCTGCTCATGGATTGGAAGAATAAACATTATTAAAATGGCCATCCTACCAAAAGCAATATACAGATTCAATGCTATTCCAATCAAAATCTCAATGGCATTCTTCAAAGAAATAGAACAATTATTGATGAAATTCATATGGAATCACCAAAAACCCCGAATAGCCAAAGCTCTACTGAAAAAAAAAGAAGGAAATGGAGGCATCACACTCCCAGACTTCAAACTATACTACAAAGCCATAATCATCAAAACTGCATGGTATTGGAACAAGAACAGACATACAGACCAATGGAATCGAATAGAAAATCCAGAAATAAACCCACAGATTTATGGTCAACTAATCTTTGACAAAGGAGCAAAGACTATGCATTGGAGCAAAGAAAGTTTGTTCAATAAATGGTGCTGGGAAAACTGGGTCGCTACATGCAAAAGAATGAAGCTTGACCACTACCTCACACCATACACAAAAATCAACTCAAAATGGATTAAAGAACTAGACATAAGACCTGAAACCATAAAATACATAGAAGGAAATATAGGCGAAACACTACGGGATTTGCACATCAAAGACATCTTTACAGACACATCACCCAAAGCAGTGATAGTGAAGAGAAAGATAAACAGCTGGGACTACATCAAATTAAAGAGCTTCTGCACAGCAAAAGAGACAATAACAAAAACAAAGAGAAACCCCACCAACTGGGAGAACATTTTTGCACCCAACACTAATGATAAAGGACTGATCACAAAAATCTACAAAGAGCTGATGAGACTCAGCAACAACAAAGAAAATAATCCAGTCAAAAAATGGGCAGAAGAGCTAAAAAGATACTTCTCTGAAGAGGAAATGCAAATGGCCAACAGACATATGAAAAAATGTTCAACATCACTTGTAATCAGGGAAATGCAAATCAAAACTACCATGAGATACCATCTCACACCAGTGAGAATGGCACATATTAAAAAAACTAGCAACAACAAATGTTGGCGAGGATGTGGAGAAAAAGGAACTCTTGTGCACTGTTGGTGGGAGTGCAAACTGGTCCAACCACTATGGAGAGCTGTGTGGAGATTTCTGGACCTACTAAACATAGAGCTTCCATATGATCCAGCAATTCCACTCCTAGGTATTTACCCAAAGGACACAGAAACATCAATTCCAAAGAGCACCTGCACCCCTATGTTTATAGCAGCACTGTTTATAATAGCTAAGCTTTGGAAACAACCCAAATGCCCAAAAATAGATGACTGGATCAAGAAGATGTGGTACATATATACCATGGAATATTACTCAGCATTCAAAAAAGATAAACACATGCAATTTGCAGCAACATGGATGGCACTGGAAGGGATCATGCTCAGCGAAATAAGCCAAAAAGAAAAAGAAAAATACCGGATGGTCTCACTCATAGCAGGAATCTAGAAAACTTAAATAAGGGACCAGGAAAATGAATATAAGAAAGTGAAAATCAAAATCAACAAAAAACTATGAACCAGAGACACTTTTTGTGGGCGGGGGGGAAAGGATTGGGGTCAGAATTGGGCGTTTGCAATTGTATGGGGGAATATAAAAATAAAATTTAATATTTAAAAAAAAAAAAAAAAACATTTTCATTTTATCGTCACAGATTGCACATGCACACCTGAGTCTGCTCCCTGATACATCATGAAAGCTCTGTAAATATCTACTGAAGTCTCTAAAATTATCTTTGCGTCTGTGAGAGATGACAACGAACCTACCTGGCTTTGGATGTTTGAAAAACAAATGGCACATTTGGCAGGGTATGACTCCAAGAGCAGACATACCAAGTGTCTTCTACTAATGGAGTGAAAGAAAACATCAGAGTTGCTGGAGACAGGTTGTGGCCAAAGTCCAAGAAGAGCTAAAGATGCTGCAAGAGCACAGAAGGTGGACAAGGTCTGGGATATGGAGGACAAGCCCTGGGAAACATCTCAGACATTGTGGGGAGGAGAAGAAAACCCTGCAAGGCCTAGCCCACCATACCCCGAGGCAGCAGACTTGTCAGGAAAAAAAGGGGACCCCATCCATCATCCGTAGCTTGCCCAGTGACAAAGATGACACTGACTGACTTGCACAAACAATCCTGCCAGAAGGCGGAGAACTTTGGGACCTGGGGGTGGACAGAATCATTTGCCCACCACAGGAGATGAAGATCAAAGGATGGGCCTGTCAGCCTTGGTGGGTTAAAGCAAACTTATCTGCTGCCCGGCACTCCCAGGGCCACAGGGTGGCTGTGCCAGGCACTAGGGAGCAGTGAAAAAATCCTGAAGTGGTGGATTGGAGGTTATATGAGGTAAAGGTCAGGCTTTTTGCCCCCTCTTTCCATTAGCCTCTGTGGCTGGCACCCAAAGTCTTGTACATGTACATGAGAGTGTGGACACCTGGGCCCAGAGAATTTTGGGTATGTGTGTATGTAAACCAAGGGATGAGGTGGTATAAGGGTAGTGTCACTCTGAATTCCAAGCATTTCACACAGTGAAGGCCACCCACAAAAGGCCTCTTACCATGTATTTGAAGACACAATGGTCATGACATCAAACCCCAGGAATCTCAAACCATGAAGCACCATCCACCAGAACCACTCCAACTGAATGGCCCCTCTCCTTGTGAAGATAAAGGACACACTCACCATCAGTAGCGATTCAGATTCAAAGGAGACTTGTAGATGCTGAGAACGGACCATTAAAAAATAAACCAAAGCACACACATGGTAAATTTGTGATGACATGAACCATTTCTACTTCAGAAGATTGTTTTCTTCCCATCTCTTGGTCAGTTATGTTGAATTTCTTTTTGTCTTCCTTCCTGCTTTCCTTTCTCCTTTAGTTCCACCCTACTTTATTTCCCTTCCTCCTTCCCCAACCTCTTCACAACCGCCTCTGCAGGTTTCCCCATGGAGGGGGCACAGGGGATGATGGTTCCCTGGTGACATGGCTCTGATAACAGGGCCACACCCGGGTCCCCATGGCCACTCACTGGAGGCTGATGGAGCATGAGGAGGGGGAAACACTGTCCTGCTTGTGGAGTCTCCTGTGACCCCCTGGCTGTGCTGATGACTCAGGAGGCTCATTACTGGGGACACCATTAAGAAATCCACAGGGACAAGGGACACCTGGTCCCCTCAGGGTGAGGTCCCAGAAGAAGGGGATCTGGGGATGGAGTCAGGGTCAGGAAGGCAGTAGGAGAAGAAGATAGTGAGTCCTGTATCCTGTCTGCTGGAGTCTGTGAGCCAGAGGCGTGGACCCCAGACACTAGAGGCCAGCACAGCAGAGGGCAGCGGGTGACCAGGACATCAAGTCAGGTTTGCTTTTCCTCCTGTCTCTGTGAGGGCAAGAATTCCGTGGGAAGCAAACTTCTGGGACAGCGGGTGCATCACGCCAGACTGAGGTGTCTGTCAAATAATTTTAAAAAGTAAGTTTTTTAAATCTTAAATTTTTAATTTACTGACATTCCATTTAACCCATACATCAAAGTGTTGGCATTTCAACATGAAATATTTATGTTATTGTGTGTGTTTCCAATGGTGACTTTGTTTCTTTATTGAGGTAACACTGTTTTACAGCACAGAATCACTTCAAAATGCATATTGTATTTCAGGAGAACAGTAGCTGGAATATTCATCTTATAAATGAAAACTAATAAATTACAAAGGTGGATTATGGTTCAGTTTCAGAATGCCATTTTGTTCTGGGATAATCTTAATTTAAGGTGTTCCACAGATTATTATCTTTCATGCATTTATTATTTTATAATATTCTGACTGAGTGTATATAGGGCAATTATTGTTTCATAACTAATTTTTTTAACATTTAGCACTCTGAGTTGAAAGTATATAATGTTACATGAAATGACATTTAATGGAAGTATTTAAAGGGCAGTGGGGAAAATCTGAAAGGAAATTTAAAATACTGCTAATTGTTTAAAAAGGGAAGGTACACATCCTCATCCCTAAAATATTATGACAATTAAGGGAGTCAGACTGCAATTCATAATTTTTTTGTTATCTGCTTTTTTAATTTTTTTTTATTTTGCACTAACATTTTACAATACATATTTTTTTTTATCTTTAAACAATATTTGCTTTCCCCCACCCCATCAGGTTGAGTCCCCATAGAATTTCCTTTCCCAAGGCTCCGTGCACCATCACCTCAGACCCCTGTGCTCCTCCCTCCCTCCATCTGATCCCTCTCCCTCCTTCTCCCCTGCAGGATTTCTCCGATTTATAATTGGATGATTTTGCTTTGTTGTGTATTTTTTTAAGAATTATTTATTTATTTATACAAGCACTGGGTACAGTCAGAAGCGCGGGATGGTGAGAGAATTCACCAGAGCCAGAGCGGGGAGCAGAGCAGGCAGAAGGACCGAAGTACACTGCTGAGGGAAACAGCGGGTGGCAGGAGAGATCTGTGCCATGTGGGACACTCGCTGGCAGCCGGGGATTGAACCAGCGCTGCAGAGGCTGTGGGCAGCTACACAGCCCAGTGTTCAACTGCTGCACCACCGGGGAGGCCCACTTTGTTGTGTTTTGTACTGTTATTATTATTTTTTACACTGATGTCTTACTGTGTTGGATTACACTTATTTTCATATGTTGAACCATCCTTGTGTCCCTGGACTGAATCCCACATGATCGTGGTGTACTATCCCTTTGATGCATTGCTGGATTCTGTTGGCAGGATTTTGTTGAGGAATTTTGCATCAGTGTTCATCAGGGAGATTGGCCTGTGATATTATTTTTTTCTGCTGTCTTTGTTTGGTTTTGGTATTAGTACAATGTCGGCTTCGTAGAACATATTTGGTAGTATTCCTTCTTTTTTCAATTTTTTGAAATAGTTTGTGTAGGATAGGCACTGATTCACTGCTGAACATTTGGTAGAATTCATTTGTGAAGCTGTCTGGGCCTGGGATTTTGTTTTTGGGGAGTGCTTTGATTATTGCCTCAGAGAACATACTTGCTGACCTGTGCTTTTTCCCAGTGGTTCTCTGAGAAATGGAGGAGGGGCGGAGGGGAGCACCTCAACACAGGGACTCTTATTCAAGCTGGGTGTTCTGTCTGCCCCATGTTCACCGGGTGCTGTGCCCACAACTATATGGATCCCGTGCCCTGAATTCTGTGCTGTAGGTCTCCTTTCCAGGGCTATCAGATCCAAAATGCTGGCTGTCACTCTGCAGTGCCTGCTGCTATGATACGTCACTCATCCTGGATCCTGCACCTCGCTCTAAGTTCCAGAATGGGGATCTTGCTCCAAGCCTTATTTCCCTTCTTAGCCCCATTTGCATGGCCCATCCTTTCTCAGAGCCTGAGTGTGTTTTTGGGATCCCTGGTTTCCAACTATCAGGATGTTGGTGATTTTGCTCTGGTCGCTAGGTGGCGCCAGAGATCTTTCTTTCCCAGTGTCCTTGGGTCTACGGAACAGAGTGGGGGTGTCTTGGAGCACCTCAGCAGCGTGGGGGTGCCGTGTCTTCCCTGTGACCCACTGTCGTGGGGATCCCACACCCTGAATTTTGTGTCCCGTTTCTCATTTTCGAAGCCCTCAGATACAGGCCGTATGAGCAGGTGAAGCTCTTTAGCTCCTGAAATAACCACCATGAAGATCAGGAGGACACAGCCCGGGAAGGAGATGGAGCTGCTCTGCCTCAGAGAGTTGACAATGGACTTGGGGACCGTGGCTGAGATGAGGCAGAGGTCCGTGAGGGACAGACTCCTCAGGAAGAAGTACATGGGGGTGTGGAGATGCCAGTCCAGGGTGGTGATGAGGACAATGAGTCCGTTCCCCAGCAGGACACACAGGTAGACCAGGGAGAAGAGCATTGGGTGCAGGAAGCCCATGGTCCCCTGGGTGGAGAACCCCAGGAGGAGGAATTCTGTCACAGTCATGAGATTGGTCACCCCTGGGGCCATCACTGCATGAAAGTGTAGAGGAATAAAACGCCAGGACCATCCGCCAGTGTGTGACCCAGGGTGTCTCTCTGCATGTGACCATCCCTGTCCTTCTCCACTTATCTCTCTCCTTGCCCTGACCAGCGACCCCTGGCAGGGATCTCAGCTCTTGCTCTGCTCAGCCTCTCCAGCCTCAGTGACCCGCAGGTGCCTCCACTGTCCACGCCGCCTGTGGGAGATACTGAAGGGCAGAGAGTTCAACTGACCTCAGCCCCCTAAGAAGTCTCCTCCTGTATCACCACGTTCCACACATGGGCACCCCTGAAACCCTGAGCCCGGCCCCTCCTCTGCCGTCCCCTGGCCCCAGTCCATGCACTTTTCATGAGCAGGACCCCCAAGAACCCTCAGGAACATGAACTGTCAAGGATGCCCCAAATCTAGCCTGTGGGATCTCAGCCCCCAGTCCTTACAAAACACTGGCCAGTTGCAGTTCCAGTTGCACATTTTGGGACCAAGTGGACACTGATGGCCCTGATCGGTTCCTGGTTGGCGCCCACATCCTTCATCAGGGCAGTGGGTGGGGAGTCCCTGCCCTGTGTCACCGTCAGATGACTTTCCTTCCGGCCTTCACCCCTGCTCATATGCGCTGAGAGGTTGACCTCCTGTTCTGACCTCCTGGTCATTGTCCTGCCCCTCTCTCCCCCGAGGAGATGAGGTGGTTTCTCCTGCAGCTACTTCTGCAGGGCTCAGGCACGGCCGCGGTCAGGGCAGGAGGGATGGTCCACCCTATGTCAACAGCCACATGCTCGGGGCTCCCAAGCCCAGAACTCTCGCCTGGTCCCCACCGACGCCCCGACAGACAGACCTTCTGCAGGGTAAAGCCTCCTAGAGGAAGACACCCCGTGAGGAATCCTGAGGGATGGGGGTCCACTCAACCTCTCCCCTGCCATCATGAGGACAAGGCCCTCGGTGGAGACACACGCAAGCTGTGGGAACCGAGCCCCAGGACTGGGGTCCCGTGGTAATGTGGTCCTGAGGACAGACCCGTTTACCACTGCTCACGTTATGTAAATGTTGGTGAATGTTCTAGAACATACTTTCTACACCAAATACAAGTTTTTAACCACGAGCTGGATTCAGTTTACGAACATCACACAGGGAGGGCTCGGGGGAAGGATGCAGCAATTTAGGAAACAAGAGTATAGTGAGGATTATGAGAATATGAATTTGTGACAAGGGAATAATCCTTATGCAAGAAATTGATGCTTATAAATGATGATATGTAAAAGTTAGGGGGGAAAGCTGAATTAATGAAGGATTATAATTGTAGATTGTGATATCTCACATCTTGGAGTATTGGACCTTCATCAGTCTCCCCACAGCCAACTTCATAGCTTGATTCCTCAGACTGTATATGACAGGATTAAAGGTGGGGGACACCACTGTGTAGAACATAGAAATGACCAGCTCAGAAGTGGACGGGGTCCCTGAGGTCGGCTTCAGATAAGCAAATAATCCAGTGGAGACAAACAGCACCACAACCAGCAGGTGGGGAAGGCAGGAGGAGTAGACTTTGGCCTTCCCTTCTGTGGATGGGATCTTCCTGACAGCAGAGAAGATGTGCACATAGGAAATGATGATGAAAATAAAAGAGCAGATACCCAGAACCGCACTTATTAGAATGGGAACAAGTTTGATCATAAAATCTCCTGAGCAGGAAATAGCCATTAACTGGGGGATGTCACAGAAGAACTGGTGGACCACGTTGGACCCACAGTAGGGCAAGGAGAATGTTCCATCTGTGTCCATCACAGCATAGAGATCCCCACCCAGCCAGGACACAGCTGTCAGCTGCACACACCTGTCCCTGATCATGATGATGTCATAGTGCAGGGGGTGACAGATGGCAGCATAGCGGTCAAGGCTCATTATTGTGAGTAGAAACAGCTCTGTACCTGCTGACATAACCATCATGAAAACCTCGAGGACACAGCCTGGGAAGGAGATGGAGCTGCTGTGCCTCAGAGAGTTGGCGATGGGCTCGGGGACCATGGTTGTGATGAGGCAGAGGTCCAAGAAGGACAGAGTCCTCAGGAAGAAGTACATGGGGGTGTGGAGATGCCAGTCCAGGGTGGTGATGAGGATGATGTGCCTGTTCCCCAGCAGGGTGCACAGGTAGACCAGGGAGAAGAGCAGCAGGTGCAGGAAGCCCATGGTCCCCTGGGTTGGGAACCCCAGGAGCACAAATTCTGTCACAGCCGTGAGATTGGTCACCCCTGGAGCCATCACTGCATGAAAGTCTAGAGGAATAAAACAAAGTGATTGTCCGCCAGTGCTGGACCCGTGGTGTCTCTCTGCATAGGACCAGCGTTGTCCTTCCCCACTGACCTCTCTCCATGCCCTGGTCAACATCAACCCACAGGGATCTCAGCTCCTGCTCTTCTTGGCCTCTCCAGCTTGTGACCCGCAGGTGCCGCCACTGTCCATTCCACCTGTGGGAGATGTCGATGGGCAGAGAGTTCAACCAACCTCAGCACCCTGAGCAGTGTCCTCCAGTCTCACCACATTCTGTGCATGGGCACCACTGAAACCCTGAACCTGGCCCCTCCTCTACCATCCCAAAACCCCAGTCAGCACACTTCCCAAGAGCGGGAAATCCCCCAACCAGCCTCAAGAATAGGAATGGTCAAGGATGCCCCAAATAGCCTGTGGGGGTGTCAGACCCCAGTCCCTGCAAATCACTGGCCAGTCGCAGCTCCAGGGACAATTTTGGGATCGTGCCCTGTGTTGCTGTCAGACCATGGAGCTCCCCTCGCCGCTGCATCATATGTGCTGAGAGGGTGACCTCCTGCTCCTGCCCATCCCGGTCATTGTCCTGCCCCTTCTCACACCAAAGGCCCTAAAGTGGTTTCTCCTGTAGCCTCTTCCCATGGTCACACCACACATCCCTCCTGCAGGAGGGTCTCATCCACCCCGGGTCCCTCCCGGCCCCTCTGTCCCCCTCAGACTCATGCACATGTGTGCAGGGAGGAGGCCGCTCGGGGGCTGAGCCGGAAGGTCTGTGCGTGTGGCTTTCCCTGCCGGTCCCAGGTCTCCGGGTCCCCCGCGTGCGGGTTTGTTGCTCACCCCAGGCCCATACGTCATTGGAGACGTCTGGAAACGGGGCCTCCCTACCCACTCCCCTCCCACTCCCCAATCTCACCCTCTCCTTCTGTGGGGCAATGGATGGGAGGCCCTGGGGAGGCAAGATTGTTATGAGAATATAGTAATATAAAATAATTGCCACACATTGGTGGGAATAATTCCAAAATTATAATAAAAATCAAGGAAATAAATTAGGGTACTTTGTTGTTAATAATGTTGACATGTGGTGAGTGATTTATATGCAAGTTTAAAATGATAAAATAACATTTGACATCTATCTCCTCCAGGCCCTTTTTAAATATTGTGACATTGGGCCTCCCTAGTGGTGCAGCGGTTGAGCGCATGGTTGCGAAGCTGCCCGCAGCCTCTGCAGCGCCGGTTCAATCTGGCTGCTCCCCGGCCACCAGAGGAGGGTCCCACAGACCTCTCCTGCCACCTGCTGCCCCCCTCAGCAGTGTACTTCGGTCCTTCTGCCTGCTCTGCTCCCCGCTCTGACTCTGGTGGATTCTCTCACCCTCCCGTGCTTCTGATGTAACCAGTGCTTGCATAAATAAATAAATAAATAAATAAATAAATAAATAAATAAATAAATAAATAAATAAATAAACAAACAAACAAACAAATAAATAAATAAATAAATCTTAAAAAAAAGACTCAACATAAAAAACTTTAATAAATAAATAAATATTGTGACATTATTTTACAATATTACCAAGAATCCCTGAGTATGGAATTGGGGAAATTCCCAAGTTCATGTCTGTAAACACTCACACGTCCCTGCCAGCCTCACGTTTGTGTCAGAGCCATTAATTGGTCAACATGTTGCTGTAAATGTTACTGAGTATCTACTTGACTCATAGCTGTCATTTTTAAGACAGAAATGCTTAACATTCTGAATTTAACAATAAGTATTTTTTTTAATTTTTGTTAGTATTTCTTCATTACAGTCTAATTCCATTAACTGTTGTGATTTTGTTTAGTATCCAATACACATTTGTTGTGCTAATGCTAAAATCCTAGTTATGAACATTAATCTTCACACATCCCATCATTCAAAATCTTCTAAAATGATCAATATTTTAAAAGTCAATATCTTTGACCACATTAAATTACATGAGAATATGTTTTCTCTCATTGTGTCTCATCCCAGGCTGATACGGCAGTGAGACACTGAGTGAGTTGGTCACCTTCAGGAACTTATTTGTCATGAATGACAAAATGAACAGTTTAACTATGGCTTGTTCTCAAATCTAAAATTAAGCTTGACATCAGAAAACTTTCATTGTGAATAATTCTCTGTAAACAGCTGGGGGCAGATACCTGTAGTCTCAGGGGAAATATCCAGCTTCCATTTGAGTCTCTCTCCTGAGGTTGTCCCCATGGCAGGACAGAGGGCATCCCAGACTCTCACTCCATGGTCAGGGCTCGTGGGGAGCCTCTGAGCACTCACAGGATGTTGCACCCCATCCTGCACCGCCTTATGGACAGAGCAGGGCCTCAGGGCTGCAATATTTGAGCTCTGGAGCTGGCGTCTGCCTGTTGGACACTGTCCAGATTCCAGCCCTCAGGGACCTTCCTCCCGAGGGAAAGTGTGTGTTTACTTGACTGTGTTAATTGGAGCATCCTGCAGTGCATCTCAGTGAGTAATTATCACACTCGGTGTGTAGATGTGATTTGTGTCTGGCTCACACCTCTATGGATGTTAATAGACAAATGCTCATGTCCAGGTTCCATTCCCCACCGGTCGTGTCCACCGTGGTGGGCACCATCAGTCATAACAGTGCCCTGAGTCCCTGTCTAGACAGCTGGACAGTCTCCCGTCACCCCCTGTGTGCCCTTCAGGGAGAGTTCTAGGGAGATGGACTTGAGGTGAATGTGGAACGGCTTGAGGTTGGAGGGAAGGGACACGGAAAGAGGCAGGAGGGAGCCCAGGGAGGGGGAGTGGGGCGGAAAGAAAATGGATGTCCAACAGAAGTGAGTGACCACGGGGGTCACCAGCCCTGCAGGAAGAGAAACTTTACTTGTCTCTGGAATTTTTTATCCTGCAGTTCTTTTCCACCCCAGTACCTATTGCTGCACTTACATTAGAATTGTCCTTTTGTTGGGATAATTTTACTTTTAACCTTAACAAAATGGAGTAGAATATTAGGGTTTCTGCTCATGGGGTCATATCCTTAGGTTTGCTGCATGACTATGGTGACGTCACACACAGAAACTGCTTGAGTGTTTATCTGCTTGTGTTTACTCTTCTGTAGGGGGTGGGACAGGACCTGCTTCACTCTGCTTCGTGTGTCTGTCTGCTTCTCATAGCACCATCTCCCCACTTCCCCTGCTCCAGTTCCTGTTCTGGCTCCTCTGTCGTAGAGTCACTGTCCCTCCTGATGAGGGTGGGTTCCTGGGCCCACTTATATTCCAGGGGTCTGTGTCTGTTTTTGTCCCAGTGCCATGCTGCTTTAAGTATTATAGCTTTATTGTATAGACTTAAGTATGGAAGTGTGCTACCTCTGTTCTTCCTCATTTTTGTCAGGATTGTTTTGGGTTCTGGGTCTTTTGTGCTTCCATATATATTTCAGTAATATTTGTTTCATATCTTGCAAGAATGCCATTGAAATATTCATTTGATAATCATTAAATGTGTAAATTACTGTGGTTCTTATGGATATTTTGTAATGCTGATTCTTCAATCCATGAGGAGGGTTTATCTTTCCATTTTTGGGCATTTCCTATTTGTTTTAAGAATGTATTACAATTTTTCATCTTTTAGGTTTACTCCTAGGTACTTAATTTTGTGATTATATAAAGGACAGCCTTCTCAACTTCTCTTCTTCATATTTTGCATATAGGAAGGCAATCGGATTTCATGTGTTCATTTTGTAAACTTCCAAGTATACAGAAGTGATTTATTTAATTTAATGTGCTTTTTTTGAGTCTCTAGAGTTCTCAATGTATAATAACGTGTTGTCCAAAAATTTTAAATGTCTAAATTCCAACAAACTTGAGGTTTTTAATGTTTTGTTCACTTACATATTTTAATTATGCCATACAATGGCTAAGAATAGTCTCAGCGAATGTTTATAATGCTCTGATTCAGGTTCTTAATTCAATATATGTATTGGATTCTTATTGTATGCCAAAACTTTACACCTGTAAAGTATAACAGTACCAATAATTAATATGAAGAATGTCATTTACTTGCAGAAAAATTAAAATTGCCTATCACTTAAAAGAAGAGTATGAAGTTGTCATCCCAGACTTTCAAAGATGGAGATGTTGCCATTTTCTAACCGTTTCTGGCTGCTTCATTATTTACTTTGTGCCCACATGGGTCTCACCTGGGCTGGAGGCAAGGTAGGCCTGACTAGCGGCCTCACAAGGTGACCTCTGTGAGAATGACTTAAATGTCTGACATCCAATTGGAACTACATTTTCATCATGAAATATTTTGGTGTGAAATTTTCAAATGTAGGATGTCACAGACAGGACAGCAAAGGTGGATGCAGTCAGCAGAGAGGAGCTGAGGCCAGACAGCAAGTGACAATCATGGGGGCATTTCACTTCCCAAATTGAAATCTACTCCAAATTCTTTATTTTTTTATGTGTACACTGAATGATAATATAATTTTATTGTATGACGATCTGATGAGGTTTTTCATTTCAAAGTGTTCATAAAAAATGCAGATAGTCTAGTTACGATTCCTGTTGATGACCTGTCCGGCCAGGGCGTTGTCCTGTCATTCCCGCCCATTCTAGTGATGAAATAAATGGGGATAACACTCCTGTAAAGTGTGGGGTGAGGTCATGGATGGCATCCCTAACACATTTCTGGAAATATTAGATATGAGGTTGGCTACTAGCTATTAATTTGTTTAGAGCATCATAACTTGCTAAGTTCTCTTATTGCTTCTCAAAAATTCCTACCCAATGCATTTTGTAATTATTTTAGTAATTATTTAAGTAATTAACTTTCTTATTTCTGGTGTCCACCGTGCACTGAGTGTGTTTATGGTAAATGCCGGCAGCACCCACCCACAACAGAGCTTCCAGGAGTGTCTCCACCACGTCACATGTGTGGGTCTTTGTCCACAGAAGGTCGTGACTACTCAGATCCCAACTTGGACCAAAGACCTTATTTATGCTCTGAAGGCCTAACTCACCAAGTAAAGGGGCCTCTGTCCTCCCCGAGCAACCTGACCACATGACTGAGAATGTCAGTGACATGAAAGGGTAAGCTGCCTTAGAGACTGGAGATGCTGCCCAGTGAGAGAAATTCTGCTGACCCCTAGATGAAACCCAACCATTGTCTCTCTCGGTAAGAGCACAGAAATGGAGACAGCAAAGAGTGTCTGGAAGTCCCCTCCAGTATAGACGGAATATCACAGTGCACCTAAGTGTTAAAAAGAGGAATAATCAATGCTAATAGAGTATATGAGCAGTAGACTGTATGAAGTCATCATAAATATAATTTAAAAATGACCGTATATAAATTTTACAATGAATTTATATGAACTTAGAAAAACACAATGGCCAGTATTATGTGAAATTTTAAAACATGTCTCTCATAATGGAGTCATGAAGTCATCTTCCCTATTACATTTAGGTGCATCTCCCTTTCATCAGTCTTCCCACAGCCGACTTCATGGCTTGGTTCCTCGGACTGTATATGACAGGATTAAAGGTGGGAGGCACCACCGTGTAGAACATAGAAATGACCAGGTCAGACATGGACAGGGGTCCCTGAGGTCGGCTTCAGATAAACAAAGAATCCAGTGCAGAGAAACAGCACCACAACCAGCAGGTGGGCAAGGCAGGTGGAGTAGGCCTTGGCCTTCCCTTCTGTGGATGGGATCTTCCTGACAGCAGAGAAGATGTGAACGTAGGAAATGGCAATGAAAATGAAAGAGCAGATACTCAACACCACACTAATGAGAATGGAGTCAAGTTCGCTCATCAAATTTCCTGCCTTTTGCACCCTGATCCCGTGTCTGGGTGCCTGGTTTCTGATTACGCAGTGAGGGACATTCACTTCAGTGACAGCTCCATTGCATCTCCCCACAAACCTAGTTTGTGGGTGCGGGGACCTGGGCAGTTGTGATACACGTATTTTTTTTTAGATTTATTTATTTATTTATGCAAGAACCGGGGTACAGGCCAGATGCATGGGAAGGTGAGAGGATTCACCAGAGACAGAGTGGGGAGCTGAACAGGCAGACTGATGAAATACACTGCTGAGGGGAGCAGCGGGCGCGACAGGAGAGGTCTGTGTGCCATATGGGACCCTCGCCTGCCAGCCAGGATCAAACCCACAATGCAGAGGCTGAGTTCTGCCACGGACCAGCACAGCAGTAGACAATGAGGCCGTCTCAGGGTTGAGAGACTGCGCAGGGTGGTCAGGGATTCGGTTAAAGAAATGACAAACAGACACACTTCAAGAGAGAGTGTAAATCTGAGTGCGCCTTTATTAAGCTAGTGGTCAGTATATATATGTTTTTCTAAAGGCATAGGAACAGTGAACATCAAAGAGATCAGTTTGCTCATAGACTTAGCTTAATTGACAGGGCAGTGATTTATGTCCGAAGTTACATCTGGACCTAGCCTCATTCCTAATTGGACAGGCTATAAATTCTTTCTACTGTTCTATATAATTATTTTCTAGTTGGACAGGCTATAAATTCTTTCTACTGTTCTATATAATTATTTTCTAGTTGCACTAACTATCACTATTACCTACTCATTTTTACTCATAATTAATTGTCATGGGTGAATTTATTTTATAATGCAGTTAATATCATAGGTACTAAAGTCAAGCACATAATAGAAGGATTATTAAACTAACAATTCTATTATTACACAGTGTTTAGTAATGTTTCATTTGCATTAGCCTGTTTATTAAATTATGTATGTTTTTTAATTAGCAATCAATGACCAGAAAAAGGAAAGATTTTAGAGAGACGGTTGTAGCAGAATAAAGTTTGCGGGCCTTGAGAAAGTGAGATAAGGTTCCAGGTGGTCAGCATTTCTTTTAATCATCTTTGTGGCAGCTTCTGGTGGTCATTATCTCTTGGCAGGCATTCAGCTTCTCTGCATCTTAGGGGGTTTGCTGTTCTCCCCCTGCACGCATGGTTCCTTGCCCACGCCGGACCTCAGGGACCATGTCAACAGCCATTAACCCTGAGGGTCACTGCAGGGGGAGGTGCAGCAGGTCCCACTTTGTTTTTAGAACAAAGTTGGTAAGCATACATGTCACACTGGATGCGGTAGATGGACCTGTGAAGTGAGCGGACACAGAAGGGAATAAACAAACAGAGAAGCAGGACAAGTAGGGAAAGAACAAGGAAGGAGAGAACAAGATGATACCAGTGAGTAGGAGTTAAAGATTGGAGAGTGGAAGCCAGAGAATGGGCAAAGGAAGAGACTGAAGTATCTAGGTGAGATTTACTGACAGCAGAGATTTCAGACTGAAGAGATGCAAGGTCATGAGAGAGGTCATTGTCATGCCAGATGCCCAATAGGTGATGTTTAGTAAGATTCCAATGTAGGGAGGAATTATAACGTAAAGGTGTAACACAAATGAAACGAAACTGAACGTGGCAACGAGTAGACAGTTGTTGTATGAGAAGTTGTACCTCATTGCTAATAGCAATAACAATTTCTTCCAGAGCTTTTAACTTTCTTTCTAACTTATAGTCAATGTCCCGCTGTGTAGACAGCAACATGGGCACATTTTTGGTAAGGTCATTTATAAAAGAAGCTGTCTTAGCTTCCTGCACTAAAGCAACAGAGGAAGTAGCTAAGGAAGTAACCAGGGAAATTAGAGCAGCAATTCCTAGAATAAGGGTGGCAATAAAATGTTTAGGACAAAGAAGAGCATGTACTTCATCTAAAACTTGCATGGCAGTATTATCATACCAAGGCATATCATGTAAATCAACAGGTAACATAATATAGGGGGGTCTTTTAAGTAAGACCACCACAGGATACATACGAGAAAGAGGGGGGGTAATACAATTAGTAATAACACAGCCAGAACAATGTACAGAGTAAGAAGTCCCACGCAATTGAATGCGTGTAGCTGTGGCATTTCCCAGAAGTAGAGTGAAGGGGTATCCAATGCAGGCACGCACTGGGATCTTAGTGGTGTCCTGTCCAGGTTATTTGAAGTGTTCATCATCAAAGGCAGCAAAAAGACAATAGAGTTCAGGCTTCATGACAGAGCTTTCTGTCCAGGGAACGGGGTTATTCAGTCCTGCCAATGGAGGCAAGCTTACTCATCATTTTCAGAGGTCTCTGGAACCTTACAGGTTTAGTTTAGCTCTATGTCAATTTCCTGGAAGAATTGTACTCAGAGCCACAAAAAAGGTTAGCTCTGCTAGAAAAGGGAAAAAAAATATATATAATATATATATATAATATATATATATATATATATATATATATATATATATAACATTGCTGTAGAGTCTGGTTAGTCAAAACAAGAAAACTTTGTTGAATCAAGGCAAAATGTAAAAACATTTTAAATTTTATGACAAACAAAACAGTAAAAATTAGGTGTATTTCCAACAGTTTATACAGTCCTTTGTAGAAAAATTTTTACTCTCAAAAGTTTATCATTTTGAATCAGTTGAGGCTTTTGTGTGTGTGTGTGTGTAGAAACAAGTCCTGCAGACATTAAACCATTGAAGTATATAATATTGCAAGGCAACAATAATCATTGACAATTTATATACATATCAGGTATTGAAAGATTTTGTTTAAGAAAACCAATGTTAACATTTTTGTACATATTAGAGTTTTACCATTGTCCCAAGTGACAGTGATTCCCTTGTAGTGTAAATTTACCAGGTAAACCAGATAGGATAAATTTATCTAATGTCCTTCCCAGGAGGAAAGGGAGAAAGTTTGTGGAGTGTCTCTAAAGCTCTGCTGAGGTTCCACAAAATCTCCTTTAATTGATTAAATGACAAGCTACCAAATTTTACTTTAATTTAGATTTTTAGGAAGCTGTGTCATAAATACTAGAAAACAGCAAAAACAACCATATTTAATCTCTATAAAAATTTTAGCCCTAAGTATAATATTGACAATCAAATCATAACCTTTAATTGTCATCTCAAAAACCTTAGTTCTTCAGACACTAAAAGACATTATGTACCCAACATCATTAACCTAGACAAGGGCCAAGATTATACCCAATGCTAGTGTATAAGTACATGTTTTGAAAAAAACCCATTAGATTATAACTCAGTTACTATTAACCAAAAATTATTTCAGCTAATGTGTTCCCAAAACACTAAAATAATATAAATCATTTGAGTATACAAAATTTGTTTTCCTAAAATTCTTTTTTCAGATGTTCAACACTTTACTTAGCTTTGTTACTTTTAATTCTTTTAGACCTTTTAATATTTGTTTTAACACTTATCACTTTACTTTTAAGACCATTAAAATATCTATTTTTAATACATTTTTTTTTGTAAACACACATTTCACATTACATCGATTTAGGATTGTCACATCTTTCATTAGCAGTAAGGCATTATAATATATTATACTACTGTCATCTCTTTGAACTAGATGACTTAAATGTGAACACACAAGGTAATATGACATTAGAATTTTTAGCTTTTACAAATAGTTGCAAAAAGTAAACCTGAAAGTTTAGTTGTAGCTTTAGTTTCTGTTATGACTGGAATTACATTTTGCATGGCTGTTAATAACATAATGGCACATACCTAGGTTTTTCTAGGCTGGCTAATAAAGAAGCAATTAGGCAAATCAATAAAAAAAAAATCAGAGCATCATATAGATACTATGTACATTTTTCACATACATGTGACTCAGTAGGAAAGACAAAAGTACCGTTTATACCAGAAATTTCTTTTGAAATAAACACATTTAAACAAAGTATTAATACTTAACATAACTTTAAGGCATATATGCTTTGAATTATATTATAAAATTTAAACTAGTTTTTGTTTATTAAAAAATTGTTTGACCAAGATGTCAAGATTTGTTTTATGATAATTTATAAAGGCGCCATATATAATTAGTCCTCCGGAGGTAAAAAACAAAACAAACACAAAGAAAGACAAACAGATACAGAGATATTTTGATATACATTTAAAATTTTGGCCATGTGTATGTATTTTGAAACATAGTTATTTTATCAATATGTGTGAAGATACTGAGGTTTTTTAATGAGTTAACAGCTAAAATCTGTACACAAAATAAGTGTCTAATCTTAATTATTACCAAAGACCTTGCGCTCGAGACCACAGCAGTCACGGCAGTTTTTACTAATTTGTTTTTTTTTTTGATAAGAAAATATTTTTGGAGTTTACATTATTAAGAAATGATTCTTTGGCTTTAGGTTGTTAACACATTATGTCACTGGGAACGGTCATATTTTGAAACATAAAAGAACACTGTTATCTAGAGAACAGGAGAAGAGGTAAATTTTTACAGTCTGCCTGTAAAATTTGAGGTTTAGAATTTAGCTCAAAAATGTTTGTATTATCACTTTATGTTTTACCAGGTTAGTTTGTTTTAACAAGAAACTTAATGTTTTACAGGTCCCATAAGTAAAATTAAAAGCTTTTATTCAACCAATAAGCATTCTGTGTAGCTTGTTAGCAGGTCAAAAGTAACTCAGCAGTTTTTGCCTAAGACAATGTAGATTTTAAAATCAGAGAAACACAGGGAAATGGAACTTTTTTTTGTAGAATGAACCAAAATAGTTACTTAAGGTGGATAATAGAAAAGTTTAGTCCCCCACAGCAGGAAGGTAGTAGAGACCTGTCAGTGATCCCAACACTGGAGAAAAAGTCCAGGCAGCTGCTTGTTGAGATCAAGGGCAGCCCCCACCAGCCCACTGCAGTGGGTTTATATTATTTTAATAAAAACCTTTTACTTATATTATAGTCATATAGTCTCATACACTCATATTTAACCATTTTTTTATCACTTTAACAATTGTGAATGAACTTTGAATACTATTATTTATAAATGCCTTATTTATTTATTTATTTATTTATTTATTTATTTATTTATTTATTAAAGAAACAAATGGCAAAACTCCACCAGGGGGAACCTAGCCTCCTCCCCAAATAATTAACAGGAAAAGATTGGAGCATTTTTTTGTTTGTTTGTTTGTTTGTTTGTTTCATTTAAGATTATGACACATTATCTCTTATTTGTTTTTTTTTTGTTTGTTTGTTTTTTTTTTTATCTCAACAATTTTAGCCAAGTTCGAGCTGGAAATTTGGGCTGGATTTTGGAATGGTCTCATAATTGGGAGCCGATGCCTCTGCAAAGAGGTCAGTATTGGCTCTAGAATTAACTTTTGGCTTTTGAAAAACAATTTCACTATCCCAATAATCCTGATCACTTTTTCTCACACTGCAGGCTATTTTTTCTTTTACCTTTTGTTTTGCATCTTTCATTTTGCCTCCAGCCAGGCAAAAACGACCTATTTGTTCAGGCAATTGATTTATTAATATGGGGCTGTCAGGTGAGTCCTCTTTAATGTTATTTAGGGATACAGACAGCCATAAGTTTTTGAGTTTTTTATTTATTTTCTCTAATTGAGACCCTTGATCTAGTGCCGCGGGGGAAGCATTTAAGGGAACTTTTATGAACAAGATTTTTTATGTGATGCAGTTGTAGGTTTAGTAACGACTGGAAAAAGAGTGGTGGCTGGGCGGGAGAGCAGAAATTCCTTTAGAGAAACGCTGTAGGAGGCTGATGAGGATGATATACTGCCGAAATTCCAGAGGAGGAACCGTCAGTAAAAACAACGGCAGCTCCGGGCAGAGGCTGCGAGGAAACAATTCTTGGAAAAGTTAAAGCAGTTTCCATCGCAAATTTTAAAATAGGGTGCTGTGGCAGGTGGAATTTGACCTGTCCAGGAAAATTGAGCATGGCTATGCCCCAGTCATCATTATTTTGAAGCAGAAATTCAAACTGTGTTCTAGTATATGGTACAACAATAGTGGCGGGAAGCCTGACAAACAATTGTTTAGAACGTGTCAGCCCTTTCATTATGAGAAATGCACACATAGATGTATAAGATGTGACCATTTTTGTTTGATTGTGTGCCAAATAAAGCCATTCAAGAATACCAGATTGCCACAGGCAGGCAGTAGGGGTGAATTCAGTTTTAAGAACAAGTAATTCCCATGGTGATGAATAATCAATTTGAGAAACTTTAGCGTCAGAAAGTTTTTGTTCAACCATATGCAGTTTTGAGAGAGCCTCGGGTGTTAAGGACCGAGGTGATTTAGGGTTAGGATCTCCTTGTAAAATCTGGAAAAGAGGGTGTAAATCACCTGTAGTAATTTGAAGATAAGGACGAATCCAATTAATGTTTCCAAGTAACTTTTGAAAATCATTTAATGTGGAAAGTTTATCAAGGCGGATTTGAAGATTTTGAGTCATGATGAAATCATCATGAATGTTTTTTCCCAGATAGTTAAGTGGTCGCTCATGCTGAATTTTGTCAGGAGCAATGACAAGACCAAAGGAGGTTAGGTCAGTAATTAAACATTGTAAAAGCATTTCCACACTTTCCTTAGAGGAGTGGCTCAGGAGAATGTCATCCATATAATGAATAATATATGCATCAGGAAATTTACGTCTGGTAGCTTGCAAAGCCTGATCAACAAATTTTTGACATAAAGTAGGAGAATTTTTCATGCCTTGAGGCAGGACTTTCCATTGAAAGCGTTGCCAGGGTTGGCTAAAATTAGCGGATGGAACACTAAAGGCAAACCAAGGAGAATCATCAGGGTGTAGTTTAATGGTGAAAAAACAGTCCTGCAGATCAATAATTATAATATGATTTTGTTTTGGAACAGCTACAGGGGAGGGGAGTCCAGGTTGAAGCGCTCCCATGTCATGCATAGTGTCATTAATTGAGCAGAGATCTTGAAGAAGTCTCCATTTTCCTGACTTCTTTTTTATTAAAGACAGGAGTATTCCACGGACTATTAGAGGGCTCTAAATGCCCCTTTTGTAACCGGTCAGAGACAATGTCATGTATAGCCTGGATTTTGTCAGATGTAAGGGGCCATTGAGGTATCCAGACAGGATCATTGTTTTTCCAAGCAATTTTATCAGCAAATAAATTTTCCACAATGGCCCCTAAGAAAAAGCCTGTTCATCAGTTAGATCAGGAGCGGTGAGAGTTAACCCCATGGATTCCATTATGTCACGGCCCCATAATGAAAAGGGCAAGGAAGGAATCACATATGGCTGGAAGAAACCAGAATGCTCATTCATTTGCCAATGTAAAAGCTGAGAGCTTTGAGCTACATTGTTTGCCATGCCTAAACCAATTAAAGTAGATGAGGAATTAGTAATAGGCCATGAAGGGCATAGAATTCTTGTACTTCTTTTCCTACTTTTTTCCAGGTTTCTAGTGATAAACTGCCTTCTTCTGGAAACCATGGGCATACCCACATTATAAATTCATAAAGTTGCAACAAAGTTTTTTTTTTTTTTTAATTTACTTTAATACTGCGTGCTTCAATCATATTTTTCAGTATAGAAAGAAAAAGATCTCTGTTTTTGGTCTGTGCTTGACCCATGGCCTCGTGGTGCTTTGTTCACTCACCCAAGATCTTTATTTCAACTGTGCTGTCCGGCCCGTGTCCCTCGTGGGAACTTGCGGAGGCGTCTTAGCTAAGGTCTGTCCGTATAAACCCCGGACCAGGCTGCTCCAAGGAGCAGATGACCGTTATGCCTTATGATGTCCTCCACGGGAACCGTGGGTGCAGCCCACTCAGACTCCGTAGCCCTAAGGCTGTGGAGCCGTATTCATACACTCTCTCACACACTCAGCACCACGAGAATATTTACACTTAGAAGAACTTCTAACTGTCTCAAACTGATCACCCTTTATCAGTGAGCTCCGGACGCCCCAGTGAGGATCCTATCCCTGACTTTTAAAAGAGGGTATTTTTAAGGGAAAAATTCACTCACACACTCACACTAAGAAGGAGATAGCTTACCCAATGCAACCTCTTCGTTACTCACCTCTTTCTTTAGGTGGACAACTCAGCAAAATTTGAAGTCGGGCCCCATGTTCGGGCACCACCTGCTGCAGACCAGCACAGCAGTAGACGATGAGGCCGTCTCAGGGTTGAGAGACTGCGCAGGGTGGTCAGGGATTCGGTTAAATAAATAACAAACAGACACACTTCAAGAGAGAGTGTAAATCTGAGTGTACTTTATTTTAGTCAGTGGTCGGTATATATATGTTTTTTCTAAAGGCATAGGAACAGTGAACATCAAAGAAATCAGTTTGTTCATAGGTTTAGCTTATCAGTGACAGGGCAGTGATTTATTTCCACAATACATCTGGACCTACCTGCATTCCTAAGTAAACATGTTATTAACTCTTTCTATATTCTTGTACTAATTACTACTACTATTACCTACTTATGTTTACTCATAATTAATTGTCATAGGTAAATTTATATTATAATGCAGTTAATATCAAAGGTACTAAAGTTAAGCACATAATAGAAAGATTATTAAACTAACAATTCTATTATTACACAGTGTTTAGTAATGTTTCATTTGCATTAGCCTAATTATTAAATTACGTATGTTTTTTAATTAGCAATCAATGACCAGTAAAAGGAAAGAGTTTAGAAAGACAGTTGTAGCGGAATAAAGTTTGTGGGCCTTGAGAAAGCGAGATAAGGTTTCAGGTGGTCAGCATTTCTTTTAATCATCTTTGTGGCAGCTTCTGGTGGTCGTTATCTCTTGGCAGGCATCCGGCTTCTCTGCATCTTAGGGAGTTTGCTGTTCTCCCCCTGCGCGCATGGTTCCTTGCCCACGCCGGACCTCAGGGACCATGGCGACAGCCATTAGCCCTGAGGGTCACTGCAGGGGGAGGTGCAGCACTCTCCCTGATGCCCAACATCACTTCTCTTCCCAGCTGTTCTCACCCACATGCTCATCACCGCCTTCACTCACCTGACTGCCCTCTAACACACACTCACACATACACACTCGCGCATGCACACACGCTCTCACACACACAGTGCATTATTGTGCTCCAGAGGTAGCCACATGCCCATACATAGTCCACTTTCTTCACTGAACACGGTCACAGTTGATGTGTCTGTGAGAGGGAGTGGACTTTCCTGGGTTGTCACTGAGGAGGTTCCCATCACTGGTGACTGTGAGTAAAGAGCCAGGAACATCTTCGCCAATCAAGGTGTTTGTGTGTCTTCCGAGTCGCACTCCAAACCCTGGTCGACTCCGCCCTCCAGTCAGCTACTCTCTCTGGACGGGGAGAGCCGGGGTCTGGCTACTCCTCGCAACATGTCGCCCCCTCCAGATGCGTCTTCGGGTTTGACACGACCTGTCCCCACCTAACGCCCTCCCGCCCCGCTGGGCCACCCGGGCCTCCTCCCTGTTCCCACAGCCGCCCTCGCCCCCCACCCCGCGCAGGCGCCCTCGGGTCCGTCCCTGCCACCCCGTCAGCATCAGGGGTGGGGCAGGGTGTCCAGGGGGGACTTCCAGCACCCCCGGGCCTCGTTCTTCAGTTGGTCCATCGCCCCTCTGGCGCCCCCCACCCCACAGCAAGCAACCCCCCTCGCCCGCTCCACCCCATGGCTTCTGAACCCGTTGATCCCCGCCCCACCCAGTCCCTGACGATGCCCTCGGGTCCCCCCCACGGCCACCCCATCTACGCACTAGGCCACAGGCACAGTGGGTGCAGACACCGGGGCGAGGGGAAAGGCCTGGGCACAACCAAGGCTGGCGAGGGGGGCAGCGCCCCCTGGCATCGACGGAGGGGGGCGGGGGGCGAATGTGGGGAGGGGGAGGGGGCCAGAGGTGGAGGTTAGTGGGGAGCCAAGCCCCACCTGCTTCGCACCTTTGCAGGGCGCAGGATGGTGCCGCAGCCACTGCGGTCGCTGCTCAGAGACCCCAGGGACCCCGCGTCGGCTGCCCTGAGCCCCCTGGACGCCTCGGACCGTCGCAGACACAGGCAGGGCCGGACCCTGAGGCCGGGTGTGCGCTGGGGTCTCTGGCCTGTCCCACCAGGGGGCCGCTGCGGGGGGGGGGGTCGTGTCAGCGAGCGGCAGGTGCGACCCTGTCCTGACGCCCTGGGAATCCCGTGTCGTCCCAGGAATATTCTCTCTCCGCTACAGTGCAGGAGGCAGACTTGTCATAGGCAAGAGATCGGGGTGCTCATCTGGGGGGGCGCCAAGAGAGACCTGTCCCTGTACCAGTTCCGGGTCCTCTCTGCAGGCAGGTGCTCCTGAGCGACCAGTGTCAGTATCTTCCAGGGTCCACTCAACAGTGTCACATATCGTCTTTTTATCCCCGTCTGTACATTCACTGACCTTTTCTATGTGCCGACCTCACAAGCACTTAATGCAAATACAGCCGCACCCCCCTCCCCTTCTCTGATTCTAGAGAGTGGGTGGCCTGAGTAGGTCAGAATGAATGACCGACTGTGGAGTACTCCCTGTGACACCCCGCGGGGGCACTGGGATCCCGGATTCCAGTTGGGTTCGGGGGGCACTCAGGTGAGAGTAGCTTTTAGATTTCCTGTGGGGGAGCCTCCGGTCTGCACAGCAGGATGGGGGTACACACTGGACAGGGAGCAGGGACACCCAGAGACCCAGTATTGTGAGAAGTAATTAGGAAGAACAGCTGGGACGCTGCTAACTAAACACTAGCTGAAGCATCAGACATTCAATCACAGACCTTGGGGAAACAGGTGCCTTCAATGTAAATAAACTATGTCTTCCCTTGAGTAGATTTGCATCACAACATACCCTCAAATGGCAGACACCCCAGCTGGGGTGAGTGTCCTCCATACAGATCAGGCCATGCTGTCCCTTTGTCCTGATACAGCCCAAATGACCTCATCCTTGGTTCCCGTGCACCTCATGGGGGCTCTGTGACAGCATCAGGAATTCCCCACTTACCACTCATTAGGGCTGAGGATTGAAACCCTGGGAGGTGTGGCAACACCATCAGATTAGATCTGGAAGAAATTACTTTTTAGTTTCTCCTTCAATTTAGAAAACGTGAGCTTGGGGCCTCCCTAGTTTCACAAGGGGTTAAAGGTCAGCACTATGATGTAATCTATAGCTACTACATCAGGGGTCTGATCCCCAGACAGGGAGTTGACCCATAGGTGACACAGCATACCTCTGCAAGGTGACCCATGGTGCAGCGTATCTCTCCTGTCTTCCCACTGCTGTCCTCAGCAGTGTATTTCAGTGGATCTGCCTGTTCTGCTCCCCACTCTGTCTCTGGTGAATCTTCTCACCCCCTGTAATGCTGGCCTACATCCCAGTTCTTGTAGCATAAATAAATAAAATGAATCTTTAAAAAAATATTATAAATTATAGCCTAGCACAAAGGATAAATAAAACATAATTTTTCAAACAAAATCAACTCCAAAATCCAACTAGCTATCTATTTTATTAAATTATATTTTTAGAGTGTATTTAGGAAAAATAAATCACCAGAAAGGATCTATAACATTCACACACTTGAACATAACCTGATTCCAGTAAGATAATGACAGACCTTCCATCACTTTCAGTGTGTCTGGGGCATCTCTATTAGTGGGTGTCTGTGTCATATGTGGTAATATCCTCCATTCCTATGGGGTGATCACAAGTTCCCATGGGACAGGGGCAGGTGGTTGGATGTCAGTGAAGAAGGAGAGACAGTTTCCAGGTTTGCTGTGGGTGCTGTATCTGTTGTGTGCAACTGTGTAAATAGCACATTGAACAGGAGGGCATTGATGGCCGAGAGTCACATGGTTAGTTGAGGCAATAAGAGTAATTATAATTGATGAGCTGCCCTTCCTGGGTTAAGAGAAGACTCACTGTTGAAACACCTGTGTGCAAGTTTGGATAGTATAAATATGAAATTTTATAATTACCAAGTGAACTCCATTAATGGGGTACATAAACATAAGCCCAGACTTTATCACAATCTTCCTCTCTGAGTAAGCACAAATGTGTGGCTGTCATTATTAGTATTTCCCCTGCCCGTCATAACAATTCATCACCTAAGTGTGTGTCACTAACTGTATACTTAGCATATGATAGCAATTTTGTCCGGTATTTAAATTTTAAATCAGTCATAATATGTTCATTTTATATCTGGAGTCATTCACTTAACAATATGTAGGCAAGATGACCCACATATTGGAATTTGCTAGAGTCTCTGTATTTTCAGTTGTATAGTATTCCACCAAATGCAAAGTAAGTTCTCCCTACTGCTCTATCTGCACAGTATATTGTTTCGTAAATATTTTGTATCCAGGCTGGAATGACACTATCTTTACAATTTTATATTGTCTCTTTCATTTAACATTATAACATAAGTGTTTTTCAAGTCACTGAAAACTATTCAGGATTATTGTACAAAATTGTTACATTTGTCCTATATTTGACTGTCTCCTGGAGTTTTGATTGAGATTGTTCCCAAATATTTGTTAGTATAATAAAGTGCTGGTTATCATTTTCACAAATAAAGATTTTTTCGTGTGTGTTCAAAGCGGCCCCTTAGGTCATGTCTCAAAAACTGAATTACTACTTATTTTAATACAGACACACACATATGTATAATTTTCCAAATGCTGACCCCTAAATCCAGAGTCCCCGCAGAAGGCCGACACCAACTTGTTCTCTTCTCCAAATGAGGGAGAACCCCTATATCAGCGGGTACTTGCCTCCACGTCATTCCGTCTCCCCATCTTCAGGGCTCTCACGTCACACACCCCCCGCTTCCTGACCGCCCCACGACCCTCCAGGCTGCGCCTTCCGCCACTGCTGTGCCTCCGCTTGCCAGCATCCCGCCCAGGCCCTCCGCGCCACCAGGCGGCACGCGCTGCTGCTCAGCCCTGGTTCCCCCAAGCGCCTCTCCTTGTTCGGCCTCGCCCCGCCCCCTGCGTGTTGACTTGAATGACTATAAGAAAGTGAAAATCAAAATCAACAAAATACTATGAACCAGAGACACTTTTTGGGGGGTGGGGGGCGGGAGGGTAGGGAATGGGGTCAGAATGGGGGGGTTTCAATTGTATGGGGAATATAAAAATAAAATTTATTATTTAAAAAAGAGATGATACCTCCACCCAGCCAGGACACAGCTGTCAGCTGCAAACACCTGTCCCTGCTCATGATGACCTCATAGTGCAGGGGGTGGCAGATGGCAGCATAGCGGTCAAGGCTCATCACTACAAGGATGTGAAACTCTGCAGCCCATGAAAGAATCAGCATGAAGACCTGGAGGACGGAGCCCGGGAACTAGATGGAACTGTTGTGCCTCAGAGAGTTGACAATGGACTTGGGGACCGTGGCTGAGATGAGGCAGAGGTCTGAGAAAGACAGACTCCTCAGGAAGAAGTACATGGGGGGTGCCGGTCCAGGGTGGTGATGAGGATGATGAGCCCGTTCCCCAGAGGGCGCACAGGTAGACCCGGGAGAAGAGCAGCGTGTGCAGGAAGCCCATGGTCCCCTGGGTGGGAAACCCCAGGAGCACGTTTTCTGTCAGGGCTGTGAGATTGGTCACCCTTGGAGATGTCATCTGCATAAAAATATTGAGCAGAATAAAACATGACACCTGCAAGGTAAGTCACAGGCGTGCCCCAGAGGTCACTCTCAGGGTGTGGAATTGAGCAGCTCCGTGTCTCTCGCTCTCTGATGAGACTTTTGTGTTCAGCTCCAGAAACGCGCCTTTATCACACAGGATCTGGGATCGGGAAATGAAGGACATTTCAGCTGATCTTAGGATTTTGCTCTGGTTGAATCTCATAGTCGAGCGACAGCCTCTCCCTGTGGCCCCAGCCCCACTGTTCTCCCTCCTTGTGCAGGTTTGTTTAGGACAGTGTGTTAGTGGGGACGTCTGGACACGGGGCAGCCCTGCTTTCTCTCCTTCTCCCCCCAATCTCACCCTCTCCTCACTCTGTGGGGGTGACAGAGGAGCAGGTCCTGGTGACTGTAAGATTTTTAGGAGCATGTATTAGTATATACTTACTGTAAGATATAAGAGAAACAATTCCAGCTAATTTAATGAGAACAAGAAAAAAATCAACTCAAAAAATGTTGTAGCCTAGGGAAAAAGCTTTTTCAGTGGTCTGGAATCCATATTTATATTGACAAAATTAGATTTTATATAGCTCTGGTGTTGTGTGGAATTAAAATAAAAACGATAAGCAGGTCTCCCGGCGGAGCAACATGGCGGCGAGGAGACGCTGCGAGTAAGATCTCCCATTAAAAAAAGTTAATAGGGAGGAAAAGCGGCAGGTCCCAGTGAGAAGTGGGACACAGAAGATAAACGGGTGACGCCAGCAAACTGCCCGAAGAAGAAAGTTGCCATAAAAGAGGACTAGAAGGGAGGGAAGCGCAGAACCCTGCTCCCCTCCCCCACCCACAGAGTCGGCACGCTCCGACCAGCAGAGAGGAGGTAAACAACAAACTAAAACGACCAACAAGAACAAACTATGCAGCAAGCGGGACTGTGAGTGGAAAGGAACTATTGCAGCCACCACACCCCGTGAACAGGAGCTTTGGAGAACCCTGTAGGATTTGCCGCGGCGGTGAGCAAACAGCTCCGGGCGCCATTAGAGAAGAACAAAGACCCCGGGAGACGTGCACACAGCCCGGGCTGCCAGTAAGCTTGCGCGGAAAAGCGGTGCGCTTGGCGTGCTTGAAAAGCAAACGCAGACTGGGATCCTGGCTGCCCAGGTCCCCGCACCTGCGACCTAGGCTTGCGGGGAGTTGCGCAGAGGCTCTCACAGGGGTGAAAGTCCCTCACTGAGTAACCAGGAACCAGGCGCCCAGGTACGGGAGCCGGGTGCGAAAGGCGCCATTCCCGCACCAATGAACTGGGCTACAGCCTGCGTCCTGTACCTGAGGGCTTTGAACTGAGACCCGGGGCACGAAATTCTGGGTGTGGGTTCTCCACGACGGTGGGGCACAAGGCAGACACAGCACACCAAAGACGTTGAGGTTTACCCTACCATTCTCGCTCTCTGTTCCCTGTCCCATGGGGGTGGGGGGGTTGAAAAACAGCCCCCCAAGGACAATAGGAGAGATCTCTGGCGCCACCTAGTGACCAGAAAAAAAGTCACTAACACCCCAAAGAACAGGGAAATTTCTTAAGACTTCTTGAAAAGGGCAGAATGCTTCTGGAGGACCCAGTGGCCAGCTGGGATGTTAGCCCACGCCAGGCCCCTTCCATCCAGCAGTCTGAGCCCACAGAGGGAGCAGGCACCCACGTCCGGGGCATACCGGGCACGCAGAAGAGTGTGTATGAGACTGGATGCGCAGGGACTGCGTCCCGCTTTGCCAGTTTAGAACAGGGACATTTCTTCAGTAAAGACTGCCTAAAACCAGCAGAAAGCTCCCCCAGAAGCCAGAGATGTTCCTGGAGGAGCCAGAGGGGAGCGGAGAAGTTCACCCAAGATGACGGCCAGTCCGAGCAACACAGTGTCCCAATGCATACGACAAATTAGAAAACAGACAGTAGGGAGTAGAAGAACCACACGCAACCTAACAACGCCTCAGGAAAGAAGCACACCACAAAAAGAAAACCACCCTCCAGATTGCAACGACAGTAACTTGGAACAACTTCTGAGCCTTCCAGAAAGAGAATTTAAAATTGTCCTGATTAAAAAAGTGGCAGAAGTCATAAAGGAAAACAACGATCAGAAGAAGGAAATTGAGTCCCTAAAGAGGGAAAACAATGGTCAGAAGAATGAAATTGAGTCCCTAAAGAGGGAAAACAATGGTCAGAAGAATGAAATTGAGTCCCTAAAGAGGGAAGTAAAAGAAATGGAAGAGATAAAAGAATTAATGGAGGAACTAAAGAACTCTGGGAAAAGCAATGAAAGAAGAATAGATGAAATGGAAGAACGAATAAGTACTCTTGAAGACACAGAAATAAAAAGAACCAAAACAGAAAAGGAAAAAGAAGTACGAAGGAAAAACAACAAAGAAAGACTTCGGGAACTATCTGACTCCATGAGGAAAGGAAATATAAGAGTTATAGGAATTCCAGAAGGAGAGGAGAGAGATGTAGGAACAGAGAAAATATTCCAGGAGATAATTGAAGAGAACTTCCCAAATGTGAAGAAGGAGCTGAAAATTGATATACAAGAAGCAAGAAGAGCACCAAACTTCCACGAGGAAAGGAAAAACACAGCAAGACACATAATAGTAAAGCTCCCAAGAATCCAGGACAAGGAAAAAATAATGAAGCTGGCAAGAGGGAAGAAACAGATAACATTCAAAGGAAAACCAATCAGGCTGACATCAGACTTCTCTGAAGAAACACTACGGGCAAGGAGAGAGTGGAGGGACATAGTCAACAGACTCCAAGAAAACAGATGACAACCAAGAATACTCTATCCCGCAAAGCTCTCCTTCCTCCATGAAGAAAGAATTAGGACCTTCCCAGACAAAGAGAAACTCCGGAATTTCATTATGACTAAACCCCCACTCCAAAAAATGCTACAAAGAATCCTAAAGCCACAACCTCAGAGGGACGAATAACAACGAAAGAAGACCAAAAAAAAAAGTTATTAAAAGAATGAATAAATAAAATCAAAGGAAAGACAAACACAATGACAAATACAGATGCTAACATATCAATATTAACTCTAAATGTAAATGGACTAAACTGTTCAATAAAAAGACACAGAGTTGCAGCCTGGATTAAGAAACAAAACCCAACCTTTTGCTGTCTCCAGGAAACACGTTTAGCTACAAAAGATAAAAATAGGCTCAAAGTTAAAGGATGGAAAACAATCCTACAAGCAAATGGACCAAAAAAGAAAGCAGGAACAGCTATACTTACATCAGATAAAACAGACTTCAAACTCAAAAAAATAAAAAGAAACCCCAATGGTCACTACATTATGATTAAGGGGACAATACTTCAAGAAGAAATAACACTAATTAACATATACTCACCAAACGAAGGAGCACCAAAATATATCAGACAACTGTTGTCCTCTCTGAAAACAGACATCAGAGAAAACACATACATAGTGGGAGACTTCAACACACCACTATCAACAATGGATAGATCAACAAGACAAAAAAATAAGTAAAGAAACTAAAGCTCTAAATAAGGACCTAGAGCATTTGGGCTTAACAGACATCTATAGAACACTGAACCCAAAATAAACGGAGTACACATTTTTCTCAAGCACACATGGATCATTCTCCAGGATCGATCACATACTGGGGCACAAGACAAACATCAACAGATACACCAAGATTGAAATCATACCAACCATTTTTTCTGACCATGAAGGCATCAAACCAGAAATAAACCATAAAAAGAAGGCAAGGAACTATCCTACCTCATGGAGATTAAAAACCACACTACTGGAAGACCACTGGACTAACGAGGAGATCAAAGAAGAAATTAAAAAATTCTTTGAATTGAATGACAAGGAGGACATTAATATCCTAAATGTATGGGATGCAGCAAAAGCAGTAAAAAGAGGAAAATATATAGCAATAGAAGCTCACATCAAAAAACAAGAAAGAACTCAAAGAAACAACCTAATCTCGAAGCTCAGAGATCTAGAAAAAGAAAAACAAAAAAACCCAAAACCAGTAGAAGAAAAGAAATAATAAAAACCAAAGCAGAAATAAATGAAATTGAAACTAAAAAAACAATCCAAAAGATCAATGAAACTAACAGCTGGTTCTTTGAAAAAATAAATAAAATAAACAAACCCCTAGCCAGGCTCACAAAGGAAAAAAATTGAGAAAGCACAAATAAAAAGGATCATAAATGAAAGAGGAGAAATCACAACGGACACAGCAGAAATCAAAAGAATAATCAGTAACTACTATGAACAGTTATATGGAAACAAGTTCAACAATCTAGAGGAGATGGACAAATTCCTACAACTCTACAATCACCCAAAGCTAGATAAAGAAGAAATAGAACACCTAAACAGACCAATTACAAGCAGCGAAATTGAAATGGTAATCATAAACCTTCCCAAAAACAAAAGCCCAGGACCTGATGGATTTAAAAATGAATTCTACCAAAGATTCAGATACGAATTAGTGCCTATCCTTCACAAACTCTTCCAAAAAATTGAGAAGGAAGGGACAATACCAAACACGTTCTATGAAGCCAACATTACACTAATACCAAAACCGAACAAGGACAACACAAAAAAGGAAAACTACAAGCCAATCTCGCTAATGAACACTGAGCAAAAATCCTCCATAAAATTTTAGCTATCAGAATCCAACAATGTATCCATAAGATAATTCACCACGACCAAGTAGGATTCATTCCAGGGACACTAGGATGGTTTAACATCAGAAAATCAATCAACGTTATCCAACACATCAACAAAAAGAAAAATAAAAACCATATGATAATATCAATAGATGCTGAGAAAGCTTTCGACAAAGTGCAACACCCATTTATGATAAAAGCCCTTGAAATTCTTGGGATACAAGGAACATACCTCAACATCATAAAGGCCATCTATGACATGCCAACAGCCAGTATCATCCTCAATGGTGAAAAGCTGAAAGCAATTCCATTAAGATCTGGAACAAGACAAGGATGTCCACTCTCACCACTGCTTTTCAATATAATACTGGAAGTCCTAGCCAGAGCAATAAGACAAGAGAAAGACATCCAAGGAATCCAAATAGGAAAAGAAGAAGTCAAACTATCACTATTTGCAGATGATATGATAATATACATAGAGAACCCCAAAAACTCCACAGAAAAACTAATTCAACTCATCAATCAGTTCAGTAAAGTGGCAGGATACAAAATCAACACTCCAAAGTCAGTAGCCTTCCTATATACAAACAATAAATCTGAAGAAGAAGAAATAAAAAAAAAGCATCCCTTTTATTATTGAAACAAAAAAAATCAAATATTTGGGAATAAATCTAACAAAAGAGGTAAAGGACCTATACAAATAAAATTATAAAGCACTGTTAAAAGAAAAAGAAGACACAAAGAAATGGAAAGACATCCCCTGCTCATGGATTGGAAGAATAAACATTATTAAAATGGCCATCCTACCAAAAGCAATATACCGATTCAATGCTATTCCAATCAAAATTTCAATGTCATTCTTCAGAGAAATAGAACAATTATTGATGAAATTCATATGGAATCACCAAAAACCCTGAATAGCCAAAGCTCTACTGAAAAAAAAAGAAGGAAATGGAGGCATCACACTCCCAGACTTCAAACTATACTACAAAGCCTTAATCATCAAAACTGCATGGTATTGGAACAAGAACAGACATACAGATCAATGGAATTGAATAGAAAATCCAGAAATAAACCCACAGATTTATGGTCAACTAATCTTTGACAAAGGAGCAAAGACTATGCATTGGAGCAAACAAAGTTTGTTCAATAAATGGTGCTGGGAAAACTGGGTTGCTACATGCAAAAGAATCAAGCTTGACCACTACCACACACCATACACAAAAATCAACTCGAAATGGATTAAAGAGCTAGACATAAGACCTGAAACCATAAAATACATAGAAGGAAATATAAGCAAAACACTACGTGATCTGCATATCAAAGACATCTTTTCAGACACATCACCCAAAGCACTGATAGTGAAGGCAAAGATAAACAGCTGGGACTACATAAAATTAAAGAGCTTCTACACAGCAAAAGAGACAATAACATAAACAAAGAGAAACCCCACCAACTGGGAGAACATTTTTGCACCCAACACTAATGATAAAGGACTGATCACAAAAATCTGCAAAGAGCTGATGAGACTCAACAACAACAAGGAAATAACCCAGTCAAAAATGGGCAGAAGAGCTAAAAAGAAACTTCTCTGAAGAGGAAATGCAAATGGCCAACAGACATATGAAAAAATGTTCAACATCACTTGTCATCAGGGAAATGCAAATCAAAATTACCATGAGATACCATCTTACACCAGTGAGAATGGCACATATTAAAAAAACTAGCAACAACAAATGTTGGCGAGGTTGTGGAGAAAAAGGAACTCTCCTGCACTGTTGGTGGGAATGCAAACTGGTCCAACCACTATGGAGAGCTGTGTGGAGATTTCTGGACCGACTAAACATAGAGCTTCCATATGATCCAGAAATTCCACTCCTAGGTATTTACCCAAAGGACACAGAAACATCAATTCCAAAGAACACCTGCACCCCTATGTTTATAGCAGCACTATTTACAATAGCTAAGCTTTGGAAACAGCCCAAATGCCCAAAAATAGATGACTGGATCAAGAAGATGTGGTACATATATACCATGGAATATTACTCAGCATTCAAAAAAGATAAACACATGCAATTTGCAGCAACATGGATGGCGCTGGAAGGGATCATGCTCAGCGAAATAAGCCAAAAAGAAAAAGAAAAATACTGGATGGTCTCACTCATAACAGGAATCTAGAAAACTTAAATAAGGGATCAGGAAAATGAATAACTGTAAGAAAGTGAAAATCAAAATCAACATAAAACTATGAACCAGAGACACTTTTTGGGGGTTGGGGGCCAGGAGAGGAGGGTTTGGGGTCAGAATGGGGCATATGCAGTTGTATGGGGGAATATAAAAATAAAATTCATCATTTAAAAAAAATAAATAAATAAACTGTCAATATTCCCCTAAAAAAATAAAATAAAAACGATATCACATCCATAATAGATTTCCACAGGTGTCTCTGCTTTAGTGTGAAGGAACTAGCAATATCAACACGACAGGTCAGAGAACCCTACCACCCTCCCCACTCACAAAGTCAGCACTATCTGACCAACAGAAAGTAGGGAAAAAAAGAAAATAAAACAATAAGAAACTACAGATTAAGGGGGACACTGCATAGAAAAGAACTATTTCAGGCATGGCACCCCGTGAATGGGAGAACCTTGCAGGAATCGCCAGGAAGTGAGCAAACAGCTCCAGGTGACATTAGAGGAAGACAAGGACTCCTCAAGAGACCTGCAAATAGCCCAATGCCAGCTGTTAAGCTTGTGCAGAAAAACGACGCACACTGGAAAAGCACACGTGTATCGGGCCTCCCCTGGTGGCACAGGTGGTTGAATGAAGCACTGTGGAGCTGAACGCAGCCTCTGCAGTGCGGGTTTGATCCTGGCCGGCATGCGAGGGTCCCACATGGAGCACAGACCTCTCCTGTCGCGCCTGCTGCTTCCCTTAGCAGTGTATTTTGTCAGTCTGCCATTTGTGCTCCCCACTCTGTCTCTGGTGAAACCTTTCACCCTCCCATGCATCTGGCCTGTACCCTGGTTCTTGTATAAATAAATAAATAAATCTTAAAAAAAATACGTGTATCACAACTGCCCAGGTCCCTGCGCCCACAACCTTGGTTTGTGGGGAGATGCAACGGAGCTGTCACTAAAGTGAATGCCCCTCACCGAGTAATCAGAAACCAGGTGCCCAGACACAGGAGTGGAGTGCAAAAGGCAGGGAATTTGATGCGCGAACTTGTCTCCATTCTCATTAGTGTGGTTTTCGGTATGTGCTGTTTTATTTTCATCATCATTTCCTATGTCCACATCTTCTCAGCTGTCAGGAAGATCCCATCCTCAGAAGGGAAGGCCAAAGTCTACTCCACCTGCCTTCCCCACCTGCTGGTTGTGTTGCTGTTTGTCTCCACTGCATACTTTGCTTATCTGAAGCCGACCTCAGGGACCCCGTCCATGTCTGACCTGTTTATTTCTATGTTCTACATGGTGGTGTTCCCCACCTTTAATCCCCTCATATACAGTCTGAGGAACCAAGCCATGAAGTTGGCTGTTGGGAGACTGATGAAGGGGAGACTCAGAAAAATGTAATAGAGAAGATGACTTCATGACTCCATTATGAGAGACTTATTTTAAAATTTCACATAATACTGGCCTTTATGTTTTTCTAAGTTCATATAATTTCATTGTAAAATTTAAAAATATGTGCTCATTTTTAAATTACATTTATGATGACTTCATACAGTCTGCTGCTCATATACTCTATTAGCACTGATTGTTCCTCTTTTTAACACTTAGGTGCACTGTGAGATTCCGTGTGTACTGGAGGGAACTTCCAGACACTCTTTGCTGGTCTCCATTTCTGTGCTCCCGGCTGAGAGGGGCAATGGTTGGGTTTCATCTCAGGGGTCAGCAGAAGTTCTCTCACTGGGCAGCCCCTCCAGTCTCTAAGGTGGCTTCTCCTTTCATGTCATGACATTCTTGGTCACGTGGTCAGGGATGTCAGGGAGGACAGAGGCCCCTTTACTTGGTGAGTGGGGCCTTCACAGCATAAATAAGGCCTTTGGTCCAAGTTGGGATCTGAGTAGTCACAACCTTCTGTGGACAAAGACCCACACATGTGATGTGGTGGAGACACTCCTAGAAGCTCTGGTGTGGGTGGGTGCTGCCGGCATTTACGATAAACACATTCAGCGCATGGTAGACACCAGAAATAACAAAGTTAAGTTCATGTGCACTGTAATTACTAAAAAAAATTACAAAATGCATTGGGTGGGAATTTTTGAGAAGCAGTAAGAGAACTTAGCTAGTTATGATGTTCTAAACAAATTAATAGCTAGTAGCCAACCTCATATCTAATATGTCCAGAAATGTGTTAGGGATGCCATCCATGATCTCATCCCATGCTTTACAGGAGTGTTATCCCCATTTATTTCATCACTAGAGTGGGCGGGAATGGCAGGACAATGACCTGGCCGGGCAGGTCATCAAGAGGAATTGGACCTAGAATGTCTGCATTTTTTTTTTAAGATTTATTTTTATTTATTTATACAAGCACTGGGTACAGTCAGAAGCGCGGGAGGGTGAGAGAATTCACCAGAGCCAGAGCGGGGAGCAGATCAGGCAGAAGGACTGAAGCACACTGCTGAGGGGAGCAGCGGGCGGCAGGAGAGGTCTGCGCGCCATGTGGGACCCTCCTCCCATGGCCGGGGAGCAGCCGGGGATCGAACTGGCGCCGCAGAGGCTGCGGGCAGCCTCGCAACCCAGCGCTCAACCTCTGCGCCACCGGGGAGGCCCCTAGAATGTCTGCATTTTTTATGAACACGTTGAAATGAAAAAAAAAAAAATCATCAGATTGATGTACACTAAAATAATATTATCATTCAGTGTACACGTAAATGCAATAAAGAATTTGAAGTAGATTTTAATTTGAGAAGTGAAATGCCCCATGATTCTCACTTGCTGTCTGGCCTCAGGTCCTCTCTGCTGTCTGCATCCACCTTTGCTGTCCCATCTGTGACGACCTACATTTGAAAATTTCACACCAAAATATTTTATGATGAAATGTAGTTCCAATTGGATGTCAGACATTTAAGTCATTCTCATAGAGTTCACCTTGTGAGGCCACTAGTCAGACCTACCTGGTCTCCAGACCAGGTGAGACCCATGTGGGCACAAAGTAAATAATGAGGCAGCCAGGAACGGTTAGCAAATGGCAACATCTCCATCTTTGAAAGTCTGGGATGACAACTTCATACTCTTCTTTTAAGTGATAGGCAATTTTAATTTTTCTGCCAATAAATGACTTTCTTCATATTAATTCTTGGTACTGTTTTTTTTTTTTTAAGATTTTATGTATGTATGTATTTATTTATTTATTTATACAAGCACTGGGTACAGTCAGAAGCACGGGAGGGTGAGAGAATTCACCAGAGCCAGAGCGGGGAGCAGAGCAGGCAGAAGGACTGAAGGACACTGCTGAGTGGAGAAGTGGGCTGCAGGAGAGGTCTGCGCACCATGCAGGACCCTTCTCCGATGGCCTGGGAGCAGCCGGGGATCAAACCAGTGCTGCAGAGGCTGCGGGCAGCTTCACAACTCAGCGCTCAACCGCTGCACCACCAGGGAGGCCCTAATTATTGGTACTGTTATACTTTACAGGTATAAAGTTTTGGGACAATAAGAATCCAATATATGTATTGAATTAAGAACCTGAATCAAAGCATTATAAACATTCATTGACTATTCATAGCCATTGTATAGCATAATTAAAATATGTAAGTGAACAAAACATTAAACACCTCAAGTTTTTTTGGAATTTAGACATTTAAAATTGTTGGACGACATGTTATTATACATTGAGAACTCTAGAGACTCCAAAAATTAAAAAAAAATAAATTAAAATATGAAGAAGAGAAGTTGAGAAAGAAATCCTATATGTAATCACAAAATTAAGTACCTAGGAGTAAACCTAAAAGATGGAAAATTGTAAGACATTCTTAAAATAAATATGAGATGCCCAAAAAATGGAAAGATAACCCCTCCTCATGGATTGAAGAATCAGCAATTCAAAACATCCATCAGACCCAAAGCAATTTACACATTCAATGCAATCCAAATGAACTTTTCGATGGTATTCTTCAAAGATATGAAACAAATACTATTTAAATATATATAGAACAACAAAAAAAAGAGAAACAAAATTATAAAGTTCAAACAGTAAATGCAAGTATTTGATAATATTGTGTGATTATATTTGGAGATCTTATAAACATTCCCAGAGAATAATATATCAAAATTAAAAATTAATGGAGAGACAGGGGGCTAGATATGTAGTGGTTATAAAGAGACAAGGTTTGGGCCTCCCCGGTGGCGCAGCAGTTGAGCGCTGGGTTGTGAAGCTGCACGCAGCCTCAGCAGCACAGGTTTGATCACTGGCCACCAGGCGAGGGTCCCACATGGCACACAGACCTCTCCTGCAGCCCGCTGCTCCCCTCAGCAGTATACTTCGTCAGTCTGCCTATTCTGCTCCCTGCTCTAACTCTGGGGAATTCTCTCAGCCTCCCGTGATTCTGAGTGTAACCAGTGCTTGTGTAAATAAATAAATAAATAAATAAATAAATAAATAAATAAATAAATATTAAAACAAATAAAGAGACAAGGTTTTTTTTTTAAAGATTTATTTTATTGAGGCACACAAGTGGTGGGGTGTAGGCTAGAGGTGTGGGGCATGAGAGGATCCACCAGAGACAGTTGGGGAGCAGAACAAGCCATTTGAATGAAACACACTGCTGAGGGGAGCAACGGGCAGGGGAACCAGGAGAGGTCTGCTCTGCTATGTGGGTAGCTTCCTGGCCAGGGATGGAACTCGTGCTGCAAGGGCTGCCGACAGCTTCATAGCGCTGAGACTTAAGCCCTGCACCATCAGGGAGGCCCAGAGACATGATTTTTATTGCATTGGTTCTTGGTGTGGCTGGTTTTCTTGGTAGTTCACATTACATTATAAACCAGTCAGCTAAGTCAAGTAAGACTTTTGTGGACAAATAAATGTGCTTGGGTTCAACCACGAATGAAATTTTAGATGCTATTATAAATTGTTATTAAAGCTGTTGACATTCATTGCAAAGATAACAAAAAACCTCTTGGGGCCGTCTGGCTGATAGGCCGCCAAAACGATTATCTCCTCTTTCTCCTTGGACACCGCTCCTCCGTGCGCCGCCGGGCCCGCCGGACACTCGAGCGTGTCACAGGCAGAGTGTGTAGCTGTCCCAGGGGCTGCAGGCTGCAGGTGTCTTCTGTGTTACGCCTGCATTGGGGTGAAACATTCTTCAGCACGTCCAGGAGGCGTGGCGTGGGACACGCGGGTCTCTGAAGCGCCCTGGGTGCAGCGCAGATGTGATTTGCAGTAAGAGTGTGTTGTGCATGAGCTCCCAGAGAGGAATTTCAGAAATTACAATATTCTCAGTCTCGTTCTATTGCAGGGAGGTGTGCTTGTCTAGGGAAATTAAAGTCTGTTTAAATTTTAGCCTGTCAAACTCTTCATTTTAGGATCTGGTGTTTGGCAACTACTTTGCTTAGATTTTTTTAAAGATTTATTTATTTATGCATAACAGAAATGGGGTACAGGCCAGAGATGCAGGAGGGTGAGAGGGTTCCCCAGAGAGATAGCAGGGAGCAGAACAGGCAGATGACCAAAATGCACTGCTGAGGGGAGCAGCGGGCGAGGCAGAAGAGGTCTGCTGCGCCATGTGGGTCAGCTCCCTGGCCAGGGATTGAACTCGTGCTGCAGAGGCTGCGGATTGCTTCATAGTGCTGTGTCTTTAGCCCTTGTGCCTCCAGGGAGGCCGCCATTGTGTGCGGAGATTTGGGGAAAGAAAGAAATTTCAATAGCATGAGAGTGGAGATGGTGCAGTCAGAGACATCACAGGAAAGCTGCAGAGGCCACTAACTCTCAGCTTTCTTGACATATGTAACAGATCAGGACATCCCTATTGTAGATGATACTTGCATTTAATCTTCATTCACTCCAATTACATAATGTGCAATTTTTATTGCAAAAATATATTTTTTTCTTTCTGTAAAGCACCTGAAATAATTTCTCCAGAACGCCAGTTATGATTCTTTGAATTTTGGCTGCAGGAGTAAAATACAGAATTTTGGAATCCACATCGTAGATTTGAAATGATTAGAGTCCCACAATCGGCCAGCCCTTCCTTCAAGTGTCATCACTAATGGCAAGAGTGTCAGGGACTAGGGGACAGTCTCCCCACGTGTGTAGTTTTGGGCATGTTCATTAAGCAAGGAAGGAAGTGAACAGACACAGATTTGAGGCTGGCCTCGGAAGGGGCTGAGCACATGAGAGACCCGGCCCTTGTTTATTTAGCTTCAGGGTAAATCTGTCTCCCGATCTAGATCTAGAACTTTCCAATCCTGGTTATCATCACTGTTCTGTTATTTTCCCTGGGCATCATGTGAGGAAGACATTTAGGGTGTGTTATGGATTGACAAAAGGAGAGGACGTTTGTTGTGGTAACAAGCTATCCTAGAAGATGAAGTGTGTGTGTGCCAAGCTCCTGAGATTCTATGTGGCCCGAGTCAGAAGAGGGGGAATGAACAGGCCACTGTGAGCAAGGAGGGTGAAACAGTCATCACTCAACAGTCTCCCGCCAAGCAGGAGCCAGGACCCGAGGGCTCGACAAGTGAGATCCTGCGGACCTGCGGAGATGAGCTGGTACTTTAATCTCTCACACATTTTGAAAACTGAGGAGGAGTGATTGCTTCCAGACCCGTTTTGGGAGGCCCACATTACTCGGAGACCAGAAGCAGACAAGGACATCACAAAGAGGACTCTGGACCTTCCGTGAGGAGACAGATGTGATAAACCCTCCACAAAGCCATGGCAAACTGATGTCAAGGGCCATGGCCACCCCGTGGTGGGCTTTTTATGGGGACAGGCACGGGCTACAGCTCAGATCACCCAGGGGACTGACCCCTTCTCGGAGAGGAACAACAGAAACCCTCTAACCACTTGGCGGGAGCAGAGGAGGCTCTGGCAAGGCACAAGGTGCATTTGTGGTGAAGATGCTTGGTGCCAAGTGGAGAAGGAGCACACCTCAGTGTGAGACAGGCCAAAAACCGGCCCGCAGGCAGCACCGCGCTCTGGTGAGGAGCTGGACACTCTCCTTAGGGCCAAGGCTCTGCTCCCTCGCCACGGCCCCGGCACCCCTTGCACCTGGCGTGGCACAGCACAGAGGGGAGCACACAGGACCCCCGGGGCCACGCGTGACCACAGTGCTGCGAGGCGGACGGCCTGGGAGAGGCCAGGCACCTGCTCGGAGGGTTGCGTCCAGGCGCCCTCTTGGGGGGCGGTCAGGGCAGCCGAGCCGGGCACAGCCCGGAGGGACCGCGGGGTGTGGGCGACCTGCCAGGAGGGGACGCGCCTGCCCGTGAGGAGGGACAAGGCCGCTGGTGACACGGAAGGGCCGGGAACGCTGGCGAGTGAAGGACAAGGTGGAGGATGATGTAGCTGGGTCCTCACGCACCCGGAGGGCAGAGAAAGAAGGGCCGGAACCTTGACCCAGAAGCCCTGGGCGCCACCCACGCATGGCCCAAGCCGGCCCTGGGGTGTGCGGGCGAGTGCGCAGACGACCCTCCGGGAGGGGAGGCCTCCTTTGGCACTCCCCGGCCGCGCCTCGGGAGTGGAGGAGGCCAAGGAGCAGGGAGACACCAACCCTGCGCACGCTGACGTGCGGGATGGGCGTGGGCAGGCAGGTGGCGGGGGCGGGACCCGAGTGCTCGTGGAGTGGAAGCACCTCTGAAGAGGGTCGGCCCTCGAGGCGCGTAACCGGTATTCTCTCAGGTAAATACAGTTTTAAAGTGAAAGACAAATGGCCTGTTTCGGAAGTCCTCCATATTTGGTACATCCAGAGCAAGGAGACACATTTAACATGTTGACAGAGCACGGGCGGTACATCTTCAATTCCAGAAATGGGCGCAGGATTGACAATTCCTAGTGCTTGTGTTTAAGTCACAAAATGGTCATTGATTTTAATTCTCTACAAAGAAACACGATCATGCATTTCCCATTTTGAACTGAACAATGTTCGTAATTTTTCCGTGTAAGATAGTCTCAAGCTCCAAGAGTGAGGCCCCACTAGGGAGAATGAGGCGTAACAGCAATGGAGAGTAATAAAAGACAGCTGTTTAGGACGGACAGTTACATCAACGAGTCTAGTGATTAAATTTTATGGTGAAGAAAACAGCAAAGGATCCAAATAGACCTTTGCCAAGGAAGCCATAAAGGTGGCACTCAGGTGCATGAGAGGGCGCTCAGTGTCCCAACTGGTGAGGGCGCTCAGTCTCTCCTCTCAAAGCCATGTGATCTGCCCCATCACTCCTGAGGACTGGCTGTGACTTCTGCCACGGTCAGCAGCACTAGAGAGGGCTCCTTGGAGGAACTCTAAATTACTCACCTACAGCAAGATATTTTTTAGAGATCAATAGTTAATGAAATGATCTTCCTATTTTACTAATTATAAATATCTTACTTTGTCTAATTTGTACATCAATCTTTCACACAGCTGAGTATATTTAGGAAAAATAGTTGCTCTCCGGTTTGGTATGATCTGATTTTTAGGCTTCCACTTGGGGACCTTGGAAGGATGGGCCTGGATAAGGGGGAGTACTGTGGTGACAAAGGCAAGTGAAAGCAAGTGTGAGCAAAGGTGTGGGGATAGGGTACCTCCATGCACCATTGGGGAACAGTATATTAAAACACATATTCCTCAGAAATTACAGTAAAACTCATATGATCCAGCAATTCCACTTCTGGGTATTTATCCAAAGGAAAAGAAAAAAAAACTAATTCCAAAACGCATATGCTCACCTATGTTCCTCACACCACCACACATGGGAACCAACGGAGGTTCCAATGATGGGTGGGTGGGTAGGGAATTGGTGTGGTGGGTGTGTGTGTGTGTGTGTACATGTCTGTGTATGGGGAGACCCTCACACAATTTTTAAAAAGATGAAATGTCACCATATGTGACACCATGCATGTCCTGGGGGGGAGCGAGTCAGAGGAAGAGACAAATGCCCTGTGGTTTCACTCACGTGGAAATCTAAAAGCAAACAAGACACATAGTAGAGGAATGATGCTACGTGAAATACGTCAGATGGGAAGGGCAGATACCAGATGGGCCAGTAATATGCAGAATCTAGAGATGCCAAACTGAGAGTCAGAGAAAGACCAACTTAAAAAATAACCATAGAATCCTGACTACAGAGCTGAGCATCCAAAGGTGGGTACAGGTGGAGACCGGCCCCTGGGCTGTTGTGGGGGTGTGGGTGATTGGTGGCAGGTGCACCCAGCTGGCCAGTCCTGACACTTGACTGGGAGGCTCCTAGTGTCCCCACAGTTAAGAAAATAGGTGATCACTAATAAAAGGTGGCTACCAGATGAAAGTGGGCGTGGGGTGTGGGTGGCGTATGAAGTGAGGCAAGAGGATGAACCCTCACATTTACCTTGTGTGGTATGTGGGGTAACAAGATGTGTGGTGAGCAGTTCACAGGGAAATCACCATGCTGTACTCTGAAAACCCAAACTACCATTGCATATTAATTATTTCTCAGTGTGAAAACCCAAAATGCTAAACAATGTGTATTAGTATATATATAATAGAGAAATAAATTTTCATTCAGAAATTCCAGGTTATTGAATTATAGCAAGTAGTATTTTAAGAGATATTTCAAAATTTATAAAAAAAAATGTATACTTTAAAATATACATCATTATGTATTTACAATGGTAGTTTTGGAATATATCTAAAATTTCAAAGACAAAATTTTCAAGATAACATGGCTCCTCTCCCTTATGAACCATACTTTTTGAAAATTGACAAATAGAAAAATTACATAGGAATAAAAATATATTTTACATATCATATTAATAACCAGGTCTTCACTGATGGTGACATTGGCTGCAAAAGAATATAAAAACAGGTACTGTTCCATTTCAAAGCGTACACCATCACTGTTCTGGATTTACACTGGGTACCAGGAAACCTTACATTGTCATATTCTGAAAACCTTCTTAAAAGCTTGATTGAGGTCCTTGTTCCGCAGGATGTAGATGAGGGTTTGAGCATGGGTGAAATGATGGTGTAGATCACAGAGACCACTTCTTCCTGCTCGGGGGAGTGGTAAGACTTTGGCATAAGGTACTTAATGATTGCAGCTCCATAGAAGAGCAATACCACAGTTATGTGAGAAGAGCAAGTAGCCAAGGTTTTCCAGAGAGCCTGGCTTGATGCCATGCCCAGAACAGTGGACAGTATGCTTCCATAAGAGCACAGAATGGCTGAGACAGGAGGAATGAAAAAAAATCACAGCACTAAAATAAATCCCCATTTCATATTGCAAAGTGTCAGCACAGGCCACTTTGAGGAGCGCTGGGATCTCACAGTAGAAATGGTGGATTTCCCTGGAGGCGCAGTAAGGAAGTGTCAGAGTATAGACCACATGTATCAAGGAATTGAGCAGGGCACCAAGCCAGGTCACAAGCACCAGGAGCACACAGACCTTGGGGCGCATGAGGATGGGGTAGCGCAGAGGTCGGCAGATGGCGACGTAGCAGTCATAAGCCATGACCGCCAGCAGAAGGAACTCTGAGCTAGCAAGTGTGGTGAAGAGGAACATCCGGAAGCTACACCCAACGAAGGAGATGTGGTGGTCCCCAGACAGAAAGATCAGGGCCTTTTTGGGGACAAACATGCAGATATAGAGGAGATCCATGCGCGACAGCTGGCTGAGCAGAAAGTACATGGGGGGTGTGGAGAAGAGGGTCATCCCAGATGAGGATGATTATTATGGTGTTGCCGAACAGGGCCACCAGGAAATCGAGCAGGGTGAGTGTGAAGAGGACCCAGGCCACCGGGGTGCTGTGGAACAGATCCAAGAGGACAAAATCACTGCCTGAGGTCTGATTGTTCAGCCATGACATGCTCGTGTTTTGAATTTGTAACCTTGGAGAGTTTTTCACAAGCATAATGTTCATTGTCCCTACAAGATTTTCGCAAATAAAGTCATGTGCCACTTTTAACATTGCAAGCCTATTTTACTCCCTGCACTTCACCCTTCAGCTTTATTAGTTAAGAAACATATTTACCTTTCACTGGACTTCACTAAGGTATCTTAAGTTACCATCTAGGATTCTTGCCACACTGAGAAAAGGCAATATGGCTAGCTTTAAAATGTTATTTTGAAACATTTTGTCATTAATTTTTTTTAGAAATTGCATTCCTCAAGTAATTACTATTAAGTTATGCTTTAAGTAGCATACATAAATACATTAATTAATGAACACCTGCATCATTATTATGCACTTCAATAATGTGGAGTATCAGGGCCTTCCTGGTGGTGCTTGGGGTTAAGACACAACCTATGAAGCTCTCCACTGCCACTGCAGCACGATTTAAATCCTTTGGCCAGGGAGCTACCCACATGGTGCAGCAGACCTTTCCTGACACCCCTGCTGCTCCCTTCAGCAGTGTATTTCAGTCAATCTGCCTGTTCTGTTCCCCACTCTGTCTCTGGTGAATCCTCTTGCCCCCACACCTCTTGTCTGTACCCTGGTTCTTGTAAGCATAAATAAATAAATCTTTAAAAAACAATGGGTAATATCAGTAGTTCAGGGCTATATGTGCTGTGTGGACAAAGCTGCAAGGTCAGGGTCAAGGAAGCCTTTAATCCTTTTCCACAATGACTTTGAATTAACCTGGAAATATCACCTTTTGTGTAATGGAAATACCTTTCTTCTCTAAGGAGCTATTTATAAACATGTCATTAAGGAGGTATTGTTTGTGAGCTTCGGACAGGACAAGGTTCCAATGGGCAGCAGGTGGCATAGATACCTGCCTGGCAGGAGCGGACTGCGTGGGAAATGTGCTCCTGCATGGGAAGCCAGGTGGACTCACTGCCCTACAGGTGGGGACACAGCAGCAACCTCAGGGCTCGAAAATCCCCAGGGATTTCCTTGTGTCTTATTGTCTTTGTTCTGTTGCAAAGTGAACTTAAGTTCATTTGTGAAGTGATGGAGGGAGTAGGACTCTAGCTTCATGACATTATTTCAAGCATCAGTTTTGTGTTGAATGTGAAGAGCTGGCACTTGTGTTTTGACTTGCAGCACTTTCTCTTGGGGAGGATGTATAATAAAGAACTTTTATAGACTTTAAGTGGACATGAGACTTAAATTACAAACGTGTTTAATAAACATCATTGGGTAAGTGCGCAGTTATGGCAGCTGTGGTAGACAGAGTTTTTTTAGTACCAGCAGAAGTCCCTGTGAGGTGGCTCGGCACTGAGTTCCCAGCTATCTGCCCTGGTGACAGGAGTGTCAGCTGCCCCTATCCTCACCACCTCGTGTGACAGAGGGATGACACGAGGGTTTGTAGAATGCATAGAATTCAGGGTTTTTCATATGGGGAAATCTAGACACAAACACTCTCCAATCCCTATGCTGAATTTGGTGCTTAAAATGTCATACACATAAAAGCATGTTAAGTCTGAAAACATTGACTTTTAAAACATTAAATATGACACAAAAGTTATGGGTCCGCTACTATCTTCCACTTCCCTCTCTATATAAACCTTCCCTGTTTCTATCAACCCTTTAACTCTAACAAACAAAGCAGTGTGGCATTATGTGCCAGAAGGAGAATCCCACAATCTAATCATTTGAATTCCAATAGTCTTTATGTCTGGGAGGACATAAAAATCATTTATTTCCCAGCTTCCAGAGAGCCAATGAATGAAATAGTGTGGTACAGTAAATAGTTACTTTTTCATCGAAATACTTTGTTTTCCTAAGAAATTTTACATTCCACTTTCTCAATACCTTTTGATGGTTTCCAGTATTGCCTAATAGTTATTTTCCTAAATGTTTACTAATTAATGTATATTAAAGCCCTCAATCCAAAAACAGTCCACTATAATTTGGTAAGTGGATGTTTGTATTTGGAGATTTACGTAATTTATGATGCTATGAGACTCCCAGAGGACATGAAATCATGCACATATCTTATATATGTATGTAATATATGTATTTAATATATATAAAACTACCCAAAATATAATGTCAGGAAAAAATGAATTTGAAGTCAATTTTCTTTTATTTTAACTTAAAACATCTCTATCTTTTACCTCATTGACATGAATTAGAAGGAAATCAACCAACAGTGTGTGTTGAGAGTAGATCCTGGGTAAATGACTTATGGTTTTACTTATGCCACTGCTCATGTCTCTTAAAAATGAATTTATTATAGATTTACAACAATCCTCATGCCCTTAGCCTTCAAATAGTCTTTCAGGAAGGGCATTGACACTGTAGAGAGGGTGCTGGCTTTGAACAGTGAACATCTTTCTTCTATAAAACTAACCGCTACTCCACCCCAAAATTAGGAAATTGTACCTCATTGAGAATTACATGAAACCAGACCATCAGCATTGCCATGAGCTATTGTCTTCTTATGCAATGTTAATGCACATGCCAGTTCCAGTTCAACTAGACAGCTTATTTGAGTCAACACACACAACATCTAAGTATTTTCAGTATTTAAATGTATTAATATCTTACAGATACATATCTTAAATAGAGGGGATTATTGAGATGGTCTATTATATGTACAAAGTCAGAGTGTTATATATTAGGCAGCTTAGGGAATCATAACAGACTTCAACACATATCCCGAGAACAACCCTCCAACTTACTTGTAAGAACAGAATCAGTGCTGCTTCTAGAGTTTTATCAATGCATTTCTTAGTTCTTCCAGCCTCAGAAGCCCACAGTCCTCCTGAACAAAGGTTAAATACCTTGACGCCATTGCCTCCATAATCCACACCAATTAACTGTTCCATTGTCAGTCCTCAGAGGGACTGTCCCCAACTGCACCCAGTCCCTGAGGCAAAGTGTGCAGCAGTTACCTCCCCATCCTCCATGACCCAGAAGAAATGGTTACAGCTGTCTCACAAGGACATGCAGCCTCCACCTCAGGGATACTGCTTGTCAAGTGGTTCGCCTTCAAATATTTGGGTGAAGATTAAAATTTTCCCCATGGAAACTATTTTTTTTCCTTTAATTCCTTGACCATCCATGTTTTCCACAATAATAAACAGAGTACAGACAATTTCATGCTTTTCAGTAGTATCAGGAATATGTTCCATGTTTACCTAATCAAAGATTTTAACTATGCTGTATATATTGTTTTTAAGAGGCAGGTAGTCCTTCAAGAGTTACCATGAAAAAGTGGTTCCCCATGCCCCTTTCTCCCCTGGTTTTCATTTCCTGTAGTCAAGCTTTGGTGTGGGGTCTACCTCCTCCACACTGTTGTTCATCTTAGAGATCTGCTATTGATTTTTCTCCTGTGGAAGGTGCTGGAGCTGTTTTTCAGCCCTGACCCATCTTTCACATCTTCTCCTCCATTCCTTCCAAATCACAGTATCACAATTTAGGTTAGATGAAGAGACAAGAGTAGAGTATTATAACAAAGTAAAAAGTATTCACAGCTGATTCAAGAAGTAAGCCACGGTGCTTCTCTTCACTTGAGACTTAATTTTCCTTCCTACATATCTTCATTTTCCTGAAGACCTCTGTCTCCTCGAATGTGGTGGGGATGTGTGCAGGTCTGTTGCATGAGTCTCTTCATGTCTTTCCTTTATTTATTTTCTCAGGACACGCCTTCCTATCTGTTCCGCATTGAACTTATTGTTTTTGTGTATGTGATTTTGCACCTTCCTTTTTCTAGTCACCCCTTTAGCTTTAGTGCAGTACATCCTTCAACAACTTCTTGACAGGTTGTGAATTGAATGTATATGTTTTCAGGCCATGCATGACTACAAATCTCTTCCTTCTACTCTCAAACCTTGAGGGATAGTTGAGTTGGGTACAAAATCCTTTCCAGAACATAGTCTTCCCTCAAAACGCATCTCTGTCTTGTGTACTGGAGGGAGTTTCTGGAGCTGGGTAAAAGCTCAGATTTGTGTCCTGGGTGAAAGGGTGTGTCTGAGTAAATATTAATTTTATATGTATATTAACTGTAGTGAATTGTTTGAAAAAAACTATCTGAAAACAATACTAAAAATTAAAATCACTTTCATTTTTAACTCTTAGAAGTGGTCGTAGAAGTCTTAGAAGTGGTCATCTCTGTCTTTAGTAGATAAAAATTCTGAGTAAATAGCAAATTAGATTTTTCTTTCAACTGTAGGAGAATCTGACTGTCAGGTCAAATTCAAGTCTTGTATCTAGGAGACAAACAAATAAGAAGCATCATAGCAGCCATCCACTTGTATCAGGTGAAGCTCCTGGAGCAATAAAGTTGGACTATACTGTTGGAGCTGCCCACCACTGCTAAGCCCTGTGACTCAGGGCAACTGGTTCCCCCAAGCCCTCCTCCCTTATCCCCTTTTCCAATGCTTTAACACAGCGGGGGGGGGAGTACTTTTCCAAAGTGGAACCCATTCTGGTCTTCCTCACTCCCCTCACAGTTGTGCAATAAACATCTAGGGATAAAGGAGCGGGAAGGAGGAATTTAGAACAGTGTTGTAAGTAGTCTGCATTGCACATGGAGGGGTATGAAGAGATAAGAGGTGAAATCATATATCACAACACTTAAATATATATGAAGCAAATATTAACCACATTTAATCGAGCATTGCACAGGGACACAATAATAGGAGGGGAATTCAATACCCCACCATCAACAGTAGAGTGACATTGCAGGAAGATTAGCAGTAAGGTTAAGAGACATAAGTGATATGTTGGAGTTGAAGGATCTAAAAGACATGTACAGAGCATTCCATACAATATCCATCAAATGCACATTCTATACAATATTGAATGCACATTATTTCCAAGTGCACATGTTAAATCCTTCATGATATATAATACTTTATTTCAGAAGGCAACTTTCAAGGAATCTAAGAAGATTAAAATAAAATTTGGAAACTTTGCAACAAAGCAATAGGAAATTAGAAGTCAATTAAAAGGGAAAACTTTGAAATTCCCACAATTTTTTTTTTTTCATTCACTCATCTGTATTGTACACTTAGGCTGGTTCCATAACTTGGATTTTGTGTATAATGCTAGTCCATCCTGGAAATTGATGTCCTCCTTGTCATTCAATTCAAAGTATATTTTCATTTCTTCTTTGATCTCTTCATTAGTCCAGTGGTCTTCCAGTAGTGTGGATTTCAATCTCCATGAAGTGGGAGGGTTCCTTGCTTTCTTTTCATGACTTGTTTCTAGTTTGATGCCTTTATGATCAGAGGAGATATTTGGAATGATTTTGATCTTAATGTATCTGTTGATGTTTGTCTTGTGGCCCTGTATGTTATTTATTCAGGCGAAGGGTTTTGTGTGCTTGAGAAAAATGTGTACTCGGAGTTTTTCGGGTGCAGTGTCCTAAAGATGTCTGTTAAACCCATGAGTTCTATGTTTTTATGTAGGGCTTTCATCTCGTTGATGTGTCCATTGGTTAGAGTGGGGTGTTGAAGTCTCCTACTGTATATGCATTTTATTTAATGTCTGTTTTCAGAGCTGATAATAATTGCCTAATATATTGTGGTGTGCCTTCATTTGGTGAGTATATGTAGATGAGTGTTATATCTTCCTGATGTGTTTTCCTCTTGATCATAATGTAGTGTCTGTCTATGTCTCTTTTTACCTTTGTAATTTAAAGTCTATTTCATCTGTTATAAGTATAGCTGCTCCTGCCTTCTTTTTTGGTCCATTTTACTTTCAGTCTATATTTATCTTTTGTAGTTAAATATGTTTCCTGGAGACAGCAGAAGGTTGGATTTTGTTTTTTAATCCAGCCTGCTACTCTGTGTTTTTTTATTGATGAGTTTAGTTCATTTACATTTAGAGTTAATATTGATACGTTGGCATCTGTATTTGACATTTTGTTTGTCTTTTTGTGATTTTATTCCTTGTTTTGTTCTGTTCTTTTTATTGATTCCTCTGTTGTTTTTGGCTTTAGGACTTCTTGTAGATTTTTTTGGAGTGGGGATTTAGTTGTAATGAATTTCTGGAGTTTCTCTTTGCCTACACAGTCCTTATTTTTTTCTTCATAGAGGAAGGAGAGCTTTGCAGGGTAAGTATTCTTGGTTGGCATTGTTGTCTTGAAGTTTGCTGAATATGTCACTCCTTTTTCTTCTTGCCCATAGTGTTTCTTTGGAGAGGTCTGAAGTTAACCTGATTGGATTTCCCTTGTAAGTTATCTGCTTCTTCCCCCTTGCCAGTTTCATTATTTTTTCCTTGTTTTAGACACTTGCAAGCTTTACTATTATGTGTCTTGCTGTACTTTTCTTTTTGTTGTGGTTATCAGGTGTTCTCGCTTCTTGTGTGTCTGTATTCATCTCCTTTTTTTTTTTTTTTGTTTGGGAAGTTTAATTATCTCCTTAAATAATTTGTCATGTCTGTTATCTCATTCCTCACCTTCTGGAATGCATATAACTCTTATATTTTTTTCTTCCTGGAGTCTGATAATTGTCGAAAAGTTTCCTCATTCTTTTTCCTTTGTATTTATCTTTCCTCTTCTCTTTTGGTTCTTTTTATTTCTGTATCTTGGAGAATACTGATCTGTTCTTACATTTCTTTCTTTTTTATGATTTATTTTATTTATAAAAGAACTGGGGCACAGGCCAAATGCACGGGAGTGTGAGAGGATTCACCAGAGACAGCAGAAAACTGAACAGGCGGACTGACCAAAATACACTGCTGAGGGGAACAGGGGGCAAGACAGGAGAGGTCTGCTTGCCATGTGGGTTGCTCCGAGGCCAGCGGGGATTGGACCGGCACTTCAAAGGCTGAAGACAACTTCACAGCACTGTGCTCAATCGCTTGCGCCACCAGGGAGGCCCTTTTGTTCCATTTCATCAATTCTGTTTTCATTGCTTTCCCCAGAGTTTTTTTATCTCCTCCAGTGATTTTAAAAAAAAAAAAGATTTATTTTATTTATTTATACAAGAACTAGGTAGAGTCAGTAGCGTGGGGGTGTATGTGTGTGTGTGTGTGTGTGTGTGTTTGAGAGAGAGAGAGAGAGAGAGAGAGAGAGAGAGAGAGAGAGAGAGAGAGAGAGAGAATTCACCAGAGCCAGAGCAGAGAGCAGAACAGGCAGGAATGATGAAGTACACTGCTGAGGGGAGCAGTGGGCGGCAGGAGAGGTTTACACATCATGTGGGACCCTCGTCCGTGGCCGGGAATCAAACCAGTGCTGCAGAGGCTGCAGGCAGCTTCACAACCCAGTGCTCAACCACTGCACCACCGGGGAGGCCCTCCTCCAGTAATCTTTAATGTCCTGCATTTATTTTATTTCCTTTCTTAAGGTCTCATTTTTGTTTTTCTGTTCATTGATTATGTGTCTCATATCATTTTTTTATTTTTGTTTTCTTTATGCTTTTTAATCATGATGATTCTAAATTCTCTATCTGGCAGGCAGAGACGTTCTTTCATGTCATTGTTGAGTTCTGGTGACTGATTTTCTTTTTGTGGTGTGTCCTCCTGCAGGCTTGCTTTGTTGTTTGTATTTTTCCTTCTTCTTGCTTTTTGCTTTCTAATTAGTGCTATGCACTGGGATGTTGTACCGCTGGTGTTGGTGGGCATCTCTTTGGGATGCTCCTTCAGGAGTGTCAGAAGCTGTTTACCAGACCGAGTCCAGTGCAGTTAGGCCAAAACTCCACCAGGAGTTGAGTCCGTAGCTGTTTTTCTTGGCACAGCCCCTTGTAGTTCCCTCCTTCTGTGTTTCTCAGTTCCAGAAGGGAGCCTTGGAGTCCCTGCCTTCCAACTATCATCACCTAGTTGGTGATTTTGTTCTGGTCAGTAGGTGGCATGAGAGACCTGTACTTCCCAACCTGTGCTTTTCCCCAATAGTTCTCTAGGAAATGAGGGGAGGAGGTGACCAACTCAACACAAGGGCTATTGCTCACACGGGGTGCTGTGTCTTCCCTATTTCTCAGGTCAGGGCTCTCAGACCCAAAATGCTGGCTGTCACTCTGTGCAGTGCCCACTGTTATGGCATGGCCCATGGCCCAGATCCCATGCCAGGCTCTCAGCCCCAGAATTCAGGCCTCCTTTCCCTTCTCACCACTTGTTTGGGATGCTCACCCCCAATCAGAGCTGGTGGGTAGTTTGGATTTCCTGTTTTCCAACTATCAGGTATTTGGTGATTTTGTTCTGATCACTAGGTGGCGCAAGAGATCTTTCCTAGTATCCTCTCAGAACTGCTTTTCCCATAGGTCTCCAAGGAACAGAGTCAGGGGAGGTGGTGGAGTGCCTCAACGGCGTGGGAGTGCTGTGCCTGCTATGTATCCCATCATCGTGGGGATCCCACGTACCGAATTTTGTGCCCCAGTTCTCAGTTCCGAAGTTTTCAGATACGATGTGGGCTGTAGCCCAGTTTACTGCCCTCAGATACGGTGTAATTTATCCATTTGATTCATGTGTTGCTTTAATTTCTTCTGTGATATCTGCAAATCTGTATGTTATCTGACTCTGCTTCTAATGCTAATGGTCACCTTTGTAATTTTATGTTAAATGAGATACATGATGTTGTGGGAAATAGAGACTGAGCTAAGGCCTTTATTGTGATATATTATGTAATCTGCAATTAGTTGATTTGGGTATTGTGTCCATAGTTCTTGCTGCCCCCGAGTTCAAACAAATCTAGTGCCCATGCAGTGTCCCTGCTTCTCTTTGTGTTTCTATAGGAACTGGTCCTTAGATATTTGGCATATAATACACTGTTATATACTAAAGTTCTTTAGCTGTGTGATGTGGTATGTATGTAGAGTTGAGTCTATGATCATAGGTATAATTTTAAGCATTCATAGGGCATGTGTCCCCAACAGTGACCTTCAAAAGTGTGATGAGCTGTTGTTGGGGAAAGATCCTCCTGCTATCTGGGCTAAGGCTCAGGTAAAGAATATTCTCCCAAAGTGTTTGTCTTTGCTTCAAAGAGAATGCTCTGTGTTATTTCCCAGATCTTGTGGACCCGATGTGGATCCTGTTCCTAATCCATTTGAATGTGGTTCCATCTACCAGCCAAGCACCTTTCTTCCAAAGACTCAGTCACAGGGGTTTTCCCTTTCAATTGGCCCAGCTTCAACTTGCAGCATTTCAACCTCAGCTTGTGTGAATGGCCAAAAATCATAAAAAATATTTCTACAAGTTAAGAAAAGTCAAGTTAAGAAATGATTAAAAATGATATTTAATTTGTTAGTGCTGTTTATAAGTAGTTTTTTTTTCACACAACCAGCATGTAGTTATTGTTTTGAAATAGATATTTGCTGAAAGTTTTGAACATACATCAGTCAGCAAAGTGTATTTCCTGAGGGAGAGACTGCACATATTTGTGAGACAGCTGTAACCATTTTTTCAGGGTCATTAAGGACAGGGAGATAATTGCTACAGGCTTTGCCTAAGGGACCAAGCTGCAGTTGGGGACAATCATTTTGAGGGCTGTTTGTGCAATGGTAAATTGACTCTGGCCTGTTGAAGCAATGGTTTCAAGGTATTTAATCTGTGTGTTCAGGCAGGCTGTGTGTCCTGTACTGGAAAAAGCAAGAAATGTACGGCAGCACTGTGTAAGTAGCATTCATTTTGTTCCTATGAGTAAGTAGGAGTTTGTTTCTCTAGAAGAGAAGTGTGGTATGTTTCCTTATGTTGCCTAATATATGATGCTGTTCCCTAGCATGTAATGGAACAACTAAGACAATCCCATCCACTTAAATTAATGGCACATCTGTCAAATATCAATATTAGCAAGTTTTATTCCATCCAAGTAAGCAGTTTAGTTATGTTGGAACTGGCATTTATGTACTAGTACTGCATGAAAGGCAATTTCTGATTTTGAGTTGATAATCACATTTCCTTTTATTTTCAAATAGGTGCAATATGTTACTGTCAGTCTTCATGGCAGTGGTCAGTTCTATGAAGAAAGAGGGGTGAAGTGTAGAAATACCAGCTGCCTCTCCTCTCTGGTGTTCAAAGCCTTTCCTGAAAGACTTTTTGAAACCTGGAGGGAATGAATTTGTTGCAAATGTGTAATTAAGTTTTTTTTTCAGATACATGAGCAGTCACTTAAATAAAATTATATATTTCCCTTGGTTTACTCTCAATAGACACTGTTGGTTGATTTCAGTTATTCATGTCCTTTATTCTAAAGGGATAGACTTTTCAGTTTTTAAGTCAACTACAAATTTTTTAAAAATATTTATTTAATTTTTACACAAGAACTGGGGTACAGGCCAGATGTGAGGGAAGGGAAGAGGATTCACTGGAGACAGAGCAGGGAACAGAACAAGCAGACTAACTGAAATACACTGCTGAGGGGAGCAGTGGGTGAGCCAGGAGAGGTCTGTTGCGCCATGTGGGATTCTCGCTGGCTGGCTGGGATCTAATCTGCACTGCAGAGGCTGCGGACAGGTTCACAGTGCGGTGCTCAATCCGCTGTGCCACCAGGGAGGCCCAAGTACAAATTATTTTTTCCTTTGTGTTTTTATGTACTTTTGCATATACATGCATATAATGTTTTCTGGGCTTCTCTAAGAACCACAATTTAAATACAAATACAAATGCAAATACAAATACTGTTCATGAAAATGTCTTTGACCATTTTTCATTGTTGGCATTGATGCATGCCACTCAGGAAAGCTTTGAGCAGCACCCATTACAGAATTTTGGAGGCCATTAAAAAGTATTTAGTGGGCCTCCCCTGGTGGCGCAGCAGATGAGCACTGGGCTGTGAAGCTGCCTGCAGACTCTGCAGTGACAGTTCGATCCCTGGCCACCAGTGAGGGTCCCACATGGTGCTTCAGACCTCTCCTGCCGTGCCCACTACTCCCCTCAGCAGTGAATTTTGTCTCTCTGCCTATTCTGTTCTCCACTCTGGCTCTGGTGAATTCTGTCACACTCCCGTACTTCTGACAGTACCCAGTGCTTGTATAAATAAATGAATAAATAAATAAATCTAAAAAAAATTAAAAAAGTATTTAGAAAAAAGTATAATGTTAAATTCCTTGTAAAATTTATTTTATTTCAATAATCCCATAAAAATATTATTTCAAATGGAAGCATTATTTAGCTCTCTCTGGAGCTGCGAAATAAGTGACAACCCTGTTTTCCTAGAGATAAGGAGCATGTTTATAGCAGCACTGTTTACAATAGCTAAGCTTTGGAAACAGCCCAAATGCCCAAAAATAGATGACTGGATCAAGAAGATGTGGTAAATATATACCATGGAATATTACTCAGCATTCAAAAAAGATAAACACATGCAATTTGCAGAAACATGGATGGCGCTGGAAGGGATCATGCTCTGTGAAATAAGCCAAAAAGAAAAAGAAAAATACCGGATGGTCTCACTCATAGCAGGAATCTAGAAAACTTAAGTAAGGGACCAGGAAAATGAATAACTATAAGAAAGTGAAAATCAAAATCAACAAAAAACTATGAACCAGAGACACTTTTTGGGGAGTGGGGTGTGGGAGGGGAGGGATTGGGGTCAGAATGGGGGGGGTTGCAATTGTATGGGGAATATAAAAATAAAATTTATTATTTAAAAATAAATAAATAAAATATTCATGAGTTTACCAACTTAAAAAAAAATCCCATGAATGTCTTCTCTGTGATCCTCCAGCTCGCATGGCCCTCCTTGTGATACACACTCTGCTGTTACATTTGCCTTAGAATTTTGGGCTGAGGAACAGGGGATTTTGTATACAGTGCGGTGGTGAAGACCCTAGACCTATCACTTTGTCTGGTACATTGGGTATATAAATGATACTTGTTTTTTTAAAGACTTCATGTGCTATTTTACATATAACAATATTGAATCTATGAAATTCAGCACAGGGACTGTTTTGTGTACATGTAAGTATCCCCCCATGATCAACCCTTCACCCACACCAGGTTCCACTGAACTCTGTATCATCTCTCTGTAGGACTGATGTGAGGGCAAGGATGGCAGATGTCCCTGTCTCTGTGTGTCAGAGAATCCAGTGGCAGGTTTCTGACAGCAGGATTCAAGTGTTGTCAGCAGAACTGACTGCGCTAGATAGCTGCTCTTGCTATCAGTTAATACAATGACATTTTAATATGAAAAATTTATGTTATTATTACTTTAATTCATGAAAGATTTTCATTTGCATGCTTTCCAATAGAAAAGTAGTTCTCTGTGCCGAGGGCCAGAATGCCCTGCTCCCTCCCAGCTGCTCCCCCTCCTCCTCAGAGGCACCAGACCTCTGGGTCTCTGTTCTGACCCCATCTCAGGTCCTGCGCACAGCACAAGCTTACCAGCTGGACTTTGTCTATTTGCAGGTCTCTTCGTGGAGTTCCTATCTTCTTCTAATGGCACCTAGTTTTTGATTTCCCAGTGCCGTTTGCTCACCTCCATGGCGGTTCCTGCTCGTGTCCCCACATTAACTGCTCATGGGGTGTAGTGCGTGCACTAGTTCCTTTCCGCTCACTATCCTGCTTGATCTCTAATTTGTTCTTGTTTTTTTTCCTCCTTTCTGTTTGTCGAAGTGTGCCTGCTTTGTGGGTGGAGGAGGGAAGCAGGGTTCTGATCTCATTGAGATTTTATTGGAATTGCATTGAATCTGTAAGTTGATTTTGGTAGGATGACCATTTTTATGATGTTAATTCTTCCAATTCATGAGGAGAGAGTATCTTTCCATTTCTTTGTGTCTACTATTTCTTTTACCATTGTTTTGTATTTTTCCTTGTATAGATCTTTCACCACCTTTGTTAGCTTTATTTCTAGGTATTTAATTTTTGTGGGCACATTGTAAAAGGGATGATTTTCTTAATTTCTTCCTCTTGAGATTGATTGTTTGCATACAGGAAGGCTAAAAATTTTTGTATATTGATTTTGTTATTTGGTACTTTACTAAACAAATATATTGTTTTAGTTTTTCTGTGGATTTTTAAAGGACTCTCTCTATATAATATCATATTATCTGCATATGATGATAGTTTCACTTCTTTTCCCATTTGGATTCCTTTCATGTCTCTGTCTTTCCTGATTGCCTTTGATATCATCCCATACTTCTTAACTCTGAATTAAATTTCCCCAATCACCCCTTTTTTGCTCTGTTTGGGAAATATTGTATGGACAAATATTAATGGTGGTTGATTATTTTCTCAGTTGTTGACTTGACTGATTACCCCATCAAAGTTTTCTTTATTTCTATTAACTTTTTTTCAAATAAAAAATTTTATCTCTCCGTCTCTTCATAGTGTACATTTTATTCCTCTTTCTAGTGACAATGATTTATTTCATCTTTGTTCAACTGTGTATTATAGTATTTTTCTCTTGAAGCATTTTTTAAAAAGTGGAGCTCATGTTGATTTACATCTTCCATCTGTTTACTTGCAGTGATATCATGATTTTATTGTGTAATATATCAATTGGATTCATGAGCATAGTATTCGTGGTTGCTTTAATTTCTTCTGTGATAATTGAAAATCTGTATACTCTCAGCCTCTGCTTCTATTGCTAATGGCCACCTTTGTATTTTTCTGTTAAATGAGAGACATGATTTGTTGGTAATAGATACTGAGCTAAGACTTTTATTGTGATATATTGTGTAATCTGCAAGAAGTTCAGCTGGGTTTTAAGTTTCCATAGTTCTTGCTGTTCCCAAGTGCAAACACACGTAGTGCCCACATATGTGTCCCTGCTTCTTTTTGTGTTTCTATAGGAACTCGTCCTTAGATATCTTCCTTGTTTGGCATATAATACACTGTTATATACTAGAGCTCTATACCTGTAGTGATGTGGTATGTATGTGGAGGTTAGCCTATGATCTTAGGTATAATGTTAGGCATCCATAGGATATATGTCCCCAAGACTGACCTTCAAAATTGCATTGTAGCCTTCCCTGATTCTGAGGTGAATGAGCAAAGTGTGTTGAGCAGTTGTTGAGGAAATACCTGTCTGTCATCTGGGCTAAGGCTCAGGTAAAGACTATTCTCAAAAAGTGTTTGCCTTTGCTTCAATGAGAATGCTCTGGGTTATTTCACATGGCCAGGAGGGAACATTTCATCACTCTTCATCTTGAGGACCTGGTGTGGATCCTGATCCTAATCCATATGAATGTGGTTCACACCACCAGCCAAGCACCTTCATCCCAAAGACTGCCATCACAGGAGTTTTCACTTTCAATTGCCACACCTTCAACTTGCAGCATTTCAAACCTAGCTTGTGTGAATGGCCAAAAATCATAAAAATATTACTACAACATAACAAGTAAAGGAGTGATTAAAAGTGATTTTTAATTAGTTAGTGGTGTTTATAAGTAGTTTGTTTTTCACACAACCAGCAAGTAGTTATTGTTTTGAAATTGATATTTGCTGAAAGTTTTGAACAAACATCACATCAGCAAAGTGTATTTCCTGTGGGAGAGACTGCACATATTTGTGAGATATCTGTAACCATTTCTTCAGGGTCATAAAGGACAGGGAGATAATTGCTACAGGCTTTGCCTGAGGGACCAAGCTGCAGTTGGGGACAGTCACTTTGAGGGCTGTTTGTGCAACGATAAATTGACTCTGGCCTGTTGAAGCAATGGTTTCAAGGTATTTAATCTGTGTGTTCAGGCGGGCTGTGTGTCCTGTACTGGGAAAAGTAAGAAATGTACAGGCAGCACTATGTAAGTAGCATTCAATTTGTTCCTATGAGAAAGTAGGAGTGTGTTTCTCTAGAAGAGAATTGTGGTATGTTTCCTTATGTTGCCTAATATATGATGCTGTTCCCTAGCATATAATGGGACAACTTAGACAATTCCATCCATTTAAATTAATGACACATCTGTCAAATATCAATATTAGCAAGTTTTATTCCATCCAAGTAAGCAGTTTAGTTATGTTGGAACTGGCATTTATGTACTAGTACTGCGTGAAAGGCAATTTCTGATTTTGAGTTGATAATCATGTTTCCTTTTATTTTCAAATAGGTGCAATTTATTACTGTGAGTCTTCATGGCAGTGGTCAGTTCTATGAAGAAAGAGGGGTGAAGTGTGGAAATACCAGCTGCCTCTCCTCTCTGGTGTTCAAAGTCTTTCCTGAAAGACTTTTTGAAAATCGGAGGGAATGAATTTGTTGCAAATGTGTAATTGATTTTTTTTTCAGATACATGAGCAGTCACTTAAGTAAAATTATATGACATTTCCCTTGGCTTACTCTCAATAGACACTGTTGGTTGATTTCAGTTATTCATGTCCTTTATTCTAAAGGGATAGACTTTTCAGATTTTAAGTCAAATACATATTGTTTTATAAGATTTATTTAATTTTTATACAAGAACCGGGGTACAGGCCAGATGTGAGGGAAAGGAAGAGGATTCACTGGAGACAGAGTGGGGAATGAAACAGGCAGACTGACTGAAATACACTGCTGAGGGGAGCAGTGGGTGAGACAGGAGAGGTCCGTTGCACCATGTGGGATTCTCGCTGGCTGGCTGGGATCGAACCTGCACTGCAGTGGCTGTGGACAGCTTCACAGTGCAGCACTCAATCCACTGTGCCACCATGGAGGCCCAACTATAAATTATTTTTTCCTTTGTGTTTTTATGTACTTTTGCATATACATGCATAGAATGTTTTCTGGGCTTCTCTAAGCACCACAATTTAAATACAAATACAAATGCAAATAAAAATACTGTTCATGAAAATGTCTTTGACCATTTTTCATTGTTGGCATTGATGCATGCCACTCAGGAAAGCTTTGAGCAGCACCTGTTACACAATTTTGGAGGCCATTAAAAAGTATTTAGGGGGCCTCCCTTGGTGGCGCAGCAGTTGAGCACTGGGCTGTGAATCTGCCTGCAGACTGACTCTGTAGCGACAGTTCAATCCCTGGCCACCAGTGAGGGTCACACATGTTGCTACAGACCTCTCCTGCTATGCCCACTACTCCCCTCAGCAGTGTATTTCATCACTCTGCCTATTCTGTTCTCCACTCTGGCTCTGGTGAATTCTCTCACCCTCCCGCACTTCTGACAGTACCCAGTGCTTGCATAAATAAACAAATAAATCTAAAAAAAAGTAAAAAAAAAAGTATTTAGAAAAAAGTGTAATGTTAAATTCCTTGTAAAAATTATTTTATTTCAATTATCCCATAAAAATTATTATTTCAAATGGAAGCATTATTTAGCTCTCTCTGGAGCTGCAAAATAAGTGACAACCCTGTTTTCCTAGAGATAAGGAGCATGTAAAGTCCCATGAATATCTTCTCCGTGAACCTCCAGCTCGCATGGCCCTCCTTGTGATAAATGCTCTGCTGTTACATTTGCCTTAGAATTTAGGGCTGAGGAACAGGGGATTTTGTATACAGTGCGGTGGAGAAGACCCTAGACTTACCACTTTGTCTGGTACATTGGGTATATAAATGATACTTGTTTTTTAAAGACTTCATGTGCTATTTTACATATAACAATATTGAATCTATGAAATTCAGCACAGGGACTATTGCGTGTTCATGTAAGTATCCCTCCATGATCAACCCTTCACCCACACCAGGTCCCACTGAGCTCCGTATCATCTCTCTGTAGGACTGATGTGAGGGTAAGGATGGCAGATGTTCCTATCTCTGTGTGTCATAGAAACCAGTGGCAGGTTTCTGACAGCGGGATTCAAGTGTTGTCAGCAGAACTGACTGCACTTGATAGCTGCTCTTGCTATCAGTTAATACAATGCCATTTTAATATGAAAAATTTTTATGTGTTATTATTACTTTAATTCATGAAAGTTTTTCATTTGCATCCTATCCAATAGAAAAGTAGCTTAAATGAATATAAAAATATGAACATTTTTCATTCAGCATGGAACTGATACCCAAAATAATCTCAGAAAGTATGCTTTCTGGACCTCCCCGGTGGCGCAGCGGTTGAGCGCTGGGTTGCGAAGCTGCCCGCGGCCTCTGCGACACCGGTTCGATCCCCAGCTGCTCCCCGGCCACCGGAGGAGGGTCCCACATGGCGCACAGTCCTCTCCAGCCGCCCGCTGCTCCCCTCAGCAGTGTGCTTCGGTCCTTATGCCTGCTCTGCTCCCCGCTCTGGTTCTGGTGAATTCTCTCGCCCTCCCGCGCTTCTGACTGTACCCAGTGCATGTATGAACAAAACAAACAAACAAATAAATAAATAAATAAACATGCCTCTATAAAAAAAATAAATAAAAAAAAGAAAGTATGCTTTCTACTGCCCTTATCACTGCAGATGTTGCTTTAAGTTCACGTTGGAACAAGACCAAGAAGGAGAGAAAATAAAGGAGAAAAGAAATCCCTGGGGATCTTTTAGCCCTGAGGTTGCTACACCTCCATCTGTAGGGCAATGAGTCCCCTTTGCTTCCCACTCAGAAACAAATTTCCCACATGCAGTGTGCTCCTGCAGGCACATATGTGTGCCAACTGCTGCCCTTGGACCCTCTTCCTTTCCAGAGTCACTGTGTCCAGGTCTGCACATGTTAGTGCTCTGTACTCTCCTCCCCAGGCGCTTGCTTCTTTGACTAGATCCACAGACTCAGTATAACTGTGCAGCTTCAAGCAAAATTCCTATTTAATTATGTGTTTGTAAAATGAATCTTCAGAGAAAAAAAAATTCCTTTTTACAACATGAGAGTTGTGGAGTTAATTGGAAATTATTGTGGAAAGATTTAATTGATGAAAGCTTTATTGTGACCTTGAAATTTTCTCCCTGTTTTCCACACATGCTTTATCCCCCTGATGACTACAGAAGGAATCAAATAGACTTGTGTGTTTCAGTGTATATTTAGGGTAGAGTGCAGCTTGATGTGATTGCCTGAGACTTTCAATTTCTAGAAAACTTTTGATAACAAAGATGTCATTAAACTATTAAGCTTTAACAACATATCTGACCATTCTGCAGTGTGGAGTAGTCTGATATCTCATGAGATCCTTCATCAAAGTCACATATACTGATTTACTGAGTCTGAAGAGTTGGGACATAAATGGATTTGAGATATGATAAAGTTGGGTATGATTTGATTTGGTAAAATTTTTTTATGGACTGCAAATATACTACTTTTGAAGAACACTCCAAAGTTCCAAATTGGGAGCATGAGCATGGCATGGCTGAACAATCAGACCTCAGGCAGTGATTTTTTCCTCTTGGATCTGTTCCATAGCACCCTGGTGCCCTGGGTCCTCTTCACACTCATCCTGCTTGATTTCCTGGTGGCCCTGTGCGGCATCACCATAATAATCATCCTCATCTGGGCCGACCCTCTTCTCCACACTCCCATGTACTTTCTGCTCATCCAGCTGTCCCTCATGGATCTCCTCTATATCTCCATGTTTGTCCCCAAAATGGTGGTGGACTTTCTATCTGGGGATCATCGAATCTCTTTTATTGGGTGTAGCTTCCAGATGTTCCTCTTTGTCACCCTTGGGGGCTCAGAGTGCCTGCTGCTGACGGTCATGGCTTATGACATCTATGCGGCCATCTGCCACCCTCTGTGCTTCCTCATACTCATGGGTCCCAGGGTCTGTGTGCTCCTGGTGCTTGTGAGCTGGCTGGGTGTATTCTTCAATTCCTTGATCCATGTGGTCTATACTCTGACACTCCGTTATTGTGCCTCCAGGGAAATTCATCATTTCTTCTGTGAAGTCCCAGCGCTCCTGAAAGTTGTCTGTGCTGACGCTTCCCAATATGAAAAGGGTATTTCTGTCACTGCTGTGATTTTTTTTTTGGTCCTTCCCATCTCTGGCATTCTGCGCTCCTATGGGAGGATACTCTTCACTGCACTGGGCATGGGTTCAGGCCAGGGATTCAGGAAAACCTGGGGTACTTTTGTTATAGGACAGGGAGAGGGGCAGCCCAAGCCCCGCAAACCTGCCTATTCTAAATGGGTTCTGCCATCCGCCGCATCAACACAAAACATAGGAGACTTTAATGGGAAGGAACTTTAATAAAACTAGGAAACAATACAGGTAAGGCAAAGAGTCTAGTTTCTAAATGAAGCACCCAAAGTTACCCATCCCCTCGTGGGTAAAACTCCATCCATATGGGGTCGGCCCAGAACAAGGCCCCAAAGCCTGCCACAAGTCTAAAGCATCTTCCAGTGGGGACCCACAGAAAAGGGTCACAAACAACTGGACAAGCCCGGAAGGAAAAGAGCAAAATCAACATCAAGATAAAAGCTGCCATGGTCACCTCCCCACGGGTCTCACCCACATCTGTGTCACCCAGTCCACGACCAAAAGACAAGCTCAGTTTCTTCACATGTCTCTAGGCTCCATGCGCCTCCTCCAGGTCTCCTGGCTCCATCCTGCTTCCTTCCTTCCTCAGTCTCTTCTTCAGCTTCTCCTCTTCCTGCTCAGCTCCACCCTCCCTTGGGTGGGGCAGGGAACCTCCCCCTTTCCTGGGACCACCCTGTTACACTTTCTCTTCTCATGTGACCGTGGTGTCCCTCTTCTATGGGGCTGCCATCATTAAGTACATTCTGCCAAAGTCCTCCCACTCCCCTGTAGAGGAAGAAGTGGTCCCTGTGTTCTACACCATCATAACGCCCATGCTCAACCCCCTCATCTACAGCCTGCAGAACAAGGACGTCACTAGAGCTTTTCGGAAGGTTTTCAGAGTGTCAGGAATTGGAGTTTGCTGTGTCTACCATAAACCCATAATAGGGTTGCCTTTTGCTTTGAAAGTGAACAGAAGATGTATTTGTACAGATACACATATACATGTAACTATAAAGAGAGTTATTTTGAGAAATACAGGATAAAAACACATAATCATGTACCTAGTAATCAAATATAATTTCCTTTAAAAACATTTAATGACGTATACTTTTGTAGTCAATGATAACATAAATATGGATATTGATTATTCCTTTGATAAATAAGGTTTTCCTATGTAATCATTATATTGATTGTACTTTCCAAATGTACATCTTCAGAACCAGGAGTCATTATGCCCTTAAGCAATTGTCTGTATTGAGAGTTGATGTATCAAAACTATCATTGTAATCAACACAATTATAGCAATTCCAAAGTGTTTAATTCTTGGAAATTTCAAGATGTTCCTAAAGCATTGCTTGCTTTAAATACCTCACCTGGAATTCTGAGTGAAAATATATTCAGATATCTATGTATTAGTATACATTATTTAATGTTTTGTAAACTTTAAATTGAGTTATAATTGATGTATAACATTTTTATTCAGGAGTACAACATAATGATAGACCTTCAAATACATTATGAAATGTTCACAGTGCACAATCACCATCCAACCCACACCAGGTTAACTGTCAGGATACAGCTTCTGACCTCACTGGACTCACCCAGGAATCCACACCCATTCCACCTGGTGACCCCCTTTATCTCTCTCTCTTTTAAAAAGATTTATTTATTTATGCATCCAAGGACTGTGGTGCAGGCCAGAGGTGCAATGCATGAGAGGATTCCCCAGAGACATAGAGGGGAACAGAACAGATGGACTGAAACACAGTGAGAGCAGCAGCGGGGAGACAGGAGATGTCTGCTGCACCATGTGGGTGGCTCCCTGGCCAGGGATCGAACTCATGCTGCAGTGGCTGCAGACAGCTTCATAGTGCTGTGTTTAACCCCTAGCACCATCAGGGAAGCCCTGGTGACCACCTTCTTTCTGTGTCCAGTTTGTTCTGTGTGTAGATTTCCTTGTAAGTGAAATCATAGATATTTGTCTTTTTTCTGTTTGAGTTTTTCCCTTTGCATTACTCTCTCTAGATTCTCCATGTTGTCACATGTGGTGGCATTTCATTTGAAAAAGGAAAAGTTTGAAGGTTTTACATTATATAGATATATACTTACACACCCACACACGTGCACAGACACACACACGCAACACACTTCCTTCATCCCTTCATCCATTTGGCCCTTATGTTCCCACGGTGAGTGCTGCTGTGAGGAACTTAGGTGTGCAGACATCTTCCCAAGTTCATTATTTCCATGTCTTGGATAAATACCCGGATTGGGGTTTCTGGATCACATGGTAGTTTTAGTTCCATGTGTTTCCACCGACAGAGCATGGGGGTCCCCTTTTCTCCACATCTTTCAAGCACTTTTGTTTCCTGGAGTTTTGACCTCAGTATTCAGTCATTTCCCATGGGCCATACTTCCAAGATTCCCAGTCTTGAGAAAGAGTAAGTTTGGGATGATCCCCAGGTCAGACACACTGGCAGGTGCCCTCTTGGTGGCTTCATGCAACCTGGGTGACTCCAAGCACCAGGGGGCACCCTCTTGGCATCCCCCTGCACCCTCCCCTCACCCCCCGCTACTCAACAGTGTGAGAAAGTCCATGTGAGAGCTCCACCCACCTCTGCAATGTATCCACTGTGGTGCGAGAAGCCACCTCATTTCACAGGTAGGTAGGGCCTGGAATCACCTGGCACCTCATCACCTGAGCACAAGGAAATTCTGCCCATGAGGGCCTGGCATCCAGAACTGCCACGCCCCATTGCTCAGTCCCTACAACTGGTGGGTGATGCCACACCACAAGCTGCGTATGGGCACCCGGAGGGGCTGCTGGTTCCACCTACCTTCCCCTCAGAAGCAGTCAACATCTGCTGTAGAGGCCCGTAGCCCCACCCAACCAGCAGTGCAGTGGATACCTCTCCTGTGCCTGCCCATGTTGCTGTAGCTGCGCTGGGCCAGCAGCCCAACACGCCACGTCACGCTGACATAAAGGAGGGTGAGTGCGGCCTGCCCAGGGCACAGCAGGAGCACCTAGTTCAGGTGGCCGTGGGGCAATATAGTCCTGAACTCCCTGGCACAGTCGCTGCACAAAGTCATTCCAGCAAATGCAGAGAGATATTAGAGTTGATAACATACAGGAGCAGCCACAGAAAATCTGGCAGAAAAGGAGACAGAGACCATGTCCAAAAGCGACAAAGCAAGCCAAATCTATGGGGAAGCCTGAAGAAATGGGCCTCAACCAAGAAGCTGAGGAAGAGTTTCAGCTACTGGTTGTAAAGATGCCACCAGCCGTGGGAGGATGGTGATCCTGTGAACGGAAGGAAGATTCACATAGGAACACAAAGCTGAAGAGTCACCAGGGCACCCCGGAGCATGCTGACGGCGCAGGGGGCAACAGTGAGCTGGGCGGTGAGACAGCAGAGCTTGCCCAGGCAGGACAACAGAATGAAAGAGAATTTGACAACATGAAGACAGTGTAGTGGCCCCTGTGGTGTGAGAGGAACGCTATTCACATCAGGAGGATCACAGAAGGAGAGTGACAGGACTAGAAAAAACTATTTTGAGGAACAATGACTGAAAACCTCTGTGATCTTGGAAAGGAAACACACATCCAGGTAGGGGAAGGCCAGAGAGTTCCTCGTAAGAAGAGACCAAGACACCCCCACGCTGAGCCGTATTCTAGCTACAGCGACAGAAGTTCAAGATGAGGAGGGGATGTTGACGTCATCAAGAAACACGAGCTTGTCATGGCAGGTGCCATCTTTGTGGCAGAGAGCATAAGGCTCTCAGCGCTTTGCACAGAGAATTTCGAGACCAGAGTGAGCGGCACTACGTGTGCAACAGGGACAGAATCTCTAACCAAGAAGCATCACTCATGTGAGATAAGACGTGCAAGCCCACACCCTTTTAATAGTCCTCTGCTGCACCACGCCCACCACCCATGCACCGTAGTCCCCACCATAGACCCTTGGGTCCCTTTCCCGTGGACACCCACCTCCGTCCTCCCGTCTGGCAGCCTCAGCTCTACAGTCAGAGTTCTAGTGTTAGTTTGCTTTGGCTTTGTCCTAAGTTATGCTTAGCAGAACTCCCTCCTGTTCCAGGCACGTTGCTTGGAATGGCAAGCTTTTTTTTTTTTTATGGCTTAGCATCATATTCAGTTCTGTCTATGTGCTTCATTTGTAACCCGGTCATCTGTGATTGGGCCTTAGGTTGTTTATATAACTTGGCTATTGTACATAGTGGTGCGATGAAGAATGGGGTGTGTGTATCCCTTTATTCTTTATTCTTTGGAAAGAATAGGGAAGTGGTGTAACTGGATCCCTGTGGCACTCAGAGGCTGTGGGGCAAGGTTGCTTTGTGAGGCTGAGGCATGCTGGCTTTTAGTTTTTCAAGTTGACTATGATATTAGCTGTGGTTTTGTCATAGATGGCTTTTCTTATGTTGTTATATTTTCTATCTATCCATATTATTTGGGAGTTTTCACCATAAATGGATGTTTAATCTTTTCTGATAGTGTCTGCATCTATTGATATGGTCATAAAACTTTCGTATTTTCTATTATTGATGTGGGGATTTGTGTTGATTGATTTATGGATGTTGAATCATCCTTTTACCCTGGAATAAGTTCTAATTGTTTATGACATTTGATGCCTTTAATATGTTCTTGAATTTGATTTGTTACCACTGTGTTGACAATTTCTCATCTGACAGACAGTCTTGCAAGGTATAGCGCTCTTGACTGACAGTATTTATCTTTGAATAATTTGAATATGGCATGCCATTCTCACCTGGCTATAGATTTCTGCTGAGAAGACTGATGTAAGCCTGATGAAATACCTTTATACATTACCTGCCCTTCACTCCTACCTGCCTTCAGTACCTTATTTGCCTTGAGTATTTGGTACTTTGACTACTATGTCTTGCTGTAGGCTCATTGCATTTAGATACCCAGGTGTTTTTTTTTTTTTTTTTTTTTTTTTTAGCTTCATGAGGTATATTTAATTCCAGATATGGGTAGTTTCTGTTATTATTTCCTTGAATAGGCTCTCTGCCCCCCCCCCCCGCCCCTGCCCTTCACTCGCCTTTGCCCTACTGGGATATCCATTATTCTTATGTTGGCTTTCTTAAAGGTGTCAGGTATTTCTCAAATTATCTCTTCATTATTTTCTATTTTTTCTCTCTATTCTTTCACCTCGTCCTTACTATATTAATGTCTTCATGGTGACTGATTTAATCCTCTGTTTCATCTTTTCTACTTCCATAGCTTTCTTTAGACTTCTTGTTTTCATTTGTTGAGCCCTTGACATCCTGAATTTCTGTTATTTTCTTATTTAAAGTTTGATTTTCACGGATTTTATTTGTTAACTCATTATTTTTCTAAATTTTGTTGTACCTCTTCAATTTGCATTTCTGAGTCCTCTTCTATTACTTTGACTCGCATTTCTGAGATTTCTGTGGTATCTGCTTTAATGTCATGTCATTTGTGATCTTGTTCATTTTAGTCTTCTTTCTTTCTCTGTGATTTTGTATGTCTAGAGGTTTGTCAGTTTTGTTTCTGGTCTAAAATTCATTCAGTCTTTATGCTGACATTTTCTATTAAATTTCTAGTCTCCTGGTCATTTATTTCCTCTCTAATTTATTTTTTACCTTCCTCTACTAATCGTGGAGTAGTATTTCCTTTACTTTCCAAATTCTGTAGTTTAAAACTTAGGTATTTTAAAACTTTAGTTTTGAAATCATCCATTTTCTTAATGTAGTTAATAAACTTCTTTTGCAGCATCTCATAAATATTTTGTATATAGTATTTCCATTTGTATCAAGACATTTTTTTTATTTTCTACAATTTCTCCTTTGATCCAAACCCTGTTACTTAACTGCACATTTGTGAATTATAAGTGCTCTGTTTGTAGCTAACAACTAATTTCATATAGCTTTTGATATAAAAGCTGCGTGAATCTTTTTCAGTCTTTATAATATTGAGAAATTATTTCTGGCCTAATACATAATTTATAATGGAGAATGTTGCTTTTACTATTGAGGAAAACATATGTTCTACTGGATTTTGGATGGAATGTTTGTATATTGGTCGAGGTGCTCCAGGGCAAACATGTAGTTTATATTTAATGTGCCCTTAATGATTTTCTTTTCAGACTGTTAGAGTGTCCCCCAAAGAGTTAACATTTATTGTGACAATACTCTGAGTTTATTTTGCAATTGCTGTCTGTTCTTAGAAGAGCCAGGAAGGACTCTTTCATCTCTGTTCATTTTGTGATCCTGATGTGGATCCTGGCCCTGCTCCTTTTGAAATGATGTCCCCTCCCACACACAGGCACTTCCATCCTGACTGCAGTCCCAGAGGCTTGTCACTTTCAAGGACTACTCAGATCAGCATCAGAATGGCAGCCTGCTCATTGCATGAAGTTTTAAGTGCTTCTCCTCCCCATTTGGGGCTGAGGAGCTTCACATGATATCAGCAGAACTATGCATGGTTGTCTGTATTTGCCTCTCTTCAGACACAACGTTTTGTTCATCGTGAGAGAGCAAATCTCTGACAGTTTAATGAAAAGTCAGTAGTTTTCCTTTTCGCTCAGTACTTCTTCTATGGGAAGTACAGGTATGGTCACTTCATAGCCAAAATGCTTCTCATTAGACACATTTTTTTACGTAAGGCAAGCTTAAATTTAGTGTTTACTCAGACTCTTGAGTGCTCATGACCTGACTCAGTGTTCCCTGAGGTGGAGCCCGCATGTCCTTGTGAGACAGCTGCAGGCATTTCTCTGGGTCACAGAGGACGGGGAGATAATTCTGCACACTTTACTTCAGGGAACAAGTGCGGATGGGGACGGTCCCTCTGAGGGCTGCCCGTGAACAGTCAATTAGCTTTGGGTTATTGAAACAGCGTGTCAAGGTATTTAAATCTTTGTTCATGCAGGGTGCACGCTTCTGATGCTGGTGGGGCCGGGAAGTTTGTCAGCAGCACTTTAGGAGGAGCTCCGGTCCAGTTCCTCGAGTAAGTAGGAGTGTTTTTCTCAGGAAATATGCTGAAGAAGTGTGTTTTTATTCCTGAACTGGTTAAAATATGATGCTCTAACCCAGTGAATATAATGGGACATCTCAACAAAACCTGATGTGTGCACATCAATCTAGAAATTCATAAAATACTGGTGATGCATTCTATTGAGTCGAATAAGGTATAGAGTTGGACGGTTGCCGGCATTTTTTTGCCTTACACAATCTATTGTTTTATAAAAGGCAATTTTTGATGCCTGTCTGATAACTTGGTTTCATTTTGAAAAAGGTCTGATTTCCCAACTCCAACGTGGACAGGTTTTGGCTTTATGTAAGAAAGACAGGCTGTGTGTTTCCATGCCAGGAGCCTGTCTCTAGTGTTCAGTGTCTCCATAAACTGACATGAGTGAGGGCTCTTAGATCTGGATCAAGTCATCTTAAAGGCACATGAGTAGTCACTTAACTGCAATTAATGCCCTTTTGAGCAAATGTAGTAAATATATTCTTTTGGCTGATTTTACTGTTATTCATGACCCTCACTTACAAAAGAGATTTTTTCAGAAGGTAATTGAGGGGAGTTATCTCCAAATTAATGTTTTATCACTGGCTAATGTTTGTGTGACTTCTTACAAATCCTTAATTTCAGGCTTTATAAATTGTTTTTAACACTGAATAAAATAAATATTATGTAAAAATCTACCGAAGTCAGACACATCCCTTTGGAACTAGGGTGTTTCATTACATGATTAGAAGTGTTGATGGTAATATGTACTAGGGGACATTGGGAGTCAACAAAATGCATATTAGAAAGAAAAGAAGGGAAATTCCTCGTATAATTTTTTTTTCAAAAATCATTCAAATATGTCACTGATTCAGAATGTGTATTTCTCCCACTCTCATAACTGAGATATACCAATAACTGTCCTTGCATAGACAAAGGACTAATTAATAGAGCCTTTGTGATTTTATGAAAAATTTCAATGCATAATGATCTTGAAATCTACCAAATCTTGAGGGTGTTTGTGTGGAAATTCACACGATGATCAGCCCTCGGTTGCACAGCAGGCCCTGCTGGCCTCGGCTCGTCTCCCTTGGGCACTGAGCAGTGAGGATGCTTCACAGGGTGTTTCTGATGCTTGTGAATGGAAGTGAACATACCGAACCGTGTGAACGTTTTCTTTTATTATGTCAATGGCATATGTTTAATGTGATTAAATGTGGCTTCTTTCATAAAATCATCTCATGAATTACCTTCCAGAAAACAGTTTAAGAAATTAATAAAAATAGCCCCACATTTTACTTTCATCCCAGAGTTGATGCTCAAATTTTCATGCCGCTGTGCCTTCTGTTCTGTCACTTCAGGTATCACTTTAGCTGCCTTTGGAACAAGCAAGGAAGGAAAGGAAACAGGAGAAAGGTGTAACCTTTAGGGATTTTCTAGCAATGGTATTGCTGCTAAGTTACCCTCAGTAGGAGAAGGATTTTTTCATTTTTTCTCAGGCATTGGAATTACTTTTCCACCATTGTTATGTGATTCACATCTGTATGCAAATTTGCACACACCAAGACCCTCTTCACTGAGAGATTCCCTTTGCAGACATGAAATAAGAGGTATGGAAGCTTCCACGTTTCCTCTTCCCCATGAGCTTACTTAATGATTGGAGCTATTAAATCACAAGTATGTGTATCTATATATGAAGCTCTAAAATAACTCCTAATTACATGTTTTTAAAATAGCTTCTTAGAGGAATAGTTTTTCCTTTTTGCCTCAGGTGAGAGTTGTGGAAGGAATTGGAATTCCTCTAGGAAATGTTTAATTGATGGTAGATGTGCCTTTCTTAGATGCTGAATTTTTCTCATCTTCTATATAGTCTCTAAAGTATTGATAAACTGAGTAAACCACATATGCACATATATTAATGTATGTGATTTAGTAATTAATGCCTCAGTTTAGATATTGTTATCTTAAGTGGACTTTGTTTAAATTTCGAACCACTTAGATAACAAATATATGATGTGTGTGCATGAGTGTTTGTGTGTGTGTTTTCAACCAGAATTATGCCATATTCCAGATGTGGCATTTTCGTAAGTTTCATACCTCTCATTAGTAACACTGCTGAAAGGTAAATTTACTAACAATATACGTTGAAGGATAGGGAAGTGAGAAGCCTTCAGATATTAGAAATCAGTGCATGATTTTATTTGATTAACTTATATAGAGACTGCAAACATAATACTTATGAAACTGTCTCCAAAGTTACAAGTTTGAACGGGAGCATGGCATGGCTGAGCAACCAGACCTCAGACAGTGATTTCGTCCTCTTGGATCTGTTCCACAGCACCCCGGTGCCCTGGGTCCTCTACACACTCACGGTGCTGGATCTCCTGGTGGCCCTGTTGGGCAACACCATAATAATCATCCTCATCTGGACTGATCCTCTTCTCCACACCCCCACATACTTTCTGCTCAGCCAGCTGTCCCTCATGGATCTCCTCTATATCTCCACGTTTCTCCCAAAGACTGTCCTGGACTTTCTGTCTGGGGACCACCACATCTCCTTCATTGGATGTAGTTTCCAGATGTTCCTCTTCACCACTCTTTGGGGGTCAGAGTGCCTGCTGCTGGCAGTCATGGCTTATGACCGCTATGTGGCTATCTGCCAGCATCTGGGCTACCCCATCCTCATACATCCCAAGGTCTGTGTGTTCCTAATACTTGTGACCTGGCTGGGTGCATTCTTCAATGCCTTGATCCATGTGGTCTATACTCTGACACTCCCTTACTGCACCTCCAGGGAAATCCATCATTTCTTCTGTGAGATCCCAGCACTTCTGAAAGTGGCCTGTGCTGACACTTCCCAGTACAAAAAGGGCATTTTTGTCAGTGCTGTGATTTTTTTCATCCTTCCCATCTCAGGCATTCTGTGCTCCTATGAAAGGATACTGTCCACTGTACTGGGCATGGGATCCACTCAGGGACTCAAGAAAACCTTGGGTACTTGCTCCTCTCACATGACTGTGGTGTTGCTTTTCTATGGCTCTGCCATCATCAAGTACATTCTGCCAAAGTCCTACCACTCCCCTGGGCAGGAAGAGGTGCTCTCTGTGTTCTACACCATCATCTCACTCATGCTCAACCCCCTCATCTACAGCCTGCGGAACAGGGACGTCACTAGAGCCTTTAGGAAAGTTTTCAGAATATGAGAAATGTGAATGTTTGTTTATCCAGTGTAAATCTCAGCATTTGTGGCATTTTCTTTGAGATGGAATATGAAATATTTATATACACACATATATCGTACATATTTTTTACAGATGCCAGATAGATGAGAAATACAACAGCTATCCAACATATAATTTTTACCTAGTGGCAATATATAAAATGGTCATTTTCAAATTCAGTTATGTGTACCTTATTGATTTCCCATATAATATATTGATTTCCCATATAATATATTACTGAATTTTTTAGTACCTTTAACAATATCATATCTGCTTATTTTTTTTTTTTGAGATATTCTACCTTTAAATTGTGGTAGTGTTTTTGAGCACTTTTTTCCAATAATTTTTTTTTGTTATATTCTGAAACTACAATGTAAATGAATAGCTATGAATATTTAATGTATATATTTTAAAAGATATCCTAAGACAATACTTGTTCTGAACTGGACTTAGACTTATTGAGTCAATACTGATTGATTCATTATATGTTTCAATTTATATTCATTAAATAACATATTGTCATTTTGTGTTTGAGCAATAATTTGTATTAACATTAATTGGTATTCAGGTATATAACCTAGTTTCTTAATATTTGTATAAATAGTGAAATGGTCATCCCTAACAATCTAATTACCAACTACCACCATACAATGCCAGCTTGGGTTTTAGCCTCTTTCCCATTTTGTCCACTCCTCAAACCCCACACCTCCTGCAATCACCTTTTCCTCTCAGTATCTATGAGATTGTTTTGATGATAGACTTCTCGTGTAAGTAAAATTATATCACATTTGCCTTTTTTGATTTTATCTCATTTTTTATTCCTTCTCTTTAAGATAACCGTGATTCTCAAAGGTGTGAGATGATATCCTATTAAATTTTGATTTGAAAGTTTTATTCTAATACTACTGATTTTTTATATCAATTTTGCAAGCTTGTTAAATTTGTTTCAGTTTTGACAGGTTTTGGTGGATTCTTTTGGAATTCCTATATATATATATTCATATCATTAGAAAATACTCACATTTTTATTTTTTCCTTTCCAAAATACATCCCTTTTGCCTTTTTCCTACTAAAGTGGTCTGGTAAGAACCTCCAATACTATTGATATGTTGAGTAAAATTCAGGGGAGTGGGTGATCTTCACTTACTCTTGATTTGAGAGGGAGAGATACACTTTTCAACATTTCAACTTTTCAACATTTTCAACATTATTTTGTCACATGTGACCTTCATTTTGTGAATGTATTTTGCCTCCATACTCCGTTTGTTGAGAGTTTTTTTTTTTTCCACAAATTTGTGTTGAATGTCATCAATGATTTTTCTGCATCTATTTAGATGCACATAGGATTTTAATCCTTCCTTTATTAATATGGTATGTACACTGATTGATTTGAGAGATGTTGAACAATCCTTGCATTTCTGGAATGGATGGCACAAGAAAGAAATCATTGTGCATAATCCTTATATATTATTGTGAGTTGCATGTACCAATATTTTTTGAATCTATGTTTACCAATAATACTGACCTGTAATTTTTTGTGATGTCCTCATTTGTTTTTTATATTCGCATAATGCTTACATTGTAAATTGACTGTGAAAGTGTTCGCTTCTTTACAACTCTTGACACATTTGGGAAGGGCATGCATTAAATCTTTGACCATTTGGTATATTTACCAGAGAAGCAGTTTTGTCCTGAGTTTTTATTTTGTGTAGGGTTTTATGTATGGTGTGAGGTAGTAATCTAGTTTCATTCTTTTGCATGTAACAGTCCAGTTTTCCCAGCACCATTCATTGAAGAGACTTTCCTTGTTGCAGTGCACATTCTTTGCTAATTTGTCACAGATTAGTTGACCATAAATGTGTGGCTTTATTTCTGGGTTTTCAACTCTATTCCATTGGTCTGTTCTATGAGCCTTTTGGAGTTGTGTTTTGGTGTCTGATTTTGGAAACATTTGGCCATTTTTTCAAATAATTCTCCCCCCTCTTCTTCTTTTATTTCACTGTGCTTTTAATTGTGTTATACCTTTAACATCATCCACCACTACTTATTTGTTCTTTTGCAAACCTTTATGTTATTTTGGAATGTGTGTTTCATAAATCTTGTATTGATTAGTCTTCAAGCTTGTTGATTCTTTCCCAAGTCATAGTGTATATTCTGATGTGCCAATCTAAGTTTATTTATGTTACAATATTTAGAAAGATACTGTTGATCTTGTATTCTTGCAGACTCTGAATTTTTCATCTTCTTGCTTATTCTGTCTATGTTCTTTAGTTATGTTTTCTCTTTATGAATCATTAACATATTTACCATAGTTTAAAAAAGTCTTTGTGTAATAATTCCAAATCTGTATAATATCTGAATCTTGCACTAATGTTTGCTTTCTCTCCTCAGAAAATGTGTTTCATTTTTAATGGACTGCCTTATAATCTTCTGTTGAATGGTGTACTTGATATTTTGGGTAATACAAACTGATCAATGTTATTAACGTGAAGTTTTGTGGTGACCCACTTTAGAGTTGAACTCTATTTTATATTTTCTGTAGCTCTCAATGGCAGTGACTCCAAATTAATCCAGTGTTTGTTTACCTGTTTTTCCTTGTCTTTGTGATACTACAAAAACATACTTCTAGATATATTCCATATTTTGCAAAGTTTTAGCTGAAATATTTTGTCATTGTACTGGAGCCCTTTGGTGAGGTGTAGGGAAGTATGTGGTGTTGCATCCTATACACTGGGGTTAGATCTCACCATTTGTTAGGCTTGTGTCCCTTAGATGTGACCTTTATGAGTGATTTGTAACTTTCCCACTCCTCAGAGGGGAGTGAAAAAGATTAGTAGGAGCAGAATTTGAGGAGACATACTTCCCTGAGCTTTGTTAAGCATCTCTTAGATTGTCCCCAAAAGAGTTAACATTTATTGTGTGAATACTCTGAGTTTAATTTACAATTACTGTCTGTTCTTAGAAGAGCCAGGAAGGACTCTTTCATCTCTCTTCATCTTGTGATCCTGGTGTAAATCCTAGCCCTGGTCCTTTTGAAATGCTGTACCCTCCTGCACCCAGGCACTTCCATCCTGACTGCAGTCCCAGAGGCTTGTCACTTTCTTTTTTTAAATTAATTTTATTTTTATATTCCCCATACAATTGCAACCCCCCCATTCTGACCCCGATTCCTCCCCTCCCACCCCCACCCCCCATAGAGTGTCTCTGGTTCATAATTTTTTGTTGATTTTGATTTTCACTTTCTTATAGTTATTCATTTTCCTGGTCCCTTATTTAAGTTTTCTAGATTCCTGCTATGAGTGAGACCATCCAGTATTTTTCTTTTTCTTTCTGGCTTATTTTGCTGAGCATGATCCCTTCCAGTGTCATCCATGTTGCTGCAAATTGCATGTGTTTATCTTTTTTGAATGCTGAGTAATATTCCATGGTGTATATTTACCACATGTTCCTGATCCAGTCATCTATTTTGGGGCATTTGGGTTGTTTCCAAATAATAGCTATTGTAAACAATGCTGCTATAATCATAGGGGTGCAGGTGCTCTTTGGAATTGATGTTTCTGTTTCTTTTGGGTAAATACCTAGGAGTGGAGTTGCTGGATCATATGGAAGCTCTATGTTTAGTAGGTCCAGAAATCTCCACATAGCTTTCCATAGTGATTGGACCATTTTGCACTCCCACCGCTGTGCAGGACAGTCCCTTTTTCTCCACATCCTCGCCAACATTTGTTGTTGCTATTTTTTTTTTTTTTTAATATGTGCCATTCTCACTGGTGTGTGATGGTATCTCATGGTAGTTTTGATTTGCATTTCCCTGATGACAAGTGATGTTGAACATTTTTTCATATGCTTGTTGGCCATTTGCATTTCCTCTTTGGAGAAGTTTCTTTTTAGCTCTTCTGCCCATTTTTTGACTGGCTTATTTTCTTTGTTTTTGGTGAGTCTCATCAGCTCTTTGTAGATTTTTGTGATCAGTCCTTTATCATTAGTGTTGTGTGAAAAAATATTCTCCGAGTCGGTGGGGTTTCTCTTTGTTTTTTTTTTTTTTATTGTCTATTTGGCTGTGCAGAAGCTCTTTAATTTGATGTAGTCCCAGCTGTTTATCTTTGCCTTCACTATCACTGCTTTGGGTGATGTGTCTGTAAAGATGTCTTTGATATTCTTATCATGTAGTGTTTCACCTATATTTCCTTCTATATATTTTATGGTTTCAGGTCTTATGTCTAGTTATTTAATCCTATACAAAGAAAACTATAAAACACTGTTAAAAGAAATAGAAGAAGACACAAAGAAATGGAAAGACATCCCCTGCTCATGGATTGGAAGAATAAACGTTATTAAAATGGCCATCCTACCAATAACAATATACAGATTCAATACTATTCCAATCAAAATTTCATTGTCATTCTTCAAAGAAATAGAACAATTATTGATGAAATTCATATGCAATCACCAAAAACCCCGAATAGCCAAAGCTCTCCTGAAAAAAAAAAAAAATGAAGGAAATGGAGGTATCACACTTCCAGACTTCAACCTTTATTACAAAGCCATGATCATCAAAACTGCCTGGTATTGGAACAAGAATAGACACACAGACCAATGGAATCCAATAGAATATCCAGAAATAAAACCACAGATTTATGGTCAACTAATCTTTGACAAAGAGCAAAGAATATGCATTGGAGCAAAGAAAGTTTGTTCAATAAATGGTGCTGGGACAACTGGGTCGCCTCATGCAAAAGAATGAAGCTTGACTACTACCATACACCATACACAAAAACCGAGGCTTGTCACTTTCAAAGGCTACTCAGATCAGCATCAGAATGGCAGCCTGCTCATTGCATGGAGTTTTAAGTGCTTCTCCTCCCCATATGGGGCTGAGGAGTTTCACACGATATCAGCAGAACTAAGCATGGTTGTCTGTATTTGTCTCTCTTCAGACACAGCATATTGTTCATCCTGAGAGAGCAAATCTCTGACAGTTTAATGAAAAGTCAGTAGTTTTCCTTTTCGCTCAGTACTTCTTCTATGGGAAGTACAGGTATGGCCACTTCATAGCCAAAATGCTTCTCATCAGAAATACAAATTTTTATGTAAGGCAAGCTTAAATTTAGTGTTTACTCAAACTCTTGAATGCTCATCACTTGACTCAGTGTTTCCTGAGGTGGAGACTGCATGTCCTTGTGAGACAGCTGCAGGCATTTCTCTGGGTCATGGAGGAAGGGGAGATAATTCTGCACACTTTACTTCAGGGAACAAGTGCGGATGGGGACAGTCCCTCTGAGGGCTGCCTGTGAACAGTCAATTAGCCTTGGGTTATTGAAACAGCGAGTCAAGGTATGTAACTCTTTGTTCAGGCAGGCTGCACGCTTCTGATGCTGGTGGGACCAGGAAGTTTGTCAGCATCACTTTAGGAGCAGCTCAGGTCCAGTTGCTTGAGTAAGTTGGAGTGTTTTTCTCAGGAAATATGTTGAAGAAGTGTGTTTTTATTCCTGAGCTGGTTAAAATATGATGCTCTAACCCAGTGAATATAATGGGGCATCTCAACAAAACCCGATGTGTGCACATCAATCTAGAAATTCATAAAATACTGGTGATACATTCTATTGAGTCAAATAGGTATAGAGTTGGACAGTTGCCAGTGTTTTTTTTTGCCTTACACAATCTATTGTTATATAAAAGGCATTTTTTGATGCCTGTCTGATAACTTGGTTTCATTTTGAAAAAGGTCTGATTTCCCAACTCCAAGGTGGACAGGTGTTGGCTTTATGTAAGAAAGACAGGCTGTGTGTTTCCATGCCAGGAGTCTGTCTCTAGTGTTCAGTGTCTTTCCATAAACTGACATGAGTGAGGGCTCTTAGATCTGGATCAAGTCATCTTAAAGGCACATGAGTAGTCACTTAACTGCAATCAATGCCCTTTCGAGCAAATGTAGTAAATATATTCTTTTGGTTGATTTTACTGTTATTCATGACCCTCACTTACAAAGGAAATTTTATCAGAAGGTAATTGAGGGGAGTTATCTCCAAATTAATGTTTTATCACTGGCTAGCATTTGTGTGACTTCTTACAAATCCTTAATTTCAGGCTTTATAAATTGTTTTTAACACTGAATAAAATAAATATCATGTAAAAATCTACCGAAGTCAGACACATCCCTTTGGAACTAGGGTGTTTCATTACATGATTAGAAGCATTGACGGTAATATGTAGTAGGGGATATTGGGAGTCAACAAAATGCATTTTAGAAAGAAAAGAAGGGAAATTCCCTGTATATTTTTTTTTCAAAAATCATTCAAATATGTCACTGATTCAGAATGTGTATTTCTCTCTCTCTCATAACTGAGATATACCAATAACTGTCCTTGCATAGACAAAGGGCTAATTAATAGAGCCTTTGTGATTTCATGAAAAATTTCAATGTATAATGATCTTGAAATCTACCAAATCTGGGCTCAGGTTTGAGGGTGTTTGTGTGGAAATACATGCGATGATCAGCCCTCGGTTGCACAGCAGGACCTGCTGGCCTTGGCTCATCTCCCTTGGGCACTGAGCTGTGAGGATGCTTCACAGGGTGTTTCTGATGCTCATGAACGGAAGTGAACATACCGACCTTTGTGAACGTTTTCTATTATTAAGTCGATGACATATGTTTAATGCGATTAATTGTGGCTTCTTTCATAAAATCATCTCATGAAATACCTTCCAGAGAACAGTTTAAGAAATCAATAAAAATAGCCCCACATTTTACTTTCATCGCAGAGTTGATGCTCAAATTCTCATGCCACTGTGCCTTCTGTTCTGTCACTTCAGGTATCACTTTAGCTGCCTTTGGAACAAGCAAGGAAGGAAAGGATCCAGGAGAAAGGTGTAACCTTTAGGGATTTTCTAGCAATGGTATTGCTGCTGAGTTGCCCTCAGTAGGAGAATGATTTTTCATTTTGGCTCAGGCATTGGAATTACTTTTCCACCATTGTTATGTGATTGACATCTGTATGCAAATTTGCACACACCAAGACCCTCTTCACTGAGAGATTCCCTTTGCAGACATGAAATAAGAGGTATGGAAGCTTCCACGTTTCCTCTTCCCCATGAGCTTACTTAATGATTGGAGCTATTAAATCACAAGTATGTGTGCTTATGTAGCTTGAAAGAATAGCAGTGCTTTGGACAAGTGAATATACCTACCTGCTTTAACTATTTCTAATAAAAAGTAAGCTAATAACATATGTTTTAATATTATTAATTACAGCTTCTTTTATAAAATAGTCTCATTTTTAGTTCAGCACTTATCTAAATATATGTTTTCAAAATATCTTTTTAGAGGAACAGTTTTTTTATCAGGTGAGTATTCTGGAAGGAACTGGAATTCCTCTGGAAAGTATTTATACCTTTAGATAACTAAACTGCTATAAAAAAAAAGTATAGTTGATTGTAGCAGTGCCTTTCTTCTAACTGAGATTTTCACCTCATCTTCCATATATTTTCTGCACTTTGATAAACTAAGCAGGCAACCTACGTGCATACATGGAAGTATTTGATTGGGCAGCACATACCCCACTATAGCCATCAATAACTTCAGTGGAATTTGACTGTAATTGCTGAGAGTTTCCATTTCTAGAAAACTTGGATAGAAAATTTGTATATACACATATATTTTTTCAGCAAGAATGATGTAATTCTCCATATGTGGTATTGTCTTAGGTGGTCTCTTTTTTAAAATATATTCATATATTTCTACATTGTTGTTCATTTTTGTACAATGTTTGGTTTTTCCTCTCAGGTGTTGTCCCCATAAAATTACTACCACCTCAACACCTGTGAGCCGTCCCCATAGATTCTTGTGCTCTTCCCTCTGTTTTGATCCCTTTCCCTTCCCCTACCCTGATGAATGTCTCCAATTCATAGTGTCATTGCTAGTTTTGTCATTTTCCCCATGTCCCTTATTTGATTTTCCTATGTTCCTCAGTAAGTGAAACCATCTGACATTTTTCCTTTTCCTTCTGACTTATTTCACTGAGCTTATATAATCTCTTCAGGCTCCATCCATGTTCCTGTGAATGGTATGAGTTTGTCTTTTTTGATTGCTGAGTAGTATCCCATTGTGTATATAGACCACGTCTTCTTTATCCAGTCATCTGTTTTTGGTCATTTAGTTTGTTTTCATATTTTAGCTATTGTAAATAGTGCTGTGATGAACATAGGAGTGCAAGTAACCCTTCAAATTAAATTTTTGTGTCCTTTGGGTAGATTCCTAAGCGTGAAATTGCTGGGTCATATGATTGATCCAGTTTTAGTAATTTGAAAGCCACATAGCTTTCCATAGTGGTTGGACCAGTTAGCATTCCCATTATGTGATCTCTTATTAATCATTAGTGAGGACTAAAAGGCAAGTTATTTACTGAAACTAAAAGTTTAAGGCAAGTAAAGCAACTTTAGATATTAGAAGGTGATGCATGATTTTATTAAAAAAATACATAGAAACTGTAAATGTAATACTTTTGTTACAAATTAGGAGCACGAGCATGGCATGGCTGAGCAACGAGACCTCAGGCAGTGATTTCGTCCTGTTGGATCTATTCCACAGCACCCCGGTGCCCTGAGTCCTCTTCACACTCACAGCGCTGGATCTCCTGGTGGCCCTGTTAGGTAACTCCACAATAATCATCCTCATGTGGGCTGACCCTCTTCTCCACAAACCCATGCACTTTCTGCTCAGTCAGCTGTCCCTCATGGATCTCCTCTATATCTCCACATTTCTCCCAAAGTTGGTGGTGTACTTTCTGTCTGGGGACCACCACATCTCTTTCATTGTGTAGCTTCCAGGTGTTCCTCTTCTCCACTCTTTGGGAGTCGGAGTGCCTGCTGCTGGCAGTCATGGCTTATGACTGCTATGTGGCCATCTGCCAGCCTCTGCACTTCCCCATCCTCATGCACCCCCAGGTCTGTGTGCTCCTGGTGCTTGTAACCTGGCTGGGTGCATTCTTCAATGCCTTGATCCATGTGGTCTATACTCTGACACTCCCTTACTGCACCTCCAGGGAAATCCATCATTTCTTCTGTAAGATCCCAGCACTCCTGAAAGTGGCCTGTGCTGACACTCCCCAGTATGAAAAGGGTCTTTTTGCCAGTGCTGTGATTTTTTTCATCCTTCCCATCTCAGGTATTCTGTGCATCTATGGAAGGATACTGTCCACTGTAATGAGCATGGGATCCACTCAGGGACTCAAGAAAACCTTGGGTACTTGCTCCTCTCACATGACTGTGGTGTTGCTTTTCTATGGCCCTGCCATCATCAAGCACATTCTGCCAAATTCCTACCACTCCCCGGGGCAGGAGGAGGTACTCTCTGTATTCTACACCATCATCTCTCCCATGTTCAACCCCCTCATCTACAGCCTGTGGAAAAGGGACGTCACTAGAGCCTTTAGGAAAGTTTTCAGAATATAAGAAATGTGCAGTGTGTGACTACAATTGTAAATGTTTAACAGTGATGCACTTTTCTTTGGAATGGAATATAAAACGTTTATGTATATACATTCATCAAGTGCATTTATTTACATACTCCATATATATGAGAAATACAACATTGATCAAACATTTAACTTGTACCACTGGCAATACATAAAAATGGTCAAATATACCATATGCTCAATGGTCATATCAATGAGGATATTAATTATTAATGTAATACATTAGTATTTTTATTCTTTTACTTTTAGCACCTTTGATTATTCTTTTGGAATGCACTGTCTTCCAATTGTGCTAGAATTTTTTTTAAAGATTTATTTATTCATGCATACAAGAACTGGGGTACAGGCCAGATATGCGGGAGGGTGAGATGATTCACCAGAGAGAGTGGGGAGCAGAACAGGCAGATCTACTGAAATACACTGCTGAGGGGAGCAGCGGGCGAGGCAGGAGAGGTCTGCCGCACCATGTGGGCATCTCTGTGACTGGCCAGGATCGAACCCTCACTGCAGAGGCTGTGGACAGCCTCACAGTGCTGTGCTCAAACGCCTGCGCCACCAGGGAGCCCCTAGAATTTTTTTTATTATGAATTTTGTAATATTCTTGGGCCTGTCTGATGGCACAGGTGGTTGAGCGCAGCTCTGTGAAGCTGTCCACAACCTCTGCAGTGCAGGTTCGATCCAAATCGGCCACTGAGAATCCCACATAGCACATCAGACCTCTCCTGTCTTGCCTGCTGCTCCCCTCAGCAGTGTATTTCGCCAGTCTGCCTGCTCTGTTCCCCACTCTGTCTCTGGTGAATCCTCTCACCCTCACGCACATCTAGCCTATACCCCTGTTCTTGTATAAATAAATAAATCTTTAAAAAAAGAATTTTGTAATATACTCAAAGTACAAGTGTAAATGAATAAATATGCATATTTATATATGTAGTTTTAAAGAAAATGTCCTAAGACAATCCTTGCTCTAAAATTGGGCATAGCTTTATTGAATAAATATTGATTGATTCATTGTATGTTTCAATTTGCATTCATTAAATAACATGGCCTTTTGTAGCTGAGCAATAATAGATACATTAATTGGGATTCAGGTGTATAACCTAATGATTCAATATTTTTATGAATAGTGAATTGCTCATTCCTAAAAGTCTAGTTACCAACTACCACCACACAGTGTCATTTTAGGGTTTACCTTTTTGTCCCTCTTCACCCCAAGTCCCAACACCTCTGGTAACCACCGTTTGTTCTCAGTATCTGGGAGTTGTGTTCCGTTCAGTTTCCTCATGAAAGTGAAATGATAGCACATTTGTATTTTCTGTCTTATGTCACTTTTGATTTCATCTCTTTAGGATCAAAGTGATTCTCAAATGTGGGAGGTGATGCCCTATTGAATTTTGCATTTCCCTAATGATTTGCATTTCCCTAATGTTGAGTAATATTGTGCATCTGCATGTACCTGCTGGCAATATGTATGTCTGGGAAAATGCCTTCTGTTTATCCATTTTTAATTTGGCTCGCTTATGTTTTGTTATTAAGTTTTGTGAGTTCTTTATATATATTTCAACACTAATCCCTCAGAGAGATAAATTTACAAGTATTTTCTCTCATTCAGTCACTTTCTGTCATTCTATTCTTTGTTGTGCAGGAGATTTTACATTCATTGTAGTCCCATTTATTTATATTTTCTATCATTGTCTGTCTTGGGTCATTTACAGGAATTCAACTCCTAGAAGTTTGTTAAATAACTTACCAACTTTGTTACCTTCTAGAAGTCTTATGGTTTCATGTGTTACCCTCAAACTTTACTCCAACATGAACTATTTTGTGTGTATGATTAAGATACTGTTGTAGTTTCATTTTTTTGCATGTCGTGTTAACTTTCCCAACACCATCTCTTGAAAACACCACCCTTTCCACACTGTATAATCTTGCTTCCTTTTCATAAAACAATTGATCCTATCTGGAAAGGGTGTTCTGGATTCTGTTCTATTAAATAGATTTATGTGTCTGTTTCTTTGCTAATATACTGTTTTGACAAGTATAGCTGTGTTTTATACTTTGATTTTATTGTTTGAATCAGGGTGTTTGATGCCTCCAGATTTGTTCTTTTTCACTCATGATTGCTGCAGCTTTTTGGGTGTCTTTTGCTCCATTCAAATTTTAGTATTTTTTGGTATTATTTCTGAGAATAATGGCATTGGGATTTCGATGGTGATTGCATTGAATTGGCATATTGCTTTGGTAATGTGGGTATTTACCAATGTTGAATCTCCCAGTCCATGAGTAGAAAGATTTTTCCATTTATTTGTATTCTCAATTCTCATTGCCTTACAGATTTCAGTGAACAGATGTTTCACTTCCTTGATTAAATTTATTTCTCAGTATTTTCTTCTTTTTGAAAGTACTGCTATTGTGGTATTTTTACCAATTTATTTTTCTAATAGTTACATTGAAGCACCACTGATTTTCGTATATTGATTTTGCAACTTTATTTTATTTGCTTATTAGTTTTGACAGTGTTTGGTGGATTCTTTAGGATTTCCTAAATATAAAATCATGTTATCGAAACATAGTGACATTAATATTTCTTACTTTACAATTTGGATGCCTTTATGTCTTTTTATTGACTAACTGATCTCGCAAATACTTTCACTACTACGTTGAATAAAGGTGAGGAGAGTGGGTGGTGTTGTCTTAATCCTGATCATAATGGAAAAATTTCAGTTTCTCAACATTGAGTATGATGCTGACTGTGTGCCTGTCATATGTGGCCTTTATTATGTGAATGTATTTTCCCTCCACAACTAGTTTGAAAGTATTTTTTTAAATAATGAATTTTATTTTTATATTCCCCATACAATTGCACCCCCCCATTCTGACCCCAATCCCTCCCCTCCCGCACCCCACCCCCCAAAAAGTGTTTCTGGTTCATAGTTTTTTGTTGATTTTGATTTTCACTTTCTTATAGTTATTCATTTTCCTGGTCCCTTATTTAAGTTTTCTAGATTCCTGCTATGAGTGAGACCATCCGGTATTTTTCTTTTTCTTTCTGGCTTATTTCGCTGAGCATGATCCATTCCAGCGCCATCCATGTTGCTGCAAATAGCATGTGTTCATCTTTTTTGAATGCTGAGTAATATTCCATGGTATATATGTACCACATCTTCTTGATCCAGTCATCTATTTTTGGGCATTTGGGCTGTTTCCAAAGCTTAGCTATTGTAAATAGTGCTGCTATAAACATAGGGGTGCAGGTGCTCTTTGGAATTGATGCTTCTGTGTCCTTTGGGTAAATACCTAGGAGTGGAATTGCTGGATCATATGGAAGCTCCATCTTTAGTAGGTTAAGGAACCTCCACACAGCTCTCCATAGTGGTTGGACCAGTTTGCACTCCCACCAACAGTGCAGAAGAGTTCCTTTTCCTCCACACCCTCGCCAACATTTGTTGTTGCTAGTTTTTTTTTTAATATGTGCCATTCTCACTGGTGTAAGATGGTATCTCATGGTAGTTTTGATTTGCATTTCCCTGATGACAAGTGATGTTGAACTTTTTTATACGCCTGTTGGCCATTCGCATTTCCACTTTAGAGAAGTTTCTTTTCACCTCTTCTGCCAATTTTTTGACTGGATTATTTACTTTGTTGTTGTGGATTCTCATCAGCTCTTTGCAGATTTTTGTGATCAGTCCTTTATCATTAGTGTTGTGGGCAAAAATGTTCTCCCAGTTGGTGGGGTTTCTCCTTGTTTTTGTTATTGTCTCTTTTGCTGTACAGAAGCTCTTTAATTTGATGTAGTCCCAGCTGTTTATCTTTGCCTTCACTATCACTGCTTTGGGTGATGTGTCTGTAAAGATGTCTTTGATGTGAATATCATGTAGTCTTTCGCCTATATTTCCTTCTATGTATTTTATGGTTTCAGGTCTTATGTCTATTTATTTTATCCATTTTGAGTTGATTTTTGTGTATGGTGTGAGGTAGTGGTCAAGCTTCATTCTTTTGCATGTAGCGACCCAGTTTTCCCAGCACCATTTATTGAACAAATTTTCTTTGCTCCATTGCATAGTCTTTGCTCCGTTGTCAAAGATTAGTTGACCATAAATCTGTGGGTTTATTTCTGGATTTTCTATTCAATTCCATTGGTCTGTATGTCTGTTCTTGTTCCAATACCATGCAGTTTTGATGATTATGGCTTTGTAGTATAGTTTGAAGTCTGGGCGTGTGATGCCTCCATTCCCCTCATTTTTTTTTTTTTTTAGGAGAGCTTTGGCTATACAGGGTTTTTGGTGATTCCATATGAATTTCATCAATAATTGTTCTATTTCTTTGAAGAATTACATTGAAATTTTGACTGGAATAGCATTGAATCTGTATATTGCTTTTGGTAGGATGGCCATTTTAATAAAGTTTATTCTTCCAATCCATGAGCAGGAGATGTCTTTTCATTTCTTTGTGTCTTCTTCTATTTCTTTTAACAGTATTTTATAGTTTTCTTTGTATAGGTCCTTTACCTCTTTTGTTAGATTTATTCCCAAATATTTGATTTTTTTGTTTCAATAATAAAAGGGAATATTTTTTTTAATTTCTTCTTCAGATTTATTGTTTATGTATAGGAAGGCTACTGACTTTTGCGTGTTGATATTGTATCCTGCCACTTTACTGAACTGATTGATGTGTTGAATTAGTTGTTTGTGGAGTTTTTGGGGTTCTCTATGTATATTATCATATCATCTGCAAATAGTGATAGTTTGACTTCTTCTTTTCATATTTGGAATCCTTGTATGTCTTTCTCTTGACAGATTGCTCTGGCTAGGACTTCCAGTATTATATTGAAAAGCAGTGGTGAGAGTGGACATCTTTGTCTTGTTCCAGATCTTAGTGGAATTGCTTTCAGCTTTTCAACATTGAGAATGATACTGGCTGTTGGCTTGTCATATATGGCCTTTATGATGTTGAGGTATGTTCCTTGTATCCCAAGAATTTCAAGGGCTTTTATCATGAATGGGTGTTGCACTTTGTTGAAAGCTTTCTCAGCATCTATTGATATTATCATATGTATTTTATATTTCTTTTTGTTGATGTGTTGGATAACATTGATTGATTTTCAGATGTTAAACCACCCTTGTGTCCCTGGAATGGATCCTACTTGGTCATGGTGAATTTTCTTATGGATCCATTGTTGGATTCTGATAGCTAAAATTTTATTGACGATTTTTGCATCAGTGTTCATTAGACAGATTGGCCTGTAGTTTTCCTTTTTTGTGTTGTCCTTGTTCAGTTTTGTTATTAGTGTTTTGTTGGCTCATAGAACGTGTTTGGTATTGACCCTTACTTCGAAATTTTTTTGGAAGAGTTTGTGAAGGATAGGCACTAATTCGTCTCTGAATGTTTGGTAGAATTCATTTGTAAATCCTTCAGGTCCTGGGCTTTTGTTTTTGGGGAGGTTTTTGATTACCATTTCAATTTTGCTGCTTGTAATTGGTCTGTTTAGGTGTTCTATTTCTTCTTTATCCAGCTTTGGGTGATTGTAGAGATGTAGGAATTTGTCCATCTCCTCTAGATTGTTGAACTTGTTTCCATATAACTGTTCATAGTAGTTACTGATTATTCTTTTGATTTCTGCTGTGTCCATTGTTATTTCTCCTCTTTTATTGATGATCCTTTTTATTTGTGCTTTCTCCCTTTTTTCCTTTGTGAGCCTGGCTAGGGGTTTGTCTATATTATTATTTTTTTAGAAAAACCAGCTCTTGGTTTCATTGATCTTTTGGATTGTTTTTTTTTTTTTTTTTTAGTTTCAATTTCATTTATTTCTGCTTTGGTTTTTATCATTTCTTTTCTTCTACTGGTTTTGGGGTTTTTTGTTGTTCTTTTTCTAGATATTTGAGCTTTGAGATTAGGTTGTTTCTTTGAGTTCTTTCTTGTTTCTTGATGTGAGCTTCTATTGCTATATATTTTCCTCTTATTACTGCTTTTGCTGCATCCCATACTAGGGTATTGGTGTCCTCATTGTCATTCAATTCAAATAATTTTTAATTTATTCTTTGATCTCCTCATTAGTCCAGTGGTCTTCCAGTAGTGTGGTTTTTAATCTCCATGAGGTAGGAAAGTTCCCTGCCTTCTTTTCATGGTTTATTTCTAGTTTGATGCCTTCATGGTCAGAAAAGATGTTTGGTATGATTTCAATCTTGGTGTATCTGTTGATGTTTTTCTTGCGCCCCAGTATGTGATCGATGCTGGAGAATGATCCGTGTGCGCTTGAGAAAAATGTGTACTCCATTTTTTTGGTATTTAATGTTCTATAGATGTCTGTTAAGCCCAAATGCTCTAGGTCCTTATTTAGAGCTTTAGTTTCTTTACTTATTTTTTGTCTTGTTAATCTATCCATTGCTGATAGTGGTGTGTTGATGTCTCCCACTATGTTTGTGTTTTCTCTGATGTCTGTTTTCAGAGATGACAACAGTTGTCTGATATATTTTGGTGCTCCTTCATTTGGTGAGTATATGTTAATGAGTGTTATTTCTTCTTGAAGTATTGTCCCCTTGATCATAATGTAGTGACCATTGGGGTCTCTTTTTACCTTTTTGAGTTTGAAATCTGTTTTATCTGATATAAGTATAGCTGTTCCTGCTTTCTTTTTTGGTCCATTTGCTTGTAGGATTGTTTTCCATCCTTTAACTTTGAGCCTATTTTTATTTTGTAGCTAAATGTGTTTCCTGGAGACAGCAAAAGGTTGGATTTTGTTTCTTAATCCAGGCTGCAACTCTGTGTCTTTTTATTGAAGCGTTTAGTCCATTTACATTTACAGTTAATATTGATATGTTAGCATCTGTATTTACCATTATGTTTGTCTTTCATTTGATTTTATTTATTTCTTCTTTTAATAACTTTATTTTTGGCCTTCTTTCATTGTTATTTGTCCCTCTGAGGTTCTGGCTTTAGGATTCCTTGTAGTATTTTTTGGAGTGGGGGTTTAGTCTTAATGAAATTCCAGAGTTTCTGTTTGTCTGGAAGGTCCTTATTCTTTCTTCATAGAGGAAGGTGAGCTTTGCAGGGTAGAGTTTTTTTGGTTGGCATCTGTTTTCTTGGAGTCTGTTGACTGTGTCCCTCCACTCTCTCCTTGCCCGTAGTGATTCTTCAGAGAATTCTGATGTCAGTCTGATTGGTTTTCCTTTGAATGTTATCTGTTTCTTCCCTCTTGTCAGCTTCATTATTTTTTCCTTGTCCTGGATTCTTGGGAGCTTTACTATTATGTGTCTTGCTGTATTTTTCCTTTCGTCATGGAAGTTTGGTGTTCTTCTTGCTTCTTGTATATCAATTTTCAGCTCCTTCTCCACATTTGGGAAGTTCTCTTCAATTATCTCTTTGAATATTTTCTCTGTTCCTACATCTCTCTCCTCTCCTTCTGGCATTCCTATAACTCTTATATTTCCTTTCTCATGGAGTCAGATAGTTCCCAACATCTTTCTTCGTTCTTTTCCCTTCGTACTTCTCTTTCCTTTTCTGTTTTGGTACTTTTTATTTCTGTGTCTTCAAGAGTACTTATTCTTTCTTCCATTTCATCTATTCTGCTTTCATTGCTTATCCCAGATTTCTTTAGTGCCTCCATTAATTCTTTGATCTCCTGCGTTTCTTTTGCTTCCCTCTTTAGGGACTCAATTTCATTCTTCTGACCGTCGTTTTCCATCTTTGGGGACTCAATTTCCTTCTTCTGATCGTTGTTTTCCTTTATGAGTTCTGTCATTTTTTTTTTAATCACGGCAATTTTAAATTCTCTTTCTGGAAGGCTCAGAAGTTCTTCCAAGTTACTGTCGTTGTAATCTGTGGGGTGGTTTTCTTTTTGTGGTGTGCTTTTTACCTGAGGAGTTGTTAGGTTGCATGTGGTTCTTCTACTCCCTACTGTCTGTCTTCTAATTTGTCGTATGCGTTGGGACAGTGTGTTACTGGGACTGGACGGCATCTTGGGTGAGCTTCTCCGCTCCCCTCTGGCTCCTCCAGGAACCATCTGTCTGTTTCAAGCAGTCTTTACTGAAGAAAGGTCCCTGTTCTAAATTGCCAATGTGGGGACACACTCTCCTGTGTGCTTGGTCTGCACCGTGAGTGGGTTCCTGCTCCCTCTCTGGGTTTGGACTGCAGGCCAGAAGCCACCTGGCGTGGGTGAGCTTCCACGCTTAACTCTGGCCCCTGAGGGAGCCTTCTGCAGGCAGTCTTTACTGAAGAAATGTCCCTGTTCTAAAATTGTGATGCAGGACACACTATGTGAGTCCGGTCTCAGGCACACTCTTCTGTGTGCCCCGTCTGCTGCAGCCGTGGGTGCCAACTTTCCCTGTGGGCTCAGACTGCTGGTCTGAAGGGGCCTGGGGTGGGCTAACTTCCCAGCTGGCCGCGGGCTCCTCCAGGAACCTTCTACAGGTTTCAAGCTAGGTGGTGCTAGAGATCTCTCCTATTGTTCTTGGGGAGCTGTTGTTTTTTCACCCCGTAGGACAGGGAACAGAGTGGGAATGGTAGGGAAAACCTCAACGGCTTTGGGGTGCTATGTCCGCCTTGTGCCACTCCGATGTGGAGGACCCACACCCCGAATTTCGTGCCCTGGGTCTCACTTCCAAAGCCCTCAGGTCCAGGACGCTGGCTGTAGCCCAGTTCTTTGGCACCTTTTGCACCCCACTCCCGTGTCCAGGCGCCTGGTTTCTGATTACTCAGTGAGGGACTTTCACCTCAGTGAGGGCCCCCAAGCATCTCCCCACAAGCCTAGGTCACAGGCGCGGGGACCTGGGCAGCTGTGATCCGCGTTTTCTTTTCAAGTGTGCTGCTTTTCCACACAAGCTTACCGGCTGGCCAGGGCTGTGTGCAGATCTCCAGGGGTCTCTGTTGTTCTCTAATGGTACCCGGAGCCGGTTGCTCACCTCTGCTGCAAATCCTGCAGGGTTCTCCAAAGCTCCTGTTCACGGGGTGTGGTGGCTGAAATAGTTCCTTTCCACTCACAGTCACGCTTGATACATAGTTTGTTCTTGTTGGTCATTTTGGTTTTTTTTTTTTTTCCTCCTTTCTGTTGGTCGGAGAGTGCTGACTCTGTGTGTGGGGGAGGGTAGCATGGTTTTGTGCTTTCCTCCCTTCTAGTCCTCTTTTATGGCAACTTTCTTCTTCGGTTAGTTTGCTGGAGTTGTCCGTTTATCTTCTGTGTCCCAGTTCTCACTGGGACCTGCCGCTTTTCCTCCCTATTAACTTTTTTTTTTTTTTAATGGGAGATCTTACTCGCAGCGTCTCCTCGCCGCCATGTTGCTCCGCCTCCTGTTGAGAATGTTTTTTTCATAAGTGTACACTAAATGTCATGAAATGACTTTTCTGCATTTATTGAGATGCACATAAGATTTTAATCTTTCAAAACTATCACTATTTGCAGATGATATAATATACATTGAGAACCCTAAAAACTCCACACAAAAACTACTCAAAATAATCAACCAGTTCAGTAAAGTAGCAGCATATAAAGTCAATACACAAAAATCAGTAGTCTTCCTATACACAATCAATCTGAAGAAGAAGAAATCATGAAAACTACCCTTTCGTAATTGAAACAAACAAAATCAAATACTTGGGAATAAACCTAACAAAAGAGGTGAAAGACCTATACAAAGAAAATTATAAAACACTGTTAAAAGAAATTGAAGAAGACACAAAGAAATGGAAAGACATCCCCTGCTCATGGACTGGAAGAATCAGCATTATTAAAATGGCCATCCTCCCAAAAACAATATAAATTTCAATGCTTTTCCAATAAAAATCTCAATGACATTTTTCAAAGAAATAGAAAAAATACTGATGAAATTCATAGGGAACCACAAAAAACCATGAATAGTCAAAAACCTGCTGATGAAAACAAAGGAGAAAGGAAGTATCATGCTTCCAAACTTCAAGCTATACTGCAAAGCCATAATAATTAAAACAGTTTGATATTGGAACAAAAACAGACATACAGACCAATGGAACCAAATAGAGAGCCCAGAAATAAAGCCACACTTATATGAACAACTAATCTTTGACAAATGAGCAAAGAATATGCAGTGGAACATGGACAGTTTGTTCAATAAATGGAGCTGGGAAAACTGGACCTCCACATGCAAAAAAAAAAAGAATCTACACCTTTACCTCTTACCATGCACAAAAATCAACTCAAAATGGATAAAAGAACTGGACATAAGATCTGAAACCATAAAATAGATAGAAAAAATATAGGTAAAACACTGTAAGACATACATCTCAGAAACATCTTTAAAGACTCATCACCCAAAGCAGTGAGAGTGAAGGCAAAGATAAACTCCTGGGATTACATCAAACCGAAAAGCTTCTGTACAGCCAAAGAGACATTAACCAAAACGGAGAGACATCCCACTGATTGGGAAAAAATCTGTGCACTGCATTCAACTGATAAGGGATTGATCACAAAGATATACAAAGAACTCACACGACTCAATGACTCAACAAAAACAAAATAAACAATCCAGTCAAGAAATGGGCAGAAGAACTCAAAAGATATTTCTCCAAAGAGGAAATGCAAATGGACAACAGACATATGAAAAAATGTTCAACATCCTTTATAATCAGGGAAATGCAAATCAAAACCACACTGAGACACCACCTTACACCAGTAAGAATGGCACATATCAAAAAAAAAAAAAAAAAAAAAGCAACAACAAATGTTGGCGAGGATGTGGTAAAAAAGGAACTCTCCTACATTGCTGGTGGAAGTGCAAACTGGTCCAACCACTATGGAAAGCTGTCTGGAGGTTCCTCAGTCTACTAAAAATGGAGCTACCATACGACACAGCAATTCTGCTCCCAAGGATCTACCCAATGGACACAAAAATATTGATTCAAAATAACACCTGTACACCAATGTTTATTGCTGCACTATTACAATAAGTAAAACCTGGAAACAACCCAAATACCCAAGAATAGATGACTGGATCAAGAAGATGCAGTACATATATACAATGGAATATTACTCAGCAGTCAAAAAAGATAAACTCATGTCATTTGCAGCAGCGTGGATGGAGCTAGAAGGAATTATGCTCAGTGAAATAAGCCAGAAGGAAAAGGAAAAATATCAGATGGTTTCACTTATAACAAGAATATAGGGGAACCAAATAAGACATCAGTGTAAAAAAATAATAACAGTACAAAACACAGCAAAGAAAAAACAGACAATGATAAATCAGAGACATCATGCAGGGGAGGAGGAGGGAGAGGGATGAGAGGGAGGGAGGGAGGAGCACAGGGGACTGTGGTTATGGTGCACAGGTGCCTTGGGGAAGGATATTCTATGGGTGCTCAACCTGAGGGGGTGAGGAGAAGCAAATATTGTTTAAAAATAATAAAAAAATAAAAAAAAAATCCTTCATTGAGAGATGGTGAGCCATCCTTGAATTCCTGTAATAGATGAAAAAAATCATTGTATATAAGCTTTTTTTAAAAAAATAATAAATTTTATTGTTATATTACCCATACAATTGCAGCCCCCCCATTCTGAACCCAATCCCTCCCCTCCCGCCCCCGCCCCCCTAAAAGTGTCTCTGGTTAACAGTTTTTTGTTGATTTTGATTTTCACTTTCTTATATTATTCATTTTCCTGGTCCCTTATTTAAGTTTTCTAGATTCCTGTTATGAGTGAGACTATCCGGTATTTTTCTTTTTCTTTTTGGCTTATTTCGCTGAGCATGATCCCTTCCAGCGCCATCCATGTTGCTGCAAATGCCATGTGTTTATCTTTTTTGAATGCTGAGTAATATTCCATGGTGTATATGTACCACATCTTCTTGATCCAGTCATCTATTTTTGGGCATTTGGGTTGTTTCCAAAGCTTAGCTATTGTAAATAGTGCTGCTGTAAACATAGGGGTGCAGGTGTTCTTTGGAATTGATGTTTCTGTGTCTTTTGGGTAAATACCTAGGAGTGGAATTGCTTTATTATATGGAAGCTCTATGTTTAGTAGGTCCATAAATCTCCACACAGCTCTCCACAGTGGTTGGACCAGTTTGCACTCCCACCAGCAGTGCAGGAGAGTTCCTTTTTCTCCACACCCTTGCCAACATTTGTTGTTGCTAGTTTTTTTAATATGTGCCATTCTCACTGGTGTAAGATGGTATCTCATGGTAGTTTTGATTTGCATTTCCCTGATGACAAGTGATGTTGAACATTTTTTCATATGCCTGTTGGCCATTTGCATTTCCTCTTCAGAGAAGTTTCTTTTTAGCTCTTCTGCCCATTTTTTGACTGGATTATTTTCTTTGTTGTTGTTGAGTCTCGTCAGCTCTTTGCAGATTTTTGTGATCAGTCCTTTATCATTGTGTTGGGTGCAAAAATGTTCTCCCAGTTGGTGGGGTTTCTCTTTGTTTTTGTTATTGTCTCTTTTGCTGTGCAGAAGCTCTTTAATTTGATATAGTCCCAGCTGTTTATCTTTGCCTTCACTATCACTGCTTTGGGTGATGTGTCTGTAAAGATGTCTTTGATGTGAATATCATGTAGTCTTTCGCCTATATTTCCTTCTATGTATTTTATGGATTCAGGTCTTTTGTCTATTTATTTTATCCATTTTGAGTTGATTTTTGTGTATGGTGTGAGGTAGTGGTCAAGCTTCATTCTTTTGCATGTAGCGACCCAGTTTTACCAGCACCATTTATTGAAAAAACTTTCTTTGCTCCAATGCATAGTCTTTGCTCCTTTGTCAAAGATTAGTTGACCATAAATCTGTGGGTTTATTTCTGGATTTTTTATTCGATTCCATTGGTCTGTATGTCTCTTCTTGTTCCAATACCATGCAGTTTTGATGATTATGGCTTTGTAGTATAGTTTGAAGTCTGGGAGTGTGATGCCTCCATTCCCTTCTTTTTTTTCAGGAGAGCTTTGGCTATTCGGGGTTTTTTGTGATTCCATATGAATTTCATCAATAATTGTTCTATTTGTTTGAAGAATGACATTGAAATTTTGATTGGAATAGCATTGAATCTGTATATTGCTTTTGGAAGGATGGCCATGTTAATAATGTTTATTCTTCCAATCCATGAGCAGGGAATGTCTTTCCATTTCTTTGTGTCTTCTTCTATTTCTTTTAACAGTGTTTTATAGTTTTCTTTGTATAGGTCCTTTACCTCTTTTGTTAGATTTATTCCCAAATATTTGATTTTTTTTTTTGTTTCAATAACAAAAGGGATGTTTTTTTTTATTTCTTCTTCTTCAGATTTATTGTTTGTATATAGGAAGGCTACTGACTTTTGCGTGTTGATTTTGTATCCTGCCACTTTACTGAACTGACTGATGAGTTGAATTAGTTTTTCTGTGGAGTTTTTGGGGTTCTCTATGTATAATATCATATCATCTGCAAAGAGTGATAGTTTGACTTCTTCTTTTCCTATTTGGATTCCTTGGATGTCTTTCTCTTGTCTTATTGCTCTGGCTAGGACTTCCAGTATTATATTGAAAAGCAGTGGTGAGATTGGGCATCCTTGTCTTGTTCCAGATCTTAAAGGAATTGCTTTCAGCTTTTCACCATTGAGAATTATACTGGCTGTTGGCTTGTCATAGATGGCCTTTATGATGTTGAGGTACGTTCCTTGTATCCCAAGAATTTCAAGGGCTTTTATCATGAATGGTTGTTGCACTTTGTTGAAAGCTTTCTCAGCATCTATTGATATTATCATATGGTTTTTATATTTCTTTTTGTTGATGTGTTGGATAATGTTGATTGATTTTCGGATGTTAAACCATCCTTGTGTCCCTGGAATGAATCCTACTTGGTCGTGGTGAATTATCTTATGGATACATTTTTGGATTCTGATAGCTAAAATTTTATTGAGGATTTTTGCATCAGTGTTCATTAGGGAGATTGGCCTGGAGTTTTCCTTTTTTGTGTTGTCCTTGTTCGGTTTTGTTATTAGTGTAATGTTGGCTTCATAGAACATGTTTGGTATTGTCCTTTCCTTCTCAATTTTTTGGAAGAGTTTGTGAAGTATAGGCACTAATTCGTCTCTGAATGTTTGGTAGAATTCATTTGTAAATCCATCAGGTCCTGGGCTTTTGTTTTTGGGGAGGTTTTTGATTACCATTTCAATTTTGCTGCTTGTAATTGGTCTGTTTAGGTGTTCTATTTCTTCTTTATCTAGCTTTGGGTGATTGTAGAGTTGTAGGAATTTGTCCATCTCCTCTAGATTTTTAAACTTGTTTCCATATAACTGTTCATAGTAGTTACTGATTATTCTTTTGATTTCTGCTGTGTCCGTTGTGATTTCTCCTCTTTCATTGATGATCCTGTTTATTTGTGCTTTCTCCTTTTTTTCCTTTTTTAGCCTGGCTAGGGGTTTGTCTATTTTATTGATTTTTTCAAAGAACCAGCTCTTGGTTTCATTGATCTTTTGGATTGTTTTTTTTTTTTAGTTTCAATTTCATTTATTTATGCTTTGGGTTTTATTATTTCTTTTCTTCTACTGGTTTTAGGTTTTTTTTTGTTGTTGTTGTTGTTCTTTTTCTTGATCTTTGAACTTCGTGATTAGGTTGTTTCTTTGAGTTCTTTCTTGTTTCTTGATGTGAGCTTCTATTGCTATATATTTTCCTCTTATTACTGCTTTTGCTGCATCCCATAAATTTAGGATATTGGTGTCCTCCTTGTCGTTCAATTCAAATTTTTTTTTAATTTCTTCTTTGATCTCCTCATTAGTCCAGTGGTCTTCCAGTAGTGTGGTTTTTAATCTCCATGAGGTAGGATAGTTCCTTACCTTCTCTTTATGGTTTATTTCTAGTTTGATGCCTTCATGGTCAGAAAAGATGTTTGGTATGATTTCAATGTTGGTGTATCTGTTGATGTTTGTCTTGTGCCCCAGTATGTGATCGATCCTGGAGAATGACCCATGTGCGCTTGAGAAAAATGTGAACTCTGATTTTTTTGGGTTTAGTGTTCTATAGATATCTGTTAAGCCCAAATGCTCTAGGTCCTTATTTAGAGCTTATTTTTTGTCTTGTTGATCTATCCAACATTTATAGTGGTGTGTTGAAGTCTCCCACTACGTATGTGTTTTCTCTGATGTCTGTTTTCAGAGAGGACAACAGTTGTCTGATATATTTTGGTGCTTCTTTGTTTGGTGAGTATATGTTAATGAGTGTTATTTCTTATTGAAGTATTGTCCCCTTGATCATAATGTAGTGACCATTGTGGTCTCTTTTTATTTTTTTGAGTTTGAAGTCTGTTTTATCTGATATAAGTATAGCTGTTCCTGCTTTCTTTTTTGGTCCATTTGCTTGTAGGATTGTTTTCCATCCTTTAACTTTGAGCCTATTTTTATCTTTTGTAGCTAAATGTGTTTCCTGGAGACAGCAAAAGATTGGGTTTTGTTTCTTAATCCAGGCTGCAACTCTGTGTCTTTTTATTGAAGAGTTTAGTCCATTTACATTTAGAGTTAATATTGATATGTTAGCATCTGTATTTGCCATTGTGTTTGTCTTTCCTTTGACTTTATTTATTTATTCTTTGAATAACTTTTTTTTTGGCCTTCTTTCATTTTTATTCGTCCCTCTGAGGTTCTGGCTTTAGGATTCCTTGTAGTATTTTTTGGAGTGGGGGTTTAGTTGTAATGAAATTCCGGAGTTTCTGTTTTTCTGGGAAGGTCCATATTCTTTCTTCAAAGAGGAAGGAGAGCTTTGCGGGATAGAGTATTCTTGGTTGGCATCTGTTTTCTTGGAGTCTGTTGACTATGTCCCTCCACTCTCTCCTTGCCCGTAGTGTTTCTTCGGAGAAGTCTGATGTCAGCCTGATTGGCTTTGCTTTGAAAGTTATCTGTTTCTTCCCTCTTGCCAGCTTCATTATTTTTTCCTTGTCCTGGATTCTTGGGAGCTTTACTATTATGTGTCTTGCTGTATTTTTCCTTTCGTCGTGGATGTTTGGTGTTCTTCTTGCTTCTTGTATATCAATTTTCAGCTCCTTCTTCACGTTTGGGAAGTTCTCTTCAATTATCTCTTTGAAAATTTTCTCTGTTCCTACTTCTCTCTCCTCTCCTTCTGGTATTCCTATAACTCTTATATTTCCTTTCCTCATGGAGTCAGATAGTTCCCGAAGTCTTTCTTCGTTCTTTTTCCTTCGTACTTCTCTTTCCTTTTCTGTTTTGGTTCTTTTTATTACTGTGTCTTCAAGAGAACATATTCGTTCTTCCATTTCATCTATTCTGCTTTCATTGCTTTTCCCGGAATTCTTTAGTTCTTCCATTAATTCTTTGATCTCGTGCATTTCTTTTACTTCCCTCCTTAGGGACTCAATTTCATTCTTCTGATCGTTGATTATTTTTCCCTTATCATTGTTTTCCTTCATGACTTCTGTCAGTTTTTTTAATCACGGCAATTTTAAATTCTCTTTCTGGAAGGCTCAGAAGTTCTTCCAAGTTACTGTCGTTGCAATCTGGGGGCTGGTTTTCTTTTTGTGGTGTGCTTTTTCCCTGGGGAGTAGCTAGGTTGCGTGTGGTTCTTCTCCTCCCTACTGTCTGTTTTCTAAGTTGCCGTATGTGTTGGGACACTGTGTTGTTGGGACTAGCCGGCATCTTGGGTGAGCTTCTCCGCTCCCCTCTGGTTCCTCCAGGAGTCATCTGTCAGTTTCAGGCAGTCTTTACTGGAGAAAGGTCCCTGTTCTAAAATGCCGATGTGGGGACACACTCCCCTGTGCGCCTGGTCTGCCCCGGCGGTGGGTTCCTGCTCCCCCTCTGGGCTTGGACTGCAGGCCAGAGGGGGTCTGGCGTGGGCGAACTTCCCCCGCTCACCTCTGGCTCCTGAGGAAGCCTTCTGCATGTAGTCTTTACTGAAGAAATGTCCCTGTTCTAAAATGGTGATGTGGGACACACTCCCTGCGCGTCCGGTCTCAGGCACAATCTTCTGCGTGCCTGGTCTGCCCCGGCTGTGGGTGCTCGCTCCCCCTGTGGGCTCAGACTACTGGTCGGAAGGGGCCCGGCATGGGCTAACTCCCCAGCTGGCCACTAGGTCCTTCAGGAGCCTCTGCTCATTTCAAGTCGCTAGGTGGCGCCAGAGATCTCTTCTAGAGCCCTTGGGGAGCTGATTATCTACCCCGTGGGACAGGGAACAGAGCGGGGATGGTAGGGTACACCTCAACGGCTTTGGGGTGCTGTGTCTGCCTTGTGCCCCACCATCGTGGGGAACGCACGCCCCTAATTTCGTGCCCAGGGTCTCAGTTCTAAAGCCCTCAGTTCCAGGACGCAGGCTGTAGCCCAGTTCAGTGGTGCAGGAATGGCACCTTTTGAATCCCGCTCCCGTGCCTGGGCGCCTGGTTCCTTCTCACACAGTGAGGGCCTCCGTGCGTCTCCCCACAAGCCTAGGTCGCAGGCGCGGGGACCTGGGCAGCTGTGATCCGATCCGGATCAGCGTTTGCTTTTCAACCGCACTGCTTTTTCAACCGCACTGCTTTTCCATGCGATCCCGTTTCCCATCTGCGCTGCTGTTTCGCGCAATCCCGATCCCGATCCGTGTCTGCTTTTCCAGCGTGCCGCTTTTCCGCGCAAGCTTACCGGGCAGCCAGGGGCTGTGTGCTGGTGCTGGCCTCCTCCCCGGGGGCGGGGTCTCTCTTTAATGGCGCCTGGAGCTCACCTCCGCGGCGAATCCTGTAGAATTTTCCACAGCTCCTGTTCACAGGGTTTGGTGGCTGCAATAGTTCCTTTCAACTCACAGTCCCGCTTGCTGCATAGTTTGTTCTTGTTGGTCGTTTTAGTTTGTTGTTTTCCTCCTCTCTGCGGGTCGGAGAGTGCCCACTCTGTGGGCGGGGGAGGGGAGCAGGGTTCTGCGCTTTCCTCCCTTCTGGTCCTCTTTTATGGCAACTTTCTTCTTCAGGCAGTTTGCTGGAGTCACCCGTTTATCTTCCCTGTCCCAGTTCTCACTGGGACCTGCCGCTTTTCCTCCCTATTAACTTTTTTTAATGGGAGATCTTACTCGCAGCGTCTCCTCGCCGCCTTGTTGCTCCGCCCCTCTATAAGCCTTTTATATCATTGTGAGTTGCATTTACTAATATTTTGAGGATTTTTGAATCTATGTTTATCAGGATTATTGACCTGTATTTTTTTTTCAGGGTAGTACTTACATAGAAATATGACCATGGACATGTTCCCTTCTTAAAGCTTTTGAAACATTTGAGGAGGATATGTATTAAATCTTTGGTATCATTTACCAGTGAAGCAGTTGGATATTATTTGGAGGAAGGTTTTTGATTACAACCTCAATATCCTTACTAAAATGGGTCTATTTAGATATTCTGTGTCTTCACTATTCAGTCATGAGATATTTTATGATTCTAAGAATAAATCTATTTCATCTAGATTGTCCATCTTGTTGTCATCTATGTGTTCTTATAATATCTTATAGATCTTTGTGTTTCTCAAGTATTCTTTTTAACTTCCAATTTTTTATTTTATTTATTTAAGCCCTCTCTTTTTCTTGATTCTAGCCAAAGTTTTGTCAGTTTTGATTTCAAAGACGCTGTTCTTAATTTCATTTAACTTTTCTATTATTATTTCAATCTGTTCCAATTATTGCTACTTGATATTTATTTCCAATATTTTATTCACTTTGCATGTTGCTTGTGCTTTTTCTAGTTCCTTGATGTTTTTGAGATTTTTTTGTTGGTTTTTGATATAGGCCTGTGTTGCTCTAATTTTCTCTTAGAGACAACTTTGCTGCAGTCTATATATATTTTGGTATGTTGTATTTCCATTTTGTTTTTATCTGCACATCTGTGTGTATAATTTTGCCTTTGATTTTTGACATAACTCAATAGTTGTTCACATATCTACTTTGATCTTTAAGTTTTGTGATTTTTTAATTTTCTGCTTGTACTCAATTTCATGTTTCATGCAGTTGTAGTTGAAAATGATGATAGATATGATTGCAATTGTAATTATTTAATATTTTTCTTGTTATGTTCTAGGTTTCTTTTTAAGTCTGTGTGATCTAATGTACCATTTAAGGCCAGTATTTCCTTATTTTTTTGTGTGGATGAACCCATGATGAAATTGGGTTACTAACATTGCCCAAATTATTGTATTGTCATTTTGTATTTAGGTTTGTTAATATATGCCTTATATATGTTGGTTGTGTTTTGCAGGGTGAAAATATATTAAAACATTATATATTCTTGTTGGTTCAGCCCTATATATCAATATACATTGTTTTCCTTTGTCTTTTTATGGCCTTAGTTTCAGTATCCATGTTTTTGGTATGAGTTTAGCTCTACCAACATTTTGATCATTTGCAATAGCATGGAATATCATTCCCCACTCCTTCCCTTTCAGTCTCTGTTTCTGTCTCTGCCTCCCTACACCTGAAATATTTCTCTTGTAGGCAGCAAGTAGATGTCTTGTCTCTTATCATTCAGCCACTCCATATCTTTTGAAAGTATAATTTACCATTTACATTTAAAGTGATTGTTGAAGGTATATACTTATTTCCATTTGTTTGTTGTTTTCTTACTGTCTTTGTAGTTCCTCTCTGATTTTTTTCTTTCTCTATTCCTTTGCATTTGGATAAATTTCTTATTTTGCAAGCAGTAGCTTAAAAGGTAAACTTTGATGTTAATATTTACTCAGCCTTTTGAGCTCACATCTCTTGACAAGCATTTTCTCTCATTAGAGAAGCACAGGCTTGTGAGATGGCTGCAGGCTGTCCTTGGGGTCATGGAGGACAGGGAGATAATTAGTGCACCTTTCCATGGGGGACCTTCCCTCTGAGGACTTCCCATGGAACAGTAAATAGCCTAAAGTCTATTGAAGCAACAAGGTGAAGCTATTTAACCCCTTCTCTTAGGCAATCTGTGTTTCTGATACTGGGAGACATTAGACATTTATCAACAACACTTTATAAGCAGGATTGATATTTCCCTAGTAGTAAGTAGAATATTTTCTCAGGAAATATGTTTAAGAGGTGAACACTTAACTACTTAACATAGGAAGCTGTAACCTAGCTTTTATAATGAAAAACCTAAGCAACTCCATTTGTTTAATGCTAGCTACACATCTTCATAGTATTGCTGATACATTCTATTGGTTGTGAACAAGACCTATAGCTGGGGGCTGCTGGCAGTTACATTACATAATTTAATATTATATGAGAAGGCAAATTCTGATGCCCAGATCAATCATTTTGTTTCATTATTTTTCCTAAGAGCTATAGCTTCCTAATTCCAGGGTTGAGGGCAGTAGTCAGTTCTGTACAAAAGGTACGTTAGGAGTTGAACTATTCCAGAGGTGCTATCTCACATAAGCAAAGCCTTCCTTGAGGCTCTTTTTGAAAAGAAAATGAGCATGAATCTCTGGTGAAATCATTGCAATGATATCTGATATCTATGCTTTTGTTTACTTCCCCCAGTATATACTCAAACATCCTGCTAGTTGATTCATGTTCCTGAGTAAAAAAAAAAAAAATGTTAGCTTTTTTTGGTTGCAATTGGTAAAAGTGGCTCCAAGTTGTTACTCACAGGTCTTTAGGAGGCTGTGGGACTCTATGTATAGTTTTTAATTCTTATTTTCTGTCTTTGAGCATCATGAGTTAAATAAACGTCAAAATACTAATGTATTTTTATTCAATTATGCTGTACCATTTTGGATTAAGGGCATTCATATCAATAATTAGTAAACATACAGGAACTATCTGTCAGGTGGTTTTTGAAAGGTATTTAGAAGGTGGAATGTTATATTCCTGCTGGGACTTATTTCAATAAATGAGCACAAACTTAACCCATGACCATGACTCATTCTTTAGCTCTCGATGGAAGCTAAGAAACAAGTGCTATGTCCTCTTAGCAATAAGGACTAATGTAAAATTCTTATTTTGTATACGTGCATGTTGGGATTGTAGGGAGTTTATGCATCGATTCCCCCGTGAGCTCAACCCTTCATTCCAGATCCTGTGGCCTCCATTTCACGTCTCTCCAGGTGCTGAGTACTGAGGTAAGGACCACAGATTTTCCTGTCACTGTCTTGGAATGTTGTGAATTCACTGTTGTGGCACATTAGAAAGTGCTTCCAACATTCTTGAACAGAATTTTCTACACCTGCATTAGCTACTTTTACTATTTTCCTCATTAAACCACTAACATGTTCTAATATATTTAAGGTATGTTTTATAAATTAAGTCTCATTACTACTGACAATTAAAGTTTCATTATGCATCCCCTCAAAGAGAAAGTGTAACTTGAGAGGTAATGAAAACATACCAGCATTTCACAATCATTCTCAAAATAATGCCATGAAAGTGTGCTTCCTACTGTCCTGCCACTTCAGAAGTTACTTTAAGTGCTCTTTGGACCAGTACCAAGAAGGATAGAAAAGGAAAAAAAAGAAAAGAAAGAAAATCCTTGGGGATTTTCTAGCCCTGATGCTGCTGCTGCACCCCGTCCTGAGGGCAATGACTCCCCTTTATTCCCCGGCAGAAGTGCATGTCCAGCATGCAGTCTGCTCTGCCAGCCAGGGTTATATGCCTCGTCCTGTCCGGAGTCAGCATGTGGCCATGTGCAACAGGGGCTGCACAGCGACTAGATGCCACAGTTCTCCTGCCATGAGTGGGCTTATTTCACTGGGTCTATTAAAAGAGAAACATGCAGCTTTAAGGAATAACACTTATTTAAATGCATTTTTTATAATAGCTTTTTGAAAACCTATTTTGTTCTTTTTGCCAATGTGAGATTTCAAGAAGTAATTCTAGAAAAGATAACTGATTATAGTTATGACAGTTTTTTTTTTGACTCTGAATTATTTTCTCCAGATTTTCCATACTTGTTCTATAAAAATTATTGATAACGTTGTTAGAAAATACTTATGCAGATAAAATTGTACTGCTAACTTATGAATACATGTCTAGTTTTACAGACTATTATATAAAGTGGAAGTTGAGTATTACTACCTGAGAATTTCAATTTCTAGAATTCCAATTTATAATAAAATTTTTTAAACTATATATTTAACATAAACAAAAACATGGCCTTACACTAATGGGACACATTTTCTTGGCGGTCTTTTATATTCCTTAGTAAAGTCTTGGGGATGAAAAATATATTTATTTACTAAAATTAAAAGATGAGAGGTACCAAGGTACAAGGGCTTGAGTTGTTAAAAAGTGATTATGACTTTATTTTGTAAAATTTTTTATAGATATGAATATCATGCTTTTGAAACTCTCCAAAGTTACAAATTTGGAACATGAGCATGAGCAACCAGACCTCAGGCAGTGATTTTGTCCTCCTGGATGTGTTCCACAGCACCCCAGTGCCCTGGGTCCTCTTCACACTCACCCTGCTTGATTTCCTGGTGGCCCTGTTGGGCAACATGATAATAATCATCCTCATCTGTACCGACTCTCTTCTCCACACCCCCATGTACTTTCTGCTCAGCCAGCTGTCCATCATGGATCTCCTCTATATCTCCACGTTTGTCCCTACAATGGCCCTGATCTTTCTGTCTGGGGACCACCACATCTCCTTCGTTGGGTGTAGCTTCCAGATGTTCCTCTTCTATCTCCTTGCTGGCTCAGAGTTCCTGCTGCTGGCGGTCATGACTTATGACCGCTACGTGGCCATCTGCCACCCTCTATGCTACCCCATCCTCATGCGCCCCAAGGTCTGTGTGCTCCTAATACTTGTGGCCTGGTTGGGTGCTCTGATCAATTCCTTGTTCTGTGTGGTCTATACTCTGACACTCCCTTACTGTGCCTCCAGGGAAATCCATCATTTCTTCTGTGAGATCCCAGCGCTTCTGAAAGTGGCCTGTGCTGACACTTCCCTATATGAAAAGATTGTTTTTGTGTGTGCTGTGATTTTTTTAACCCTCCCGTCTCAGCTATTCTGTGCTCCTATGGAAGGATACTCGTCACTGTTCTGGGCATGGGATCAGGCCAGGCTCTCATGAAAACCTTGGCTACTTTCTCCTCTCACATGATTGTGGTGTTGCTCTTCTATGGGTCTGCTATCTTCACATACCTTATGCCAAAGTCCTACCACTCCCCCGAGCAGGAAGAAGTGGCCTCTGTGATCTACACCATCATTTCACCCATGCTCAACCCCCTCATCTACAGCCTGCGGAACAAGGACGTCACTAGAGTGTTTAGGAAAGTTTTCAGAGTGTGAGGAATGTGATGTGTTTGCTCACCCAATGCAAATCTGCAATGGACAAAATTTACTCTAAAATGGAATAAAGCATATATTAATAAGGACACATTTGTCTACATTTAACTATAGAAATTATATTTTGAGACATAGAGAACACAGTGAAACATATACTCTTCCACCTAATCATAAGTATCATAGGGTCATTCTTTGTACATTCAATCATGTATGCCCTGATAGTCATTGATGACATAACTAAGGAACTTGGTTATTCAGGCAGCATATGAAATAGAGTTTTTATCCCAACATAATTATAATTGTCCCTTTTTTTGTAAATGCAAAGCTATTTAAAGGAGGATCTTGACACCTTGAATCATTTCTACCGATGTAATTGTAATTGTTTCTTTGCTCGCAAGGAAAGGTCAGGGGGTTTTACTGCTCCAAACATTCAGATTATATCATCTAAGTAGACATTTCAATTCTGATTTCTATTTCCAGTCAGTCTTCTAATTGTTTGTGAGACTTAATAATGGAGCAAATTAATTGTGTACTCACATTCACTTTCAAGACCAGATAGTTATTATTTTGGTACAGAAATCTTTGCTTCAAGTATAAGATGGATTTAAAAAAAAAATCAGTCCTCTGGTTCTCTGACTGCTTTGAGCTGGGCATTTAAACTTTGTGTTTGTCATTTTCTTCATGCAGTTTAATTAGTGTAATCAGAAAACTCAATTTACGCAACAAATAATGGACTCTTTATTTATTCATAACTAATTTTTATGAGTAATTTTTCTTCCAAATCCATGTGCTGATTTTCACAGTTACTAGTGATAATTCAAATAATATTCTTTTTGACAATGTACTTTGGAATACTAGTGTTCTATTTTGCTGTCACAGAAACATCAATTCCAAAGAACACCTGCACCCCTATGTTTATAGCAGCACTATTTACAATAGCTAAGCTTTGGAAACAGCCCAAATGCCCAAAAATAGATGACTGGATCATGAAGATGTGGTACATATATACCATGGAATATTACTCAGCATTCAAAAAAGATAAACACATGCAATTTGCAGCAACATGGATGGCGCTGGAAGGGATCATGCTCAGTGAAATAAGCCAAAAAGAAAAAGAAAAATACCGGATGGTCTCACTCATAGCAGGAATCTAGAATACTTAAATAAGGGACCAGGAAAATGAATAACTATAAGAAAGTGAAAATCAAAATCAACAAAAACTATGAACCAGAGACACTTTTTGGGGGGTGGGGGGCGGGAGGGGAGGGATTGGGGTCAGAATGGGGGGATTGCAATTGTATGAGGAATATAAAATTAAAATTTATTAATTAAAAAAAAACAAAAAACAAAATTGAAAAGAAAAAAAATAAATAAATAAATATTTTATCGTTCTGTTTTCATTTATTTTATATTGTATTTTTTTGCACTTATGTTGGCTTACACAACTGTGTGAGATTGAGATCTGCGGGTTCGAACATCTTCAGATGTGTGTGGCCACACCCAGCACCAGAACACCCATGGTCCTCCTCCCTGGCCCACGGAGGCCCTTTTCTTTTGTTGGCCCCTCCCCTCCCCTCCCCTCCCCGTCTGAAAACCTCAGTTTACAGTTAGAGTTCTCGTGCTTGTTTGGTTTAGTTTTCTCTGTTCCTTTGTTTTCTTTCTCCGTAAGCCACAAGTGATGGAGTGAAATGGTCCAGTTTTCGTCTTTCTCCATCTGTAAGTAATAATGCTTAGCAGCCCCCTCCAGCTCCATGCATGTTGTCACACATGGCAAGACATCTTAGAGTTTCGTGGTGTTTCACTGTGTATCTCGGCCACTTTTTCTTCATCCACTCGTCTGTTGTTAGACACTTACGTGGTTCCAAAACTCGGCTACTGGACACAGGCCGGATGACCATGGATGACCATGAGAGCACACGTCCGTCTGAGCAGTGCTGTGCTCCTCAGGAAGATACGGAGGAGTGGAGTTGCTGAACCAAGTGATAGACTCACTTGTGTTACCTTGAGCGACTTTGTGCTGCTTTCCACAGGGGCTGGGCCAGGTTATATTACCGCCATGGGGTGAGAAGTTTCCTTTTTTGTCCACATTCTTGCCAACAACATTTTGTCTCTGGCCCTGGGAATCCGGGCATTCGCCCAGGTGTGAGGTGGGCACTCCCGGTGTCATCTGCGTGTGCCTGATGGGATGCAGCATGGGTGGTTTTGTGTGCCCATTGACATCTGCATGTCAAGAAAAGTATCTATTTAGATCTGGTGTCCACTTTTTAATTAGGCTGTTTGCTTTCTTTTTATTGGGTTGTATCAGTCTTTGTAGAGAGCTTGGCTTTCAGATGAGTGATGTGAAGCACCTTCCTCCCACTCTGTGGCCATCTCTTTGTTTCAATGGAAGCTTCTATTGCTGTGCGGCCTTGCATACAGCATTGTTTGCTTTTTTTAGCTTTTATTTTCCTTGTGGTTGCAGCAGAGTCCCCAAACATTCCCAAAGCAGAGGCATAGTGTGTTTGCCTGTGTTTTCTTTACACATTTTATGGCTTCAGACCCTCCAGCCACGCATGTTGTCCATCCAGAGTCGAGTTTGTGTGTGAGGTCGGGGTGGTCAATGTCCTTCTCCTGCATGTGGCTGGACGGTCCCCAGCCTGATGATGGAAGAGACTTTCCTCCCTACATGCTCTTGACTCCGACACTGTGGCCCACCTGTCCACACTGTGGGCTTACATCTGGGCCCTGAAATCTGCTTCCCCATCCATGTGTCCATTTCTACCCCACTGCCAGCCGCTGCTGGGCCATCTTTGGCGGCCTGGGAGCTGGGCAGTGATGCCTCTTCTGTCTGCGGGGTGGCTCTGGCCAGCAGGTCTTTCGTGGTTGGGTGCGCCCCGGTCCCGAGGTTTGCTCCTGGAAGTCGCCGCTGGACTCTCGGCAGGGGTCACGACGAGTCTGTTTCTCTCAGTGACGTGGCGTGTTGGGGATGTTCCTTCTTCCAGCCCACGAGCAGGGGCTGCCGTCCCGTGTCCGCGGGTCTCCTGCCAGTCCATGAGCTCCTCGTTCTGGTCGTGCAGTCGTTCCTCCTCCTGCCCAGCGCGCTCCTGTTTATTTCCTGAGCCATGACAGTGAAAGGGCTGTCATCTCCTGTGCATCGTCCTGTCGCCCCCTGTCCGGGGGTCTCGGCCCTCGCAGCCCGGCTGCAGCGCAACTGTGCGAAGGGCGGCCGCGGGGCTCAGGGGAGGCCGCGGGGCTCAGGGGAGGCCGGGCCGGCCCGCCTCATCCCTCCGGATCTCTAGGGCAGAGTTGGCGCGAGGGCGGAGCCCGCGTGGACAAGGCCGCCGCAGCCGCGAGGGGCACCACGCCTTCCCCGCGGAGGGACAAGCCCGTTTCCTTCCCAGGCGGCTCCTAGCAGCCAGCTCCTTCCTGGCGCCCCTGGGGCGCACCGCGTTGGGACACACGCTAGGGGCGCACCTGGCCGGGATGCCAGGGCAAGCCTGCGCAACAAGGACGTGACGGGGGCCCTCGGTAAAGTCCTGGGAAGATGAAGGGGCTTCCAGCTGGGAGCCTTGGGGCCGGGCCTGCGGGGAGAGAGGTGGCCACGCAGTGGGCAGAGCTCCGGGGTGTCCAGCCTAGAGCCTACCACCTGCCTTCTGTCCTGCACCCGCAGGGCTCCACGGGTGCCCAGAGGACGTTGGTGCACCTGCCTAACACACCCACAGGAGACGCAGCGGCTCTTTACTAGACAGGAAGTTCCGTGATTCCGACTGTGTCTGACTTTGTGCTAGTTCTCCCTGGTCAGTCTTCTGGCGACATTAGGGAGCATTTCTAACCCAACACCCGCTTGAAATGTAAGCTTTCCAGTTCTTAAGGCAACATGTTCAACTTTGAGTATTTTATTATTTTATATGTATATATATATATAAAAATGTTATTTTTATATTCCCCATACAATTGCAACCCCCTTATTTTGACCCCAATACCTCCCCTCCCCGCCCCCTACCCCCCATAGAGTGTGTCTGGTTCATAGTTGTTTGTTGATTTTGTTTTTCACTTTCTTATAGTGATTCATTTTCCTGGTCCCTTATTTAGGTTTTCTAGATTCCGGCTATGAGGGAGACCATCCGGTATTTTTTTTTTTTTTCTGGCTTATTTCGCTGAGCATGATGCCTTCCAACACCTTCCATGTTGCTGCAAATGGCAGGTGTTTGTCGTTTTTGAATGCTAAGTAATATTCCATGGTGTATATGTACCACATCTTCTTGATCCAGTCATCTATTTTTGGGCATTTGGGTTGTTTCCAAAGCTTAGCTATTGTAAACAGTGCTGCTATAAACATAGGGGTGCAGGTGCTCTTAGGAATTGATGTTTCTGTGTCCTTTGGGTAAATACCTAGGAGTGAATATATTATTCTTCCGTGGTCCATGACAGGCTTTCCCTCCTGCACTTGCCGGTTCATGTTAGAAGTGACATTGTACTTTGGTTTTGCTTTACTAACTGTGGGAAGCACAATGTTATAGTTTTGATAGTGTTTGCCTAATGAGCTTTAGTCCATTTTTGGTAAATTATAATATATCCTGATGTACTTGGCATTGCTTGGTCTTGCTTGTATTACCAACAAACAGCTTGTGGCTTATTAATTGCATGAATGAACCCTTTGGGGAATCCCTGGAGGGGGCACCCTACAGTGCAGCCACTCTGGACAGAGGAGACATGCAGTGAGTGTGGTGTAAGAACAGGAGGAAGCATGTTCAGAAATAGGCAGGTGACAGAATCACCTGGCACTAGGCTGCCATATTGGCCCACCCTTCTCACCTTTCCAGGTAGCCGATGTCCTCAAACCAGAACATTGCTCAAGCGGCAATCACCAGAGCGTGCACAGACCACCATGGTTCCCTAGGTGTGGCTCGCTGTCACCTTCACCGTGACCCTGTAGCCTCTCCTGTGCACACCTGGACTCCACTTCAGGAGGAACCAGCAATGGGGCAGCCTTGCCGGGATGTTTCCTCACAGCCTGGCCTTCCTGGCCTTTGGCAGACAGGCCCACCCAGTGTCCTGACCCACAGCCGCAGTGAGTGTCCGGCTGGCCGGCCCCAGATGCCGACCCAGCAGGGGAGTTAGCGGCAGCAGGGCCTGACCTCTTCCTTTAGATTGTTGTGATTTTGACTTTTTCTCTTATTTTATTTTAAACTTAATATACTTCTAACTGGTTGTTAGAATCACAAATATTACAGCTTTTGCTAACATAATGAACAAATATTAGTTATAACTAGTTAATTATAATTAGCATCCATATATTTTAAAAAAATAGAATTCCCTTTTCTAGGAAATATTTTTTTCTTGATAACTTTTCAAAGGCAGAACAGTAGGTACAAGCCAATGATTTTCTTTATATATTTCTTTATGAAATTGATAAATTATCTACATTTATATTAGTAGACTGAAAGTAGAAATTGTTAATTTTGCAACAAATACTGATTTATATCATTACAACTAACAGTCAAGTCCTTTCTCGCTGTCTGCTATATCAGAATTATTGTTTGAGAGGTTTTTCATTACAGCAGACACACATTAGTCCTGCCTCTCACATTTTCGTATCTATCTGAGGGATCTCTTAGGTCAGCAGTGAGTGAAAAGCTGCTGGTTGTTCCACCCGCCGTGTCCGGCTGTCATGTTGCGTGGCTGGGAGCTGCTGAGACCCTCATTCTGCAGACCGAGTATGGGAAATCTTATCACACAACATCATTTGTTTTATATTTCTCCATTTCAATGGTTGGTTTTTGCCCTTTGCATTTAAATTAATACCCCAAGTTTAGCCAACATAAGGCTAAACTGTGTGAAAGGTGGTTTCATAGCGGGTGCTTACTAAGGAGTAAGTTGTCTCCCATGGAACAGTCTGGTCAGTCAGGTACCAGGTTCTCAGTGTGATGGGCCCAGAGCCACGCGGGGATACCTGTGGTGCTGTTTGCATTCACACCCCAGGTTCCCGTGTATGGAACTTATAATATAGTCTGATATTCTGTTGTCTTTATCCCTGCTTATATTTTTAACAAACAACCCCCATGGCTTGTTAACTGGAAGATCATAGCCCTGTGGGAATTTTCTGGAGTAAAGATCATTTAAGGAGAAACTCTGGATGTAGAACTAAATGTAGAACTAAAATAATGGAAGTGTATGTAGAAGTTACTCCTGTCAAAGACATTTCTTTCTGTCAGCCCGCCATCTTAGTTTACTCCTGCTCATTATGTACTTCAACTGAGAATACTTTCACTGCTCCCCCTTCAATAAACATAGACACTGTCGGGCTTGGGGTTGCTGAGAGACTGTCCAGCAGCTGCAGGAAGTCATTCTGCCTGTCCTGAGACCCTCGAGCAGCGCACGTCCCTAGTGCACGGCGGGGGGGGGGGACTGACCGTCTAGAAGGCCTGAGTGATGTACAAGGGCAGTCTGCGTCTCATCCTCTGTGGTCATGCATGTTCTTGGATTAAAAAAAAAAAGATTCAAAATAAACAATGATGGCCTAAAAATACTGTTTCTGAACCAACCACAGCTTCAGCCTTACACACATCCCCCACCTGTTGAAAAGATGATTAACCCGGTTCCCGTAAGCATCTGAGCAAAGCGCCATTTGCTGGGGAAGGGTGTAGCTGAACAGTTTTGAGGCACCAATCCTGTATGGCATCCTCTGGCCCCACTGCTGGGGCCTCCTCTCCTGCCCCGCAGCCCCCGAGCTCCCCAGGTCCACTGCTCGGACCACTCATGAGTTCTTGAAAAAAGCCAGTAAGATCGCCAATGTTTTATTTAGATGAACTTTGTTTTTTTGTTTTGTTTTTGTTTTTGTTTTTTTTAACAGAGGAGGAAACATTTTTATGGCTAAAAACGGAAAACGACCACCAACTTCCCAGGCGGAGCAATCCTTCCGTTCTCCTCTGTCCTGGGGCCTGAGGACCTACTGGGACTCGGCCTTTAAAAGGAGGGCCGTTCCCCTGTCCCTCTTGGTGCCCCAGGCTGCAATCGAACTGGGGAGGAAAGCAAGGACTTGTGTTTAATCTGCTCCACGAGGCATGCCCACCTTCCGGAAGGGATAGGACCCAGGGCGCATCGAGGCTTGGGTGCGGCACTGGTGCTGACAGAATGCTGCACAGCGCTGTGCAGGGCGAGGATGTCTAGTTTTGGAGTCAAACTGATTACCTTGGAAGGCGATACTGGTGGAAAGGGGTCGGGCAGTGGTTTCTCCAGCTCTGGTGTGTGGGGGCATGACCTACGTCAGGGTGAGGCGGCGGGTCTCAGGAGAGGAGGGCGTGAGGGGACAGGCGCGGGGCGGGAACAGGCCGGTTTTCCGTCATCTTCCAGGGCATGCTGACTTCCCCATGAGGCGGCACGAGCAGCTTATGTTCTATGGTAGGTAATTTGTACGTGAGAAAGGCAAGAATGTGGGAGCTAAAGCCTAAGGAAGATGCTTTCGACTGAGGTCTGTGGGTGAACCGGGGCAAGGCTGCGGCTGAGGCCGGGCCCTAGATGGTGGTGATGGCGGACCCAGGCCGGGGCCTCCGGCGGTCACGCTGCCTGTCTCCCTTGCCGCCCTTCATGCTGGGCACGGTGGCCAGCGCGCCACGTGGGGACAGGGCAGGCCCAGGAGCAAGGCTCATGTGGCCAGGTGGGGGCTGGCCAGGCCTGCTTGGCCCACGTTCTCCGTGCCCCATCTGTGGGGCTGGGAGGCTCCTTTCCCTTGGGAGGCCGTAGGATCCCATGTGCTGCATGGGGGGGACCTTCCTCCTGCCTCTTCCCCAACTCCACAGCTTGCAGCGTGTGCCAGGCCTGGGCGCCAGGTTTGGGGTGGCACTTCCTGGGCCCCCTCAGTCTTCCTGGGGCTCTGATTCGTAATGTGGCGGAGAGGCCATCGGCACACCCCTACACCCACTTCCAGGCCCGTGCAGCGTCTCTCAGCCCTGCCTTGTTGCAGGTGAGCAGCCTCCCCCCAACTTTGTTATCAGACAATGTGGGAACCTGGTCGGTTGGGGCTCTTGAGAGCCTCTAGGCAGGGATGGAGAGGCATCCCCATGCAGACAGCGGTGCCCGTGTGGTGCCCACGGTCAGCAATTGAGCCAAGGGGTGAGTGGCTAAGCTGTGGGGGACCTGGCGGGCGGCTGCCTGGGCAGGAAGCCAGGGTGGGCGCAGCCGCTGCTCTCTCTGGGCTCTTGCCTCCTGCAGGCTCTGGGCGGGCTGTGAGCAGGACTTCGCACACCAGTTAGTATTGCGCAAGCTGGGCTTGCCCATCATCGGTAACCTGTGGTCATTTGCGTGTGAGCTAGTCCAGGGTGCGCCCACGTCCTCTCTCAGAGGTGGGGATTTGGTCAGTAGCAAGGCGTTTGATTTTTAGTGTTGAAAGGACTTTCATTCCAGAACTTTTGATTTCTGGAGTTGGCAGGCTCCCCGCTAGGCTCCCTTCTGAAGAGAGGAAGGATGTTCAAGTTCAGATTGATTCTTAATCAGCCAGGGCCTGGGTCCATCTAGCCAGTCTGACCCCTCCTGGGTGGACACAATCATGGTATCATCAGACAGATTAGTTCAAAAGGCAATTGATGTGTGTGTGGGCCATCCGCAGGCATGGAAACTCCGAAGGCAGCTGGGCAGCTGGGAAGCTGGGAAGGATGTGTCAGCCTGGACTAAGGAGAGGAGTTAGCAGTCGGGACATCAGAGGGAAAAATGGTAGCTCATGTGGAGATGAAAAGACCCCCCTAGCCAACGATACCTGCTGTACCCGTCAGAAGACAGAGAGACAGAGGGATTGTAAGCAGCAGCTTTGCTAGGTCCTCTCTGTCCACACACTCGGTCACATTCACAGGAACTAGCCTTGGTGACAGCTTGCTTCTGGAAGGGTCTTCTAGCTAAATTTATTTAGGTCGTGGATGGGTGGGTGGATAAAAAGTTCTTGCTGAGTCTTTTGGGTGTTAACTACCATCAGACTAAGACAGTCCACATGCAGACACAATATATTTTGGGGTCACGTGTTAGTCCCCTCAATGTGTCATCACCCACCATCATTCTTGAGGTCTGGACGAGTTAATTCAAGTAAAACCCCGAGAGTGGCGAGCACATACCAAAGACCCCCAAAGCACTGACCCAGCACTGATGATCAAAGGCCGCATTTCCCGGGAAAGCTGTGTGTTACATTTGCCATGCACTTGAGCTGGCAGGTTCCAGACCCCTTGCTTTGGGTGTGACCTAGTTTGCACTTTTTGTAAGTTGTAGCCCACTCAAGACATGACAGCTCTGCTGTGTACGTTGTAGATGTGATGACTTCCAGTGCAAAAGCCAGCTCAGCATTCCTTTCCTCAGGACATTGAATTGGCTTGACATGTCCATTGAGTCGATGTAGGATGTGTCTTCCTGACTGACTCCGTCCTGCGTGCAAAACAGGCTCTTTAACACGGGTTCATTTCCACATGAGATGGCTGATGATTTTGCTGGAAGTTCTCTCTAGTCATCAATGTGGTGGAAGGGGCGTTAGTGGAGCAAGAAAAAAGTATGCTCAACGGGGCCCAGGTGGATTAAACAAAAGAAGAGAAAGATGAGACAAAAATAAAATGTCCTGGCTGTCCCGGGAAGAGAAGTGGAAGAGGCCTGAGCCAAGGGTCCCAGACTCCTCGGTCCACTGGGGTTCTTCAGATGGCGGGATGTGGTGGAAGCCCAGCATCTGCCCGGCTCTGCCTATGGAGAGCCTTGGTATTCCTCCAGGTCAAGAGAGCTGAGGAAACAAAAGCTCTAAACCTACAGAGGAACCAGAAGTCCCTGTGAGGACTGACTCGCATTCTCTTCTGAGTCTGTAGCAGGATCTACACACCAACCTGACCCTGTGACTTCTGAAACAGCTCCCACAGCGCAAGAGTCACCAGACTCCTCCCGGGTGCAGACCTACTTTGCTTATGGAAAAGACTGTTTGCCCCAGGATCAGTGAGGCTTTTACTTCAGTCAGCATCCAGAATCGTCATGGCTTTGGGAAAATAAATAAAGGTTGAAACAAAGGAAAGGAAACACCTTTATAACTTGTTGAAAGACGACGTGGAGTTTGGAGCAAAGATGCATCAGTGCCGATTCCACCCACCTGGCTGCCACAGGCTGACCGTAGGCAGAAGTTCCCAGAAAATCATCAACAACTTGAAAACAAACAACCACAGAGGCAACACTGATCAAGGGAGGCTGCACGGGATGGCACCCCAGTCCCGCTGAGGCAGCCTGTTTGGTGCTCCTTTTTTAGCGTTGTCCTTGGGCCAGTGTGACAGACATCTGGGGGCTCTGGGGGGCTCTGGTTCATGACGGTCACTCAACAACTGTCAGCATGTTGCAACCAATGCTGTCTGTGAGATCCGGGGGGGACACCAAGCTGGAGCACAGGTCCTCACACGACCCAGCCAGTTGCCATTCGAGTCCTCCTGGGAGCACACCCAGGCTGGGATGCTGCGCCCCGCCTCAGCCTTGCCCTGCCTCTCTGTCACGCAGCAGCAGCCTCCTCAGTGCCCCCTTCACATCTTTTGTTTCTGAGCGTGTAGATCAGGGGATTCAGGAGCGGGGTGACAATGTTGTAGAAGAGGGTGAGGGACTTGCCCTGGTCCTGAGAAGATCTGTTTCTGGGCACATGTACATATAGATGGTGTTTCCATAGAAAAGAGAGACGACAGTGAGGTGGGAGCCACAGGTGTTGAAGACCTGTAACCCTGATGCTGCTCGAATGTCTAACACAGCCCCCATGATGCAGCCATAGGAGATGAGCATCAAGATCAGGGGCATGAGCACGATGGCCACGGCCAGGACAAAGACTGTGGCCTCCACCACTGCTGTAACAACACAAGCGATACTGATAAGGACAGGCATCTCACATAAGAAGTGGTCCAATTTTCGGTAACCACAGCTGGGCAAGTGCAGGGTTACTGGGGACATGGCCAAGGACTTGGCTGCCCCACAGCCCCAGGCCACTGACACCAAGAACAGGCAGAGCTGGGGGTTCATGATCACCATGTAGTGCAGGGGCTTGCAGACTGCAACAAACCTCTGGGGGCTTGACACCAAGAACAGGCAGAGCTGGGGGTTCATGATCACCATGTAGTGCAGGGGCTTGCAGACTGCAACAAACCTGTTATATACCATGATGGCCAGCAGCAGGCACTCCACGCCCCTCAGCCCCAGGAAGAGGAAGAGCTGGATGGCAAAGCCCACGTAGCTGATGGTCTTGTCCCGCCCCCTGAGGTTGTACAGCAACTGTGGGATGGAGCTGGTGGTGAAGCAGAGGTCCAGGAAGGAGAGGTAGGTGAGGAAGAAGTACATGGGTGTGTGGAGCTGGGATTCCAGCCGGGACAACAGGATGATGGTGGTGTTGCCCAGCAGGGTCAGCAGATAGGCAATCAGGATGACCATGAAGAGGACCCTCTCCAGATGGGGTCAGTCGGAAAAGCCCAAGAGGACGAAGCTGCCCTGGGCATTGTCATTGGCTGCCTCCATCCCCTCGGTGGCGGCTGAGGCCTGTGGCCGTGGTGCTGGTTTCACAGGTGAGGGAAACTCACTGCGAGTCAGACGTTCTTCTCTGCTCCTGGACATGGGCCATGTCTCCCAGGCTGCTGTGACAGGCGCTGCCCAGCTCCACCCCATCTACAGCAAGGGAAACAGAGGCAGCGGTGTGTTGAATGGGGGTGGATGCAGAGCTGACATAAACCCAGGAACACGTCACTGCCCTGGCCCCAGTGACAGGAGAGGCCCCTGCGGCCACCAGATGTCCACCCTCGCGAGATTCCGTCCCCGAGCTTCTCTGAGTCCCGACCCCTGAGCCCGGTCCTCCCTGCACAGGTGTGGGCAGTGTCCATGGTGCAGGACACGCTGTCTGCTCACCCTCCCCCTGGGCCCATTCGGTCCATGCCCTCCTCATCCCTGGGGTGACCGTCCCGTTCCAGAGGAAAAACAATGTTCACATGCGACACACACACAAAAGTCATCTCTCCAGCGGGCGTCATATTGGAGAAATTAGATCTATATTTCCAGTATACTCTGTATTGCTTATGAGAAATAAATTGCAAAATTTGTATAGAAATGATTTTGTTTTTGGATTAATTCACAGCTGTGCACAGAACCTCCATCACCTTCCATCTCTGCCATGCAGCATCCGCACCAACACATGTTGGAGGACCTGCACCCCTGCCTCACTGGAAGGTACAGATACACAGATCTTGACCCCAGGCCCCAGCCCAGCCCAGCCCCCAGCCCAGCCCAGCCCAGCCCTGTGCCCAGCAGACTGTGCAGCTCGCCTGCCTTTCCCTGCTTTTCTCTCTGAAAACGGGGTACATCAGAGCACAATGTTTCCCAGATACGTTGGAGATATTTTTAATGTGAGAGAAAGTTTGTGGATGTGGAGATCTCTGTGAATGTGTCATGAAATCTGACCTCCATCCAGGGAGGGGCTGGGAAAAGCATCTGGTCGAGCCAGGCAGAGAAATTCTGTGTTGACACGTGTGGTGAGGAGGAGCCACCCGCAGTGCAGGCCCCTGGGGCTGAGACATGTCGCGGCCACACTGCCCGAGTGCACCGTGGGCATGGTCCCCGGCTCCCCTGCACACCCTGGCTCCCAGGCCACCCGCAGGAGCAGGCCCTGGCGTGTCCCGAGCCTGCCCTCCCAGGTCGGGCCCTCCATGGGGAGCCGCTCTCTCCTGGCTTGCCCGGCCAGTGCTGAACCATGGCCGTGCTCGCTGCGCTGAGCCCGGCTTCCCTAGGCGCCTCCCTGCTGAGGGCCTGTGTGGGCACTGGTTGCCATTCAGGGCAGAGTAGTGGGGCCCGCGACGCCTGAGGGGTGCAGCCTCGGCGGGGGAGTCCGTCGGGGTGCAGACGTGTCCTCCCTGTTCCTGTCCTGGGGACTCCCCAGGGGCTGCTGCTGTCACCGCCACCTGCAGCACAGCCCTGGTGCTGAGTGCACCTGGCACCCCGCTCACCTCCTCCCACTGCTACCCAAGGTCACCATCAAGGTCCGGGTGCAGGTCAGGCGGGGACCCCAGGCTGGTCACCATCTTCTCCTGGGAGCACCCCGGGTCCTGCAGTCATGCAGGTGCGGGGGTGTGACGGCGCCTCTTCTGGCAGCCTCCCCTGGAAGCAGGTGGATGTTGGTATTTGTGCCAAGGCACTGAAGTCAGCAGGTCTCCTGAGGAGACACAGCAGCGGCCCTGGGTGTTCAGGGCTCGTCGGCATCCCCAGGTGTCAGGGTCACTGGGATCCCTCAGGTCATTACTGCCGGCACTGAGGAGTGTCCCCGGCAGTTTCCCTTCTCTCCCCAGGGCCCGCCCTGCTCTGAGGGTAATTGGGTCCACTGAGAATTCATCCCTCACATCCGCAAGAAGCTTACCTCAGGGCATCAGGTCAGGGCTCAGTCCACTGCTGTCCTCCAGCTACAGTCATAGAGGGTGGCCGGCCCCCAGGTCTTCAGGGGAGAAAAGTAATTGAGGCAGGCTCGGTCCTCCCACAGCTGGAGGGTTATTTTTTTTTTCCTCATTTGGTCTATTGAAAATAGAGCAAAATAATTTTGACTTCTTTAAGCCAAGACATTTGTGTGTGCAAAAGAGAAAATTCATTGTCCTGAACAGTGGTGAAGCCTTTTCGCTGTGGGGGGTGATAGAAAGTATTTTATTAAAACTTGGTGATGGCACATGGAAGTACTTGCTTTATTAATTCATTTATTTGTGGGCTTGCAGGGAAGTTTTCAGTGTATATCAATTTATTCTTTAGCTTCAAAAACTCAGTGATAGCAAGTTTTTGTATCACATATACCTGATTTTTTAGACCATGTCCATGTAACAATGTTCCTAGGTTCGTGCAGAAGAAACAACATCACAAGCTGAAGGCAAAGAGAAAGGAGTGGGAAAGCAGTGCAGTGTTAGAGAGGAAGTAGAGAAGTTTTGAATCAACGGGGTTGGAATTAGAGAAGTTTGAATCAACTGGCCTGGAAATCTGTCAGAATGACTGCTGGGGTACTTCTGAATGGATAGAAATGCAGAGTCAGGGAGCAGAGAAACTTGAGTGAGGCAAACGTGTAGCAGTTGTGGGTTCGCAGAGCACAAGTGCTGTCGATGTGCAGACGGCACCGCTCCGGCCTGTCACCTTGAGTTGTGAGAGCAGAAGATACACAGGAAGAGAACGGCACAGGTGAGGTGCAGGGAGGGTTTGCCTCCGAGCAGGTGGATTTAATAAAGCCCAGGGTGCCCGCTCTCTCACCCTTGGGACACTGAGAGTAGAACCCCACACCCCGTCACCTGATTTGTCTTCCCGGAATGGAGCTGTTTGGCTTTGTCCAGCCGACCAGCCTCCCAGATCTCTCCCTCCAGGTGCCTCCTCGCTGCCTCCCAGCAGGTCACGTGGGCCCCTAGAGGGTCTGGGGAATAATCAGATTTGTGATCTGAAAACGCACCCAGTCTTCTGTGCCTGTGGCTTTCTGGTTCAGCACAGCCTAACTCGGGAGCACTGCAGCCTAACTAGGGAGCACTGCAGCTTGGGGAAACTGAAGACCTATGCTAGGCTCGACCTCTTAGTCATAGAGCGACAGGGGACCCAGGGCCCTGCCCGAAACCCTTCCCCATCACAGAGGCACTGGGTCTGCTGGCTGTGCCAGCCCAGCCTCCTGCCAGGTGCTCTTCACGGGACCACCCAGCATGCAGCCTGGGTGTGGGCTGTTGTGGCAGCTCCTGAGGTGCAGGTGCCCATATCTGCGGGTCTTGTTTGTCCAGCATGTAGGGCCTCATATTCTACCAAGAAGAGCAAAGACAAGAAAAAACACCCAAGGGTAGCCCCACATCCTAACCACTAAGACACCAGATGACGCAGCACAGAGTGTCGTGTTCTGTGTTTAAGACGCCTCGGCTGGTGCGGCCAGAGGGCGGGGTGAGCATGAGGGCCGTGGGGTCTCACTGAGACACTTGTGCTGGTCAGACGAGAGGAAGGAAGGAAGGACTCACAGAGGGATTCCCAGTGGAGGGAGCCCCAGGTAGATGGAGTCCAGGTAGAGGGAGTCCAGGTAGAGGGAATCCAGGTAGAGGGAGTCCAGGTTGAGGGAGTCCCAGGTAGAGGGAGTCCAGGTAGAGGGAATCCAGGTAGAGGGAGTCCAGGTAGAAGGAGTCCAGGTAGAGGGAGTCCAGGTAGAGGGAGTCCAGGTTGAGGGAGTCCCAGGTAGAGGCAGTCCTGGAGGTGACACCTGGAGCTGGGCAGGGAGCAGAAAGGGCTGGTTTTCATGCTTGGAAAGGAGTGAAGGGAGGTTAAAATTGTCGTCACTCAGTAAGTCTGACAAGATACACATGGAGAGTGGTTAATGGGCGCTCTGGGGGCTCCTGTTCACCCCTGAGGTGTGCAAGGCCAGAGCCTGTGAAGTGGCTCCTCCCACCTGAGGAGCCTGGTGCCTGCTGGACACCCAGGGACATGCGATCTCAGGCCAGGGATCCCCTTGCTGAGCCACGGGGAGTCCAGCTCAGGTGGTGGGATTGTCAGGGTCTCACCAAGGCCTGCCCTGCTGTGGCCCCAACACACAAGTGTTGCACTAAGCTGTGAGTCCTGTTTGACCCCTGCTGACTGGTGAGTGAGCTGAGTCCCAGGACACCAGCTTCTTCTCTGCTCAGATCATGGTGGGAGATGCCACAGCTGAGTGATCCCTAAAATATTGGCCAGAGGGATGGAGGCCATTACTGCTGCTGGAGTTCACAAGTGAGAGGAGAGGGGATTGTGTGGTCAAGCATGAATGCATAGAGGCTTTGTCGGTGGCAGGACCTAATGAGGTTCTCTCCCTTCTAAAATTATTCTGCTCTGTCATGCTCCTGTGAATGGAACAGAGAGGGGAGAGTGAAAGGAAAGACAGAGTGAAGGAGATGGGGAGAGGTGAAGGGAGAGAGAGGAGTGAGGAAGAGAGAGAGAGGGTGAGAGGCAGGGAGAGGGGGAGAGAGAAGTGAGGAGAAGCAGAGGCAAGATTATGGCTCTGATGCCCCAAAGGTACTAGAATGAGCTGAAATAATGTGAGAATTACCATTTTGGATATGGAGACTTCTGAATGAGAGGTTATTGAAAGGCATCAGAAGCTTGAATGAAGGCATATGTATTTTTTTGATCCAAGGTACATCCCTTAGTAGAAAAGCTTGCCAAGATGCTGTGTGGACCCTTGTGGGAAGGGTGATGACTTCTCTCCATTTGTGTTGTTATTTGCACAATGGCTGTCAAAATGTGACTTCTCATTATTCCCCAGCAATCAGCATGGAAACCTGAGGCACGAGACCCAGCATATCTGTAGCCTCCACTCCATGCCAAGAGCCTTTGCTGGGCTCACAATTATCAGACACAGAATTTTAGGAGTGAACACCTGACCCGAGGTGGTCAGCTTTTGTGCCCCAGTATGATTTTGTTACATTTACAGTCAATGGTATGACCATAATGGATTAAAATTACACAGTAATTCCTAAGAAAAAGGAAATTAAATGATCTAATTTCATTTTTGACAAGTTATTAAAAACTAAAAGTTATTAATCACATCAGCTTATCCTGGTTATTGCTCTGCTAGTTTCCAGTTTTATTGTAAGTTCTGCAAATTCCTACCCTGTTCAGTTTTATGATTTTTTAAAAGATTTATTTATTCATTTATACCAGAACTGGGGTACAGGCCAGATGCATGGGAGGGTGAGAGGACTCAACAGAGACAGAGTGGGGAACAGAACAGGAAGACTGACGAAACACACTGCTGATGGGAGCAGCGGGTGAAACAGGAGAGATCTGCTGTGCCATGGGACCCTTGCTGGCCGGCTGGGATTGAACCTGCACTGCAGAGGCTGACGGACAGCTTCACAGCACAACGCTCAACTGCCTGCGCCACCAGAGGAGGCCCCAGTTTTATGATCTTCAGCTTACCAGAAATCTGTCCTTTCCATGGGTCTATTTGGGATGAATCACTTTTTCAAAAGAATCAGAGTAATACAGAAGCTTTTCTAAATTACAGAAAGTCTTAAAAACACCCATTAGATCCATTAAAGATCAAATTGGATTTCATACAATTAAGAAGGATATTTGGTTATTAAGTACAATTACAATGAATGATATGATATCAAAACATTGATTTCTAGGAATTTTATAAAATTTCTAGAGTGGATGCCCAGTTTGGACGGGAAGGTAAAAATGTCTTAAACTACTTTCCTAAATTTAGATTAACAGGAGAAAATATTTTTAGAAATAGTTTCTTGGCTATTTATATCCCAGTTGACTAGAAAAAATATAGATGAGGAAACATATTTTTGCCTCTACAATTTTGAGGTATTGCCTAAGGCACCACATATAACAAAAGGCAGAATAATTGGAGAACGATAAAGAAAAACTTTAGCAACAAGAGTTTAGTATGTTTCCAGTATACATGGGAGAGACCCAGAGAAACTGGTTTGATGTCATTATGACCAGAGAAGACACTTGATTTTTAATTTTTTTTAAAATATTTATTTATCTATGCTATAGTGTATAGGCCAGAGGTGTGGGGGTTGAGAGAATTCACTGGAGACAGGGTGGGAAGAAGAACTGAGATACACTGCTGAGGGGAGCAGCGGGAGAGATAGTGGAGGTCTTCAGTGTCGTGTGGGTCAGCTTCCCAGGTGGGGATCAAACTCTGCTGCAGTTTGATAGCACTGAGGCTTTAATCCCTGTGCCACCAAGGAGGCCTGATACTTGATATTTTTTGTGAATTTATTGATGTTTCTTGAAGAATGTTCCATGTACACTTTAGAAAATTGTGTACTCAGCTATTTTGTCCTGTAAGTGTCTATTAAGCCCATGTGGTCTAATTCCTTCTTTAAGGCTATTGCATCCTTGTTCATTTTCTGTCTGGTTCATCCATTAATTGATAAAAAGTGGAATCTTGAAGGCCCCAAATACTATTATGCTGCTGCCAATATCTGTTTTTAGATTTGGTATTAGTTGCTTTAGATATTTTGATGCTTCTTCAGATGTGTGTATGTGTGTGCTGTTTTCCTAATGCATTGATCTCTTAGTCAATACATTATGTCCTTTTCTGTCTCTTGTTAACTTTTTTTAGCTAGAAATCTATTTTCTCTGGTAATAAGTGTGGTTGTCTCTGCTTTTTTTAGGGTCCCATTTACTTGTTATTTTTCAAACTTTTACTTTGACTTATGTTTTTCTTTGGAACTCAGGTGGGTCCAAAGGAGATAGTGGAAAGTTGGGTTTTGTTTTCTGATCCACAAGTCACTCTACCTTTTGATTGGTGAGTTCCATACATTTAAAGTTAGGGTGATTGTTGACATATGAGGGTTTCTGACTGTGAATTGTTTTTAGTTCTCTGCTTCTAGTTTCTTTCTTTCTTTTTTTAATTTTTCTTCTCTTTAGATATAAGAGCTCCTTTCTACATATTTTGTAAGGAAAGTCTAGTTGAAGTCTCCTTCAACTTCTGTTTGTCTGGAAAAACCTTCCTTTTCCTTTCAAAGCTATATTTTGTAGGATATAGTATTCTTGTCTCAAGTATATTATATATGTCTTACCACTCTGTCTTAGCTTGTATTATTTCCTCAGAAAAAGTCTTCTGATGTAAGTCTGATTTAAGCCTTCATAAGTTACCTGCTTCCCACCCCCTCACCCTTCAATAGTCTTTCTTTGTTTTGACCTCTTGGAAGTTTCACTACTGTGTGTCTTGGTGTAGGTATCATTACATTTAGATAACCAAGTTCTTTTATCTTTATGGATTTGTACATTTAATTCCTCCCTCGGGTTTGGGAAACTTTCCTTTATTATTGCTTTGAATACATTGTGTGTTCTCTCTCTGTTACTCTTTAGGTATACCCAGTATCCTTTTCTAATGGAGTTGGATATGCCTTGGAATTCCTCCCTCCCTCCCTCCCTCCCTCCCTCCCATCTTCCCTTCCTTCCCTCCTTTCATTTTATGTTGTTTTCTCTTTTTTCTTCTCTCTGAGTCCTTTGTGCATTACTATCTTGGATATCACTGATCTGACCCTCCATTTGGTCTATTTTGTTTCATATTTTTTTGCCAATTTTTAAAATCCCCTCTATTAACATTTTTACATCCTGCAACTCTTTGTTTAATTTTTAAAGCTTCAATTTCTATTTTCTGTTCATAAATCCTGTTCATAACTTCTGTCATAAATTTCTCATTGCATTCATTAGATTTTCTGAATGTTGTTATATCTATTTGATTAGATTTTCAGTGTTCTATTGTATCATTTTGACTTATATTTCCGTATTTTCTTCCATTTCTTTATCATGACACTTTCAAATTCTGTATCTGATAAGGAAATATAATTTTTTATGTCTGTGGTTGGATTCTGAAGCTTTTTCCTTTCCTGTGATGTCATGCTCTCTTAAGGTCTCAAAATTCCATGTATTATAACTTTTTATCTGCACATTCTGCTGCTTTAGATTTCCTTTTCATAAACAGCAGACACTTAGATATGCACACTGCTTCTACATTTCCAGCAGGTGGAGCTGTGAATTTATGTGATTTTACAGTTTTGGTCTTTCCCAGGTACCACAGGTTAGAGACCTGTTGTTGCAGCTGCTGAGCTGGGTATAGGAAAGGGTCCATCAGCTGGTGTGAATGTGCTGGATGGGTAAATGGCTTATGTTTGTGGCTCTGCCATAGCTCTCCAGTTTTGGGTTCCAGACCCAAACATCTGAAATCTGTGTGTTCTCATTATACTTCAGTAGGTCAGTACCAGTCTCATGGAGGGGGTGGGCAGAAGGCATGCTGCCCAGCATACTGTTCTTACTCTTTTCACTAGGGACCAAGTTTTTACACACATATTTTCCCTCAGTCAAGCTCTAACCAGTCAGCCCTCCACTACCCAGGTCACTAGCTGAACTGCAGTGCTGCAGCTTGTATGTCAGCTTCCTTGCTATAGACTTCAGTCTCCAGGATTTCTTCACCTATTTTCTTACCTGTTGGATGAAGTATGACTATCTTCAGGGTCCCCTTTGGTTCAGTGCTACCTATTGGCTTCTGATGTCCACGTGATGCTCTGGTTTCAACCTGAGTAATAAGGGTTTAGTGCTTTTCTGGATAACTTTCAGATTTCACTCAGTAAAACTGAGTGATGCTCTGATATGGCTCAAGCCACCTCATTTAATAATATCTTCAACTAAAGATGTGATGTTTTGGAGAGGGAGAAGGGAAGAACAATTGTGGAAGATTACCAAAAAGGGACAGTACACAAGAGTAATGAAGGGTCCATGCAGCAGGCCGGAATGCAGGAGCCAACCAGGAAGACCACCTGGGGGGCAGGAACAGCAGGCCGGAATGCAGGAGCCAACCAGGAAGCCTACCTGGGGGGCAGGAATGCAGATACCTGCCTGGAGGACTCAGACAATGAGCCTCCCCTCTCCCCCTACCAGTCTTGTCTCAGACAAATAACCTATACCTGCCCTACAAACTTTTCCCGCAGTACGAGCCCAACTTCCCACCTGACCTCTCCTCACCCTATAAAACCCTGCTTCCCCCTAACAACGTGCGCGCCTTCACTGACCCCCACCTTGGGTGTGTGAGGTCCGCCCGGGGCGCAATAAACTTTCCCTCCCTTTGAGAAATTTAGCCTGGCTCTCCTTTTCTTTACCGCGCCGAACCTTTCATCTTGGTGCCGAAACCCGGGAAGGCCGTGTCTCCTGGCGCTGGGGCCGCCTTCTCGTCCCTGGAACCTCTCCTCTCCATTGCAGACATCTCACACCCACCACCGGCCTTAATCCTTGGGGTAAGTCACTGCCTGACCCTCCCTCCTGGGAGGCCCTCACCTCTGGCTATTTGGCTCCTCTCCTGACTCCCGTACCGTACCTTGGTTGGCTGTTCCGTAAACCGTGGGCCCATGTCAGTCAACTTCCGTACACCTAGACCCTGGATCTGGGGATGCCCTTCCAGACTTGGTGCCCGAATCCTAGGTGCAACCAAGCGGTGGAGACGTCCCCCTCGCTTGTCTGCCTCCGTTCCGAAGGCCAGGACCGAATCGGGGGACGCCGCAATTCGGGGCCTGCGCCCCCGACGGCCAGTTCAGGTTCGTGGGACGCTGCATCCTGACTCTGTGCCCCCGTTAGTTGGGAAAGGAGCCGACTTAGTCATGGGGTCCACAAATTCCAAGCCGAGCCTGGCCACTCCACTGGGATGCCTTCTCTTAAACCTCAATCCATTGGGACTTAGGCCGGATATACGCCTTAAGCGTCTGGTCTTTCACTGCAACACTACGTGGCCTCAGTATCAATTGGACAATGGCTCCCACTGGCCCAAACATGGCACTTTTGACTTCTCGGTCCTTACAGACCTAAACAATTCTGTCACAGCAATGGAAAATGGTCAGAGATCCTTAGGGCCAGGCTGTCTTTCTCTTGTGCTCCGCCCCTTCCCTCCCTCCTGAAAACCTGCCGTACTTTCTAAGTCTCGAGACTCCTCTCCAGACCCCTCTTCTGCATTCTCTGATCCTCTAAATTTTCAGTCTTCACCTCCTCCACCTACCCAATCCAGCCCCTCCCCCCTTTCTTTTCACCTCCCAGCTGCCACACCCTCTCCCTGCTGATCCTCTTCTCCCTCCCCTCAGAGAAGTGGGTGGGAACTAAAGAAAAAATTAGAGTCCATGTTCCTTTCTCTGTCTGATCTCTCCCAATTTGTAAAGCATCTTGGCTCTTTCACAAACTATCCCACTACCTACACCTAAATTTCATTATCTTACCTTAGCTTATGACCTTACATGTCATAATTACATGTTATCTTCTCTTCCATCCTGACCTCTGACCTGTCCCCTAGCTGGTCTCCAACCGGCAGCGCCTAAACCTATAAACTTTCATAAGTTCTGAAAAATTACCCAGTCTTCCTCAAAAAAAAAAAAAAAAAAAAATCCTGACTTCCAAAGGCTGAGGATGGTCCTCAAACCCCTATCCAGGAACTGCTGAAAATGGCCTTTAAATTATTTAACAACCGGGAGGAACAGGACAGGGCAGAGAGTAAACTCCACAGTCGCCAGAAGGCTGAGCTTCAAGCTCAGGCCCCAGTAGCTGCCTTGAGACCGCCAGGCCCTGCTCCTCCAACGACCGCAGCGCCTGCTGCCCAACAGAGGACGACAATGGGCCCCATGGGCCCCAACCGACCGACCGCCGCCGAAGCCTGCTTCAAATGTGGCCAAGAACACTGGTCCAGACAATGCCCCAACCCCCAGCCTCCGCCAGGACCGTGCCTCATCTGCAACATCCAGGGTCACTGGAAAAGTGACTGTCCCTCCACACCTGGCTGTGGTGGGCCAGTCCTTCCAGTCCCTGCAACTCTTGTCACCGGCGATCTTGGGTTTGGTGGCTGAGGACTGAAGAGGCCCAGATTTATCATCTCCGATAACCTTTGAGGAGCCCAGGGTAACGGTCAAGGTAGCAGGTAAGTACATCTCCTTTCTGGTTGACACGGGGTCTACCTTCTCTGTCCTCCCCTCCTATTCCGGTCAAGTTTATCCTTCTCAGGTCTTGGTTACGGGAGTTGACGGCCTTCCTTCTCGGCTCAGGACCACTGGTCCGCTTTTTCCTAGTCATTCCTTCTTGCCCCACACCACTCCTGGGTCAGGATCTTCTGACCAAACTCAGGGCTACTCTCTCATGGTTCCAACACCCTAGTGCTGCTCTCATCCTCCCACAACTCCAAACATCTCCTAATCCTTCTCAGGACTACCCACTGTCTCCCTCCACTGTCAACCCCATGTTCTGAAATATCTCTATCCTAATTGTTGCCACCCATCGTACCCCAGTCCTCATTTGCCTTAAGAATCCCTCTTTTCCCTCTCGCTCCCAGTTTCCAATTTCCCTCACTCACCGTCAGGGTCTCAAACTCATCAGCCAACAACTCCTGGGAAAGGGACTCCTTATTCCTATCAACTCGCCCTATAATACTCCCATTCTCCCTGGAAAAAAGCCTGACAGTTCTTATCGCCTAGTTCAAGACCTTCGCCTCATTAACGAAGTGGTGGTGCCTGTCCATCCTGTAGTGCCAAACCCCTACACCCTTCTGTCTCATACACCATCTTCTACCCCACACTTCTCTGTGCTTGACCTCAAAGATGCCTTTTTTACCATTCCTCTGGATCCTCAATGTTACTTACTATTCGCTTTTACTTGGGAAAACCCGGACACACACCTCCCAGCAACTGGCCTGGACAGTCCTGCCTTAGGTTTCCCGGGACAGCTCTCAACTGTTTGGTCAGGCATTAGCCAGTAATCTCTTGTCATGTCATACTCCACCCCACACTCTCCTCCAGTATGTTGCTGATCTCCTCCTCTGCCGTCCTTCTCTGCCACAATCTCAGCAACACACTGCACAACTCCTCAGCTTCCTGTGCTCCAAAGGATACTGTCTCCCCATCCAAAGCTCAACTTTCAGTTCCCATAGTCATCTATCTGGGTCTTCAACTAACTCCTTCCTCCAAACAGCTGACAGTGGACCACAAGCAGGCCATCCGGGACCTTCCCTCCCCTAAATCGACAAAACAAATCCTTTCTTTCTTAGGTTTGGTTGGACTTTTCCGTCTTTGGATCCCTAATTTTGCTTTCCCAGCCACGCAACTGCACAATGCAGCAAAAGCCTCCCTGAAGGACCTCTCCAATCCCCCGGGGAGTCCGCAGAGTCACACATATCCTTCTTCAGGCACCTGTCCTTACCCTTCCTGATCCAGAAAAGCCTTTGCTCCTGTTCACAGACGAATGTCGGGGTACTGAGGCAGGTGGCCTGTTCCAGCCTCTCGGACCAGCCCTGCATCCTATCCCTTATCTCTCCAAGCAAATGGATCCCACCGTTAGGAGCTGGCAACCCTGCCTTAGAGCCCTGGCGGCGGCAGCTCTACTCACCCGGGAATCCCTCAAACTTACTCCGGAAAGACCCACCCAAGTACATTCCTCGCACTGCCTTCAGGCCCTCGCTCTCCCCGCTCGCTCTCCACTCTCACTCCTTCCCATTTACAGTATTTCCATGTGCTCTTTATTGAAAATCCCCTGGTGAGTCTCACTCAGTCTAATTCTCTCAACCCAGCCACTCTCCTGCCTGTCTCTGGCCACCTTCTGCCATTCATTCATGTCCTAAAATTCCTGGAAGAAATGCAAACCTCCAGACTGACTCATCTTTGTCAGATGACTCCTGTGTTTGTAGACTGACAGCTCTTGTTAAGATGCACGTGGTCAGCGGCGGGCCACCTAGGCCACTGTTACCATCGATCAGCTCACCAACTGCCTGGACACCTACCCAGACAGAATTGACCTCTCCCTACTCAGGCAACTACTCCAGGAACAGGCAGACCGTTACTTACCCAGTCCTGCCTCGGATCTCGACCTCCTCAACCAACCTTCTCCACCACTGCATCCAGGAGACCAAGTCCTGCTCAAATCGCTTCAGCCAAAGCCACTGTAGCCTCGGTGGATCGGCCCACGCACGGTTATTCTCACCACTCCTACAGCGGTAACACTTCTGGGACACCCATCCTGGCACCATCTATCAGGGGTCAAACGTGCCCCCGAAGACAAACAGTATGTATGTCGTAACCTGGGTCCTACTAGGATGTGCATTTCTTGTCAAAATCTCCCCTAGCTCAGTGTCCTGTGTATGGAAATTCAAAGTTAGGGAGACCTTTGTCTCAGGATCCACTGAGACCACCCACTAGGTGGGTACTGCGAGTGCCCACAGGCCGGATGCACAGCACTTATCACTCTCACCCTAACTTTTTCATCGATTAATAACCCTATGAACACCTTGTTTTGTTTCTTTACCATCAAACCTTAGATCACTGCAAAAATACCTATAGAAAATATGGGGGGTGCCCTTAGCAGTCATGCACAGTGCACCTTCCAGACAAAGGCCAAATGTTCTCTCTGGTCCGTCATAATACGGGCTTCAATATGAGTCAAGTTAGCTATGCTATTTCAGATCCTTGGGACCAACGTTGGGTACAGGGAGTCCAAGCCGCAGGGTACACTGGCTGGCATTCCTATCCAGTGGCAACACTGTCCATCTCAAGGGAATATGTCCTGACACAAAATGCCACAGTCCAAGTCTCCCAGGACATCCTCCATTCAGAACAAATCCTATAAAATTAGCTAACATCATCAGAAAAGACCGAGACACCCTCAACCTAAATTCATATAATCCAAAACACTATAACCTTCCTAAATGACTCTTTTGGGACTTACACCTCCTCTTGTTTCCTCTGTGCTTCCCTTCGGAGGCCTCTACTGGCAGCAGGTCATGCACAATTAATCTCAATACCACTACGACCAAGATAACGGACGCTGCTTGCCAGACTCCCCAACTCTCAGTCACCCTATGGGACTCCAATCACAGCTACCCCTGCTATCAAACTAATGCCCTTGTCAGCTTTCATTCCTGTGCTTCTAATATTTTGGTTACTTCTGTGCTCCGAACAACAGCAAAGAGAAACTTTTTCTGGTGCAATGGCTCTCTCTCTCAGTGTATTAATTCTGCTACTCCAGGCCCACGTATCCAAGTCCTCGTGGTCCCACAGTTAGCTCTGTACAGACGGTCTGAGCTAGGTTAGTTATTCTCACCACATTGGACTAAGCAGGCAGCCTTTCTTCCAATCATGGTTGGAATCAGCCTGGCATCATCGATAGCAGCTTCAAGTATGGCGGGTAGGGCCCTGGGACACAGCCTGATTTCTGCCCAGGAATTTTATGAACAAATTGATACCTCCTTAGAAAAAACCTATGTCTTCAACATCATTAAAAAGACAGCTCACCTCCCTGGCACAGGTCACTCTCCAAAACCAGCGGGCTCTGGACTTGTTAACAGCTAATAAAGGGGGTACCTGCCTGTTCCTCAGGGAAGAATGTTATTACTAGTAAAACCGGGGACTCCAACTCTCCGCTGACATGGTTTCAAAATCCTATAGTGTCAGGGCTCCTCCCACTCTTGGGGCCAATACTAATGATAACCTTATTTTTTTCTTTTCCCTCCTTGCCTCCTAAAATTCATACAAACTCGCATTCGGGAAATGTCTCCTACCACCTTTAACCAACTCCTTCTCCACCCATATTCTCGCATCCCTGCAGAAGACCCTCATAACCAGGCCTGAGCCACCCCCTTGATCTTCGCCCCTTTTCAGCACTAAGTAGCCACAGAAAGAACCATCACCCCTTTTCCTATCAACAAAAAGCTGGTATGAAAGGTCCATGCAGCAGGCTGGAATGCAGGAGCTAACCAGGTAGCCCACCTGGGGGGCAGGAATGTGGATACCTGCCTGGAGGACACAGACAATGAGCCTCCCCCCTCCCCCTACCAGTCTTGTCTCAGACAAAGAACCTATACCTGCCCTACAAACTTTTCCTGCCTTAGGAGCCCAACTTCCCACCTGACCTCTCCTCACCCTATAAAACCCTGCTTCCCCCTAACAACATGTGCGGCTTCACTGACCCCCACCTTGGGTGCATGAGGTCTGCCCGGGGCGCAATAAACTTTCCCTCCCTTTGAGAAATTTAGCCTGGCTCTCCTTTTCTTTACCGCACCGAACCTTTCAAGTAAAATCACCATGCATATTATATTTAATGCCTTTTTCACTGATCAGAATTTCCCAATATTTGATGATTCCATTTTTCTGGGATATCATGGACACATCTCTACAAATGGAGATTTTCCCTTAAAAATGTGTTCTTAGAAGTTTGGTATCAACTAGTTGGCTATTCAGAGTTTTTCTCATGACTTTTTTTTTTTTTAAACAAATCATCAGATCAAAAAATCCTTTTGCTAAATGCATAGGTCACAATGATAAAATTTGTTCCTCTACAGATATTTCTGACTTAAGGATTTAATGAATTGAAAACAAACAGCAACAAAAGGAAAACTCTGATTAAGAAAAGTAGTTTTGACACCACATGGCAGTCTCTTATAAGTAGGAAACTCATCTTTATACTACTTATTACATTTTTTTCTTTGGACTTGGCTGTAATGATCTTCTGGAGGACTGTTTGTATTATGTAATTCACTCAACAAAACTCAGCATGTGGGAACTGATACTGTCTGTTAAGTCCAGAGAGAGATGTGAGAGCTGGGGAACAGGTCCTCACATGGCCCAGTCCAGGTGCATCTGGATCCTAATGGGAGCACACCCAGGCTGGAGATGCCCTCGATTCATGGGACTCAGCCCTTCCCCACCTTTCTGTCATGCAGCAGCAGCTTTCTCAATGCCCCCTTCACATCTTTGTTTCTGAGTGTGTAGATCAGGGGGTTCAGGAGCGGGGAGACAGAGCTGTAGAAGAGGGTGAGGAACTTGCCCTGATTCTGGGAAGAGCTGTTTCCAGGCTGCATGTACATGTAGATGATGTTTCCATAGAAAAGAGAGATGACAGTGAGGTGGGAGCCACAGGTGTTGAAGACCTTTTTAATCCGTGATGCTGATCGAACTTGTAACACAGCCCTCACGATGCAGCCATAGGAGATCAGGATCAAGATCAGGGGCATCAGCACAATGATCACGGACAGGACAAAGACCGTGGCCTCCACTGCTGCTGTATTGATACAGGCGATCCTGATCAGGGCAGGTAATTCACACAGGAAGTGGTTCAGTCTGTTGTGTCCACAGCGGGGTAAGTGCAGGGTGATAGAGGGCATGACCACGGAGTTGGCTGCCCCACAACCCCAGGCCATGGACACCAAGACCAGGCAGAGCCGGGGGTTCATGATCACCATGTAGTGCAGAGGCTTGCATACCGCAATAAACCTGTCATATGCCATGACAGCTAGAAGCAGGCACTCCACAGTTCCCAGCCCCAGGAACAGGCAGAGCTGAACAGCACAGCCTGCATAGCTAATGGTCTTGTCCTGCCTGCTGAGGTTGTACAACAGCTGCGGGATGGAGGTGGTGGTGAAGCAGAGGTCCAGGAAGGAGAGGTGGGTGAGGAAGAAGTACATGGGGGTGTGGAGCTGGGGGTCCAGCCGGGATACCAGGATGATGGTGGTGTTGCCCAGCAGGGTCAGCAGATAGGTAATCAGGATGACCACAAAGAGGACCCTCTCCAGCCGGGGTTGGTCAGAAAATCCCAAGAGGACGAAGCTGCTCTGGGCGCTGTCATTGGCTGTCTCCATCCCTCCAGTGGTGGCTGAGGCCGGTGGCCGTGGTGCTGGTGGCGCAGGAGAGGGACACTCACTCCCGGTCAGATGTGCTTCTCTGCTCCTGGACGTCAGCCATGTCTCCCGTGCTGCTGTGACAGGTGCTGCCCTGCTCCACCCTGTCTACAACAAGGGAAACCGAGGCAGGTGTGTGTTGAACAGAGGGTGACTATATGAAGGGGTGCAGAGTTGACATGAACCCAGGAACACAGCACCACCCTGGCCCCAGTGACAGGAGAGGCTCCGGTGGCCATTAGCATGTCCACCCTCCTGAGACTCCGTCCCCGAGCTCCTCTGAGCCCCGACCCCTGAGCCCGGCCCTCCCTGCACGGGTGCGGGCAGTGTCCAAGGTGCAGGGCACTCTGTCTGCCCAGTTCTCATCCCTTAGCAAATGAGATACAGTTACGATGGTTTGGGAAGCTTATTGACACATTACCTTGTTTTCTTATTGGAAAGTATAATGTTCAAGTTACCTCATTTGTTTTACAGGTGTGGTTTGAAATTATTTTAATACGTGCAGATATTGGTGACCATGAATGTTTCTAGATATCTTACATTAAGTTTATTACTCAAAGAAAGAAGGAACAGGAGCTTATGAAATTAGACAGGGAAATCAAAAAAAAAAAAAATCTAACCAGGAGGATCTGTCCTCATTATATGTCCAAACGTAATTTAAAAATATAATCATTAAAGGGGGGAGAGGAGAGGAAGGATTTAAGTCAAAATAAGGGGGGGTGCAATTGTATGGGGAATATAACCAAAATGAAAATGCATACATTTTGCAAAGATGAAAAATGATGTAGGAATTATATAAAATAAAAAAATATATAATCATTAAAATATGGTAATTGGGCTTGGGGCTGTGTAGACCCCTACTTCACCCTTTATTACCCAAAATTGCACTTGAGTATGTAAACACTAAATAAGAGTTTGAGAATCTGAAGTGTCTGTTCTTTCTTTGAGCCTCTGATCTTCTTGGGTTCAAAGAGATCACCAAGCAAGAAGTATGAGGAATATAAAAATAAAATTTATTAATTAAAAAAAAAGAAATTAAAAAAAGACACCATCATTACCAAAAAAAAAAATAAATAAATAAAAAGCTCCTGAATATTTAAAAAAAAGACAACACCAGAAAAAAATAAATCTGATTGCATATTAAAAAAAAAAAATCAGTGGTCTGAGAAACATAGATTAGCCAATGTAAGAAACAGTGAAGACCAGAGAAAATTGGTGTGGCATTTGATAATGGTCTTGTTTAATCATTTTTTTCCAAGAAAGTGACAAGAAAAGACAGAACACAATAAAAACAGAAGTGACATGAATTAGTGGTCGGCTGGATGACTGTGATTTAGAAGCAACATGACTTTAAAACATTAAAATTTTCTCATTGATGATTAAGGGCATAAAAATTTAAATCAAAGAGTCTTGCTTTCTAGATAGGGAGGTACCTTGAAATGTAATATGTGCCCAGCTGGTAAAACCGTGAGGAAACCAGGCCCATGGAATCATGAATTTAAATGGGAAGGATGTCTGCAGGAATCTCGAAAGAAGATAATTAGAAATACACAGGTGTGCTAGCACCTTACCTGTCCCCCTCAGACAATTCTCCCTGCAAGTTAAAATCACATTAACAAATTGCCGGGGAAGGGAGGTAGGGAGGAGGCAGGACTCAAGCAGGAAAAGGACGGAGCTAACCTTCCGCCCTCATGCAAACTCAGTGTTCCCCACCAAGCGCCTGCCGTGTCCTGACCTGAATGGAGAGCGCAGCCAGAGGCGGGTCCCCCGCAAGGAGCCCACATGCGGGGTTTGCCCTCGTGGGGGACACTTGCGTGGACACAGCCCAGGCATGCCCAAGGAGGCGCAGTCCCTGCTGTTCGCGTTGTACTCCAGGGGCCTGGAACTGGACAGCAGCCTCGTGGCCTGATCTGAGGGACTCGGGATCGCTTTTGAAGGACCCCATGATGGCTCAGGGGTCGGCGGCCACTGGGTGGCTGGGCGAGGGCAGATGCCCCTGAAGGCCCCCTCGGCTGCCAAGGCTCCTCTCATGCTTTTATTCGTCTGGCTCAGGTTCAAACACACACAGACTGGCTGCCGGGTGGGCGGCATGGGCTTGAATAGACTGGGAACGAGCAGAATTGAGTGGGTTTATTCAAGTATCAAGAGTGAGGATTTGGATTTGGAAGAAGTAGGGCAGAATTTACCGGAATTGTTCCTGCAAATTCAAGTTTCAGTTCATTTGGTAAGGTGGTTTGTTTTATTTTATAAGGTGCGTTTACATCTTCCATAAGGTAGGAGCCACATGTTGTGAGGATGCAAAAATACTGATGCTGTCCAGGAGGGAGGACGGGGTGCTGCAGCTTTATCACATGCCCCCTGGACTCCCCACCCCATTGTGATGAAAAAGCTGTAGCGACACAAAGTTCAAGCCCACTGTGAATGGCTCCTGGCTCCTCGCTGGCTCTGCGGGCAGCGGCTCCTTGGCCTTGGGCTGCAGAGCCTGGCCCAGGCAGGAGGAGGGTTGTCCTCCCTGTCTGGAGAAGGCATAGCTCTCCAGCCTGCCAGAGGGGCCTGGAAAGGTTTGCCATGCGTTTTCTAGAAGCTCCTACTGGGATCCACGTTTTCAAAATGGGGGTGGCCAGACCCTGCACCTCAGGGGGACTTGCCAATGACCAGGGGTTGAGAACACTCCCTTCCATGAGGTTCTGAATCTCCCACATCCAGAAGCATCTTTCTGTCGTCGCCGGAGGAAACATGGTTCCTCCTAAATGTTAGTAATGTAAAAAAGAAAACTTTAATTTTACCTGTGACCCTGTTTTCTCTCTGGTGCTGTCCGTGTCTCCTGCAGAGGAGCCTGTGTGGGCACTGGATGCCGTTCAGGGTGGAGTAGCTGGACCCGCGATGCATAAGTGGTGCACGCTTGGCGGGGGAGTCCGTCGGGGTGCAGACGTGTCCTCCCTGTTCCTGTCCTGGGGGCTCCCCAGGGGCTTCTGCTGACACCGCCACCCGCAGCGCAGCCCGGGAGCTGACTGCACCCACCACCCTGCTCACCTCCTCCCGCTGCTGCCCGCGGTCACTGTCACGGTCCAAGTGCAGGTCGGGCGGGGCCTCCAGTCTTGTCAGCGTCTTCTCCTGGGAGCACCCCGGGGTCCAGACAGGTGCGCAGGTATCGGGGCGTGATTGTGCCTCTGCCGGCCTGGTCTCCCTTTAGAAGCAGGGGGATGTTGGTATTTGTGCCCAGGGCACCCAGACAGTGGCGGTTGGGTGAGGCTCGCATGGGGAGCGCAGCAGTGAACCCTGGGTGGTCAGGTCTCGTCAGCAGACCCAGGTGTGAGGGACCTTCTGATCCCTCAGGGTCATTACTGCAGGCGCTGAGGTGTGTCACAGGCAGGATCCCATCAAGCTCCCCAGTGGCCACCGCGTCCTGCAGAAAATGAGGACCATGAGAATTTGTCCTTTGGTATAACAGTGTTATTTCATGTTTGAAAAATCGAGAACTCATCAATGTTGTTCAATGAACCCAATCACTGAGGGGCTGTCGGCTCCTCCTAAGTCCCCAGGCTCCCGATGGGCTCAAGTTACTGAGGCAGAGACAGCCCCCAGCTGGCTCAGATCCTACTGTTTATTCTCCTTATATCTACTGAATGTGTAGCGACTATACTAACATATTTTTTTCTAAGGATTTTGTGCATGAAAAAGAAAGAATCCATTATCTAGAACGTAGAGCTCTTCCAGAGGTGCATAGATGAATATAATAATTTTAGTAATTAAAGTGGTAACTGTGGTGCGTGTGTGCATGTGTGTGTGTGGTGACTGTATTTAGTATCTGTTGAGGGCAGTATGACATCACTAGTCTGGAAATGTTAAGTGAAAATAGATGAGTAATTATAGAAATTGGGACCCTGTAAGTAAAGTACCACCATCGGATATAACCATAACACTTTAATGAATTTGTTAGGAATTTCAGAGAATTTTATATTATGTGAATATGGCTGTTCCTGCCTTTCTTTGGGTCCCATTTGCTTGCAGAGTTGTTTTCCATCCCTTTAACTTCAGTCAGTGTATATCCTTGGAACTTAGGTGCATTTGCTGAAGGTGGCAGAAGGTTGGCTTCCGTTTCCTAACCCAACTAGAGAGTCTGTGTCTTTTATTGGTGAGTTCAGGTCATTGATGTTCAGAGTGATTATTGGTGTAAAAGCCTGGCACTGCCACTTAGCTTTGGTGCTATTTCATCCTTGTTCAGTTCTTTGTATTTACTTCCCTCTTTGGTTTAAGTCCCAAAGTTCTCTTTAATGTTTCTTGCAGGGGGTTAGCAGATACAAACTCACTAAGATTTGCTTTCAGAACAGCCTTATTTCTCTCTCATGCAGGAAGAAGAGCTTTGCAGGACAAGCTATTCTTGGCTGGCACTTGGTGTCTTGGAGTATTTTGAATGTGTCGTTCCATTCACTTCTTGCCTGGAGTGTTTCTTCCAAGAAATCCAACATCAGCCTAATCAGGGTTCCTTATGGTTATCTGTTTCTTTCCCCTTGTTGGCATTATTGTTTTTCCTTTATCTGGGGCTCTGGAAGTTTTACTTACTCTGTGTCTTGCTGTAGTTCTCCTGTTATCCAGTAGTTTGGTGTTCTTTTGGTTTCGTGGATTTCTATATGTTCATTTCTTTCTTCAAGTTTAGGTAGTTTTCTTCCATTATTTCTTTAAAAGGTTTTTCAGCTCCCTTTCTCTGTTCTCCATATGGGATTCCTATGATTCTTGAATTTATTTTCCTCATGGTGTCAGATAATTCTCAAAGTGTTTCTTCATTCTTTTTCCTTTGTATTTCTCCTTTTTCTCACTTTCCCTCATTTTCACCTTTGAAATTACTATTTCATTAGGTTTATCTTGCTTCCATGGCTTTCTCCTGAAATTTATTCTCTTCCATCGATCTTTCTTTATTCTGCAATTCTGTCATTTTCTTATTTAAAGTGTCAATTTTGACTTCTGTTTGTTGATTGTTTCTCATGGCAGTTTTCTCATATCTCTCTGATCTTCTTTTCTGAGTTTTATTTTTATTGTTCTGATTCCTTATTTTTTTTTTAATCATGGCACTTCGAATAATATGTCCAATAGGTTAAAAAAAAGACATTCCATGTGTTTGTGCTTTTGTTCCAAGGTTTTGAGTTCTTCCTGTGATGTGTTTTCTCCTGTGGGCTTTGTTGGCCACTTGTATTTTTCTTTCTCCCCGTTGCTTGCTTTGGGTTTCATCTGCTGTAGTTAGGGCTTTTGTTGTGCGTGGTTCATTCTCTCCCACTGTTCTGGGTGTTTCCCTCATGGTGGGCATCGCGACTTTGTGAGATCTGGGGTGGTGCTAGGGCCTCTTGTAGAACTTCCAGGCCTGTTGCAGTGGCTGCAAGAGCTGGGATTGCACTGGGTTGAACAGCGGAGTTTCTGGGACATCACCCCATCCAGGAGAAGTGGTGTTTCTGGTGGCTGGGAGAGCTTTGAATGCCCTGGATGAAGGGCCAAGATCCTGGGACCCTACCCCACCTGAGAGCAGTGGCTCTAGCCTGTTTCTGGTGCCTGGGAGAGCAGGAGGCAACCTTGGTAAGGGGCCAAGTGTCTGGAACACAACCCAACCTGGGAGCAGTGGCTCTGGGCCTGTTTCCAATTATTACCTCTTATTTGACAATGTAATTTCCGTGTCATTTAATATACAAAGTAACTCCTTATTTAATTATATATCTCTCTTTAATGAGGAGCAAGAACAAGCATTTTGAGAATTTGCAGGGCTCCTTGGCAAACTTAAAAAAAATCAGTTCTACTGCACTGTTGGTGGGAGTATGAGCTGGTCCAACCACTATGGAGAGCTGTGTGGAGATTCCTCACACTGATAAAAATGGAGCTTCCATATGATTCAGCAATCCCACTCCTAGGGATCTACCCGAAGGACAAAATCACATTGATTCAAAAGGACACCTGTACCGCTAGTTTAGTGCAGAACTGTTTACAAAAGGTAGGCTACGGAAACAACCCAGATTCGGATTGTTTAAGAAATTTCCACCCATCTGTGTGAGATTCATTTCAAGTGCAATTCCTATGTGACTTTTGAATAGAAGAATTAATTTCTCTTGGAGGATGTTGCCCCATTACAAATTGTGAGGGTTGGGAGGCCCCACTTTTTGTATCCCCTCCCCTCCACAAGGCGGGGTCCTCAGTGGAGACACACACAGGGGCTGTGGGTACCGAGTGCCCAGAACTGGGGTCGCGTGACCGTGTTCTCCCAAGACAAACCCCCTTTAAAACCGCTTGATTTCACGTAAATGTTGGTTATGAGTGAGTTCTAGAACATTCTTTCATATACCAGCCATAATATTTGAAAAACTAGGATTCATATATTGAATGTCACACAGATATGAGTTTTGAAAAATGGCTGCATTATTTCAGGAATTATATTTTTTAAAGATTTATTTATTTAGTTATACAAGCACTGGGTACAGTCCGAAGCATGGGAGGGTGAGAAAATTCACCAGAGCCAGAGCTGGGAGCAGACCAGGCTGAGTGATGAAATACACTGCTGAGGGGAGCAACGGGCACAGCAGGAGAGGTCTGTGCGCCATGTGGGACCCTCACCAGCAACTGAGGATCGAACTAGCACTGCAGACACTGTGGGCAGCTTCGCAACCTAATATGCAACTGCTGCGCCACCTGGGAGGCCCAAGAAATATAATTTTTGAAGAATAGAAAAATGATAAAATTAGTCAAAGGTAATCTGTAATGAAAAGTCTTATTTTACTTTAAAATGGTGATGGTAATAATCAGGGGAAAATCTAAATAACTGCTGGGTTCATAAATGTAGATGCTGATGTACTGGCCCTTCATCAGTTTTCCCACAGCCGACCTCATGGCTTGGTTCCTCAGACTGTATATGATGGGATTAAAGGTGGGAGGCACCACCGTGTAGAACATAGAAATTACCAGGTCAGACATGGACGGGGTCCCTGAGGTTGACTTCAGATAAGCAAAGCATCCAGCGGAGAGAAACAGCACCACAACAAGCAGGTGGGGAAGTCAGGTGGAGTAGGCCTTGGCCTTCCCTTCTGTGGATGGGATATTCCTGACAGCAGAGAAGATGTGGACATAGGAAATGACAATGAAAATAAATGAGCAGATACTCCAGACCACAGTTATGAGAATGGAGACAAGTTCATTGATTAAATTTCCTGAGAAGGAAATAGCCATTAGTTGGGGAATGTCACAGAAAAACTGGTGGACCACGATGGACCCACAGTAGGACAAAGAGAAGGTTCCAGCTGTGTGCATCATGGCAAGGAGACTCCCACCCAGCCAGGACACAGCTGTCAGCTGCACACACCTGTCCCTGCTCATGAGGACCTCATAGTGCAAGGGTGGCAGATGGCAGCATAGCGGTCAAAGCTCATCACCATGAGCAGGTGAAGCTCTGTACTTACTGACATAACCATCATGAAGACCTGGAGGACATAGCCCAGGAAGGAGTTGGAGCTGGTGTGCCTCAGAGAGTTGGCAATGGACTTGGGGACAGTGGTTGTGATGAGGCAGAGTTCCGAGGACAGACTCCTCAGGAAGAAGTACATGGGTGTATGGAGATGCCGGTCCAGGGTGGTGATGAGGACGATGAGCCCGTTCCCCAGCAGGGCACACAGGTAGACCAGGGAGAAGAGCAGTGGGTGCAGGAAGCCTATGGTCCCCTGGGTGGGGAACCCCAGGAGGATGAATTCTGTCACGGCCGAGAGATTGGTCACCCCTGAAGCCATCACTGCATGAAGGTCTAGAGGAATAAAACTCCAGGACCATCCTCCAGTGCCTGACCCATGGTATCTCTCTGCAGGTGACCAGCACTGTCCTTACCCATTGACCTCTCTCCGTGCTCTGTCCAGCGTCTCCCCCGAAGGGATCTCAGCTCCTGCTCTGCTCAGCCTCTCCAGCTTCAGTGACCCGCAGGTGCTGACACTGTCCACGCCACCTGTGGGAGATGCCAAAGGGCAGAGAGTTCAACTGACCTCAGCCCCTTGAGCAGTCTCTTCCCTTCTCACCACGTCCCATGCAAGGGCACCCCAGAAACACTGACCCCAGCCCCTCCACTCCCATCCCCAGGCCCCAGTCAGCACACTTTGCATGAGGGGAATCCCCACCAGCCTCAGGAATATGAATGGTCAAGGACACCACAAATTAGCCTGTGGAGTCTCAGCTTCAAGTGCTCGCAAAACTGTCCAATTGCAGCTCCAGGCACACATTTTGGGACCAAGTGGATAGTGATGGTCCCGAGACTGTTCCTGTTCGGCACCCTTGTCCCGCATCATGGCAGTGGGTGGGGTGCCCCCCCTCCGGTGTCACTGTCTGAGGACCTTCTGGCCCTCACCCCTGCTTGTATGTGCTGAGAGGCTGACCTCCTCTCCTGCCCGCCTGCTCATTGTCTTGCCCCTCCCCCACCGGAGGAGCTGAGGTGCTTTCTCCTGCAGCTACTTCCCATGGTCTCAGCTGCTGTTCCTCCTGCAGATGGGCTCGACCACCCCCGGGTCCCTCCTGGCCCCTCTGTCCCCCTCAGACTCGAGCACATCTGTGCAGGGAGGAGGCCGCTCCGGAGCTGAGCCGGATGGTCTGTGCGTGTGGCTGTCCCTGCCAGTCCCACGGCCCCGGGTCCCCTGGATGCAGGTTTGTTCCTCCCCCAGGCCCACGTGAGTGGGGACGCCTGGATGCGGGGCAGCCCTTCCCTCTCTGCTCTTCATCCCATTACACTTAAAGCAGGCATTCTGGGAGCATGTAGTAACATAAAATAATTGCAACACATTGTTGGGAATAATGCCAAATAATTTACTGAAAATAAGGAAATAAATCAGGATGCGTGTTGGTCAAGATTTTTGACATCTGTTTAGTGTTTTGTATACAAATTTAAAATGATGAAATAATTTTTGACATCTATCTCCTCCTGACCCTGTTTAAATACTGTGACTTTGTTTTACGAAATCACTAACAATCCCTGAGTGAGGAAGTTGGCGAAAAAATCCCAAGTTCTCGTCCGTAAATAGTCACACGTCCCTGCCAGCCTCACGTTCATGTCAGGGCCATGAAGTGGTCAACATGTTGGTGAAAGTGTTATTGATTTTCTACTTGACTCCTCTCTGTCATACTATTTAGGATGAAAAGGCATAACATTCTGAATTTAACTACGTGATTTTAATTTCCTCTGGATTTCCTTTTTTTATTTTTAATTTTTATTTATTCAAGAACCCGGGTATAGGCCAGAGGTGCAGGGGTGAGAGGATTCCCCAGAGACAGAGCGGGGAACAGAACAGGCCGAAGGACTGAAACACACTGCTGAGGGGAGCAGAGGGGAGACAGGGTGGTCTGCTGCACCTCCTCTGGACTTTCTTTGCTACAATCTAATCTCATTAATTGTTGTGATTTTGTTCAGTACAAAAACATACTCAGTGTCCTGAATGCTAAAATCCAGGTATGAAGCAAAAACTGTCACATCTCCCATAAATCAAAATCTTCTAATGTGATATATGTATTAAAAGGCAGTATCTTTGATCATCTTTAAAAAAAATATATATAAATATATATTTTCTGTCATTGAGTGTCTCCCCAGGCTGATGTGGCAGTGGAACATTGAGTGACTTCTGCTCATTTAGAATTCATTAGCTTGCATTATATTTAAAATGAGTAGTTTAACGACACAGCTTTCTCAAGTCTAAAAATGAAGGTTGAGGGCCTCCCCGGTGGTGCAGCGGTTGAGCGCTGGGTTGCAAAGCTGCCCGTGGCCTCTGCGACGCCGGTTCGATCCCCGGCTGCTCCCCGGCCACCGAGGAGGATCCCACATGGTGCTCAGACCTCTCCTGCCACCCGCTGCTCCCCTCAGCAGTGTACTTCAGTCCTTCTGCCTGCTCTGCTCCCCACTCTGGCTCTGGTGAATTCTCTCACGCTCCCGCGCTTCTGACTGTACCCAGTGCATGTATAAACAAAAAACAAACAAACAAATATAATAAATAAATTAATTAAAAAAACATGCCTCTATAAAAAAATAAAAAATAAATAAAAAATAAATAAAAATGAAGGTTGACATCTAAAATACTTAAAGTGTGAGTGGATTCTCCCCTGCAAGCTGTGGGGGCAGATACCTGCAGTCTGGGGGGAACGATCCTGCTGCTGTGTCGAGTCTCTGTCCTGAGGTTGTCCCCATGGCAGGACAGAGGGCGTCCCTGCCACTCACTCCATGGTCGGGTCTCGTGGGGAGCCTCTGAGCACTCACAGGATGTTCCGCCCTGTCCTGCGCCACCTCATGGACAGAGCAGAGCCTCAGGGCTGGGGTATTTGAGCTCTGGAGCTGGTGTCCGCGGGTTGGACACTGTCCAGATTCCAGCCCTCGTGGACCTTCCTCCAGAGAGACAAGTGCATTTTTTTTTTTTCTGTTAATATTGAGTTTTATTTTTTTTTTTAAATATTAAATTTTATTTTTATATTCCCCCATACAATTGCAAACGCCCCATTCTGACCCCAATCCTTCCCCTCCCGCCCCCCACCCCCCAAAAAGTGTCTCTGGTTCATAGTTTTTTGTTGATTTTGATTTTCACTTTCTTATATTCATTTTCCTGGTCCCTTATTTAAGTTTTCTAGACAAGTGCATTTTTCAGGTCACTGTCTTAATTGGCATCGTCCTGTGGCACACCCAGTGATCATTAGTGCCCTGAGTGTGTCAGAGGCCATTTCCATAGTTTTTACCCCTGTGTGTCCAGGACCGTGGTTCCTCCTCAGGCGGCAGCACCTCCCATGACCGCTGTGGGGACCGGGGGCTCCTCTCGTCTGAGCCAGGATGAGCCCGTCCATCCACAGGGAGCAGGAAAGTCGCCGCCATCCTCGTGTGCCCTCCTGGGCCTGGCAGGTGGGGGAGGCACTGGCAGGGGCAGGGGGGCAGAGTGGGGGACAGGCTGAGCAGGACAACGAGCAGACAGCCCGGACCTGGATGAGAACTGGAAGAAGCTGCATCCCTGAAGCGCGAGCTGTTGGCGCCGCAACGAGAACCCCGTCCTGACGCTCCCGCCGGCCCCTCCCATGCCTGAGAGTCTGACTTGTTGCTGACCTCGTGTGGAGGTCACCTTCATGTGGACAGTCCTGCCTGGGGCGTGGGGTGGACACATCCGGGCTTTGGTCCCTTGGGGGGCCGAGGGCGCGGGCGGCCGGGAGGGAGGGCGGGGTCCGTGTCTGCCTCACCTGCCCAAGCCGGGGCCAGCAGCCGGGGGGACCCGTGGGCAGCCGTGTGGAGGGAGGACAGGGCTCAGGGGCGCTGAGGCACGCAGGGGCGAGGAGCCTTCTCCAGAGGAGCAAACGGCCGGAATCTCTCTCTGGCGTCAGCGCCAAGAGGACAGTGGTCAGCTCACAGCTGGCCGCCCTGGGGTAGCTGCATGGACCGTGAGGCTGGGCGTGGAGGGCCACGGAGTGACCAAAGTCCATGTCCTCCTCTGACAGGAGTGACCCCTTCATGTGTGTTCCCGGCTGGGCCTGCGGAATGAGAGGACTCACAGGACAAGTCCCTGAACCTCCCCGATGCATGTTCACCTGTGACTGAAATGTGAATATTTGTGCCCTAAGGGCTCTGCAAGGTGGACGCGCCCTGAGGGCAGGCGGGGTGGGGTCAGGGGCATCCGCTCGGAGCCCAGGGCTGGCCGAGGCCTGGGTGAGGGACACGCGCTGCCCAGCGGGGACTGGCCGTGGCCACAGAGGGGAGGGTGCCTGGCGCTTTTGCCAACTCCTGGGATCCCCGTGGGCATGTTTATGGGGACACACACTGCAGCTCCGTGTCAGTCCCCCTTGGCCTCGAGGACGAATTATGCCCCATCCCTGGGGAATCCGGCCTGTAGCCACTGTGACCCCTGATGCTCTGGACCTCTGAGACCCCCGAGATATGACATCCCCTTTGTCCTGCTTCTCGTGGGTGCCAGGGGCAGGTGGGGTCATCGCCTCAGGCAGGGTGTACTTTAGGGGCTCAGGGAGAAGGTCGTGGGGCGCTGGAGGAGCAGGGGTGCTTCTGGAGGGGATTGCGGGGACCCCATGTCCTCACTAAAAGTTTTCTAGCTGAAACTTCTCAGCCAGTGAAGAGACTGTCTGTCCTTCCCTCTGTCCTGGTTGCGCAGCATCCAGCCCCAGAGCCCATGTGTGAGTGTCAGAAAACAGACTCAGGTGCTCTGTCGCCCCCGAGGCCCTGGGGGGAGCCCAGGGACAGTGATTGGGAGGGATGGAAAGGATCAGTTTGACACAGTCAGACGCTGCAGGAAAGGACGTGACAGGATTAATTCAGGACACTCAGATTCTATCCAATGATAAAATCAAAAGAAGCATCAGGAATGCACAAGATTTTATGCAGTGCAAACCAGCATCTGTGACTAGCTCACCGGGTCAGCAGCGGGGCTGTTAAACCTCAGTAGCAAGTGTGAGAGGCCGCGGCCTCCTGACCTGTGAGGAAAGCATCTCTGGGTGCCTGAGGCCGTGTTGGGTTGGGGTGTCCTTCCTGTTGTTGCATTTGTGAGGTTTTGTGTACTTTGGACGCTTGCCCTTGCGAGGCGTGTGATGTGCACACAGTTTCCCCCGGTGCAGGCGTCTGTTTTGTGATGGTGTCTTCTGAGGCACAGGAACTTGCTAGTGTGGTGGGGCCACTTGTTTTTGCCGGTTTCTCTGTCCTTGGCCTTGTGTCCCCAAGTCCACCTTTGGGGGGTGTCCAGTAGGGCTGCCCCTGTGTTCTTTCTGGTGTTTTACGGTTTCGTGACTTATCCAGACTTTAACCATGAAACCTGCTCTACATAAAGAATTCTAAGGGGCAGCACAGATCCAAGCCATGGTGAGTGGTCACCCATGAGCAGGGACCAATGAGGGACTGGGCACACCAGGAGGCGAGGGAGGGAGAGGAAGGGCCTCACATCTCTTCCTCTGTCCATCCTTCCTCCAAGTGCAGTTTCTTTTTCTTTTGAACAGACGTGACTGTCTCTTAGAGGAAGACACCCCATTAGGAATGGTGAGGGGTGGGTACCCCCACTCAGTTGTCTCCCCCCTCCACAAGGGCAGGACCCTCAGTGAACACACACAGACTGAGGGAAGCTATATCCAGGACTGGGGTCCCATCCCCAGGTGCACCCCAGGAAGATGCCCCTTTACCACTTTTTCATTTCATGCAAATGCTGTTGATGTGTGAGTTCTAGAAAATTTTTGCTACTGCATGTACATGTTTTTAGTCCTGAGCTGGATTCAGTTTATAAACATCACACAGGGAGGGGTTTGGCAAAGGATTGCAATATTTTTGGAAACTACACCTTATGGAAGAATATGAGAATAAATATCTGACAAAGGATTCAAACCTAATGACAGGAGTCATTGCATTGTAATGATGATGTATCAAAGTTAGAGGGAGAATCTGTTTAAATGACAGAGTATAACTGTACAATGTGATATCTCATTTGATGGGGAATGGACCCTTGATCAGTCTCCCCACAGCCGACTTCTTGGCTAGGTTCCTCAGACTGTTTATGACGGGATTAAAGGTGGGAGGCACCACCGTGTAGAACATAGAAATGACCAGGACAGACATGGATGGGGTCCCTGGGTAGGTTTCAGAGAAGCAAAGCATGCAGTGAAGACAAATACACCACAACCAGCAAGTGGGGAAGGCAGGTGCAGTAGGCCTTAGCCTTCCCTTCTGTGGATGGGATCTTCCTGAGAGCAGAGAAGATGTGGAAATAGGGAATTATGATGAAAGTTAAACAGTGCATACCTAATGTTACACTAAAGATAATGGGGAGAAGTTCACTCACTAAATTTCATGAGCAGGCAATAGCCAATAACTGGGAGACGTCACAGAAGAACTGGTGGACCATGTTGGACCCACAGTAGGACAAGGTGAAGTCTCCTGCTGTGTTCATCACAGCATAGAGACCCCCACACAGCCAGGACACAGCTGTCAGCTGCACACATGTGTCCCTGCTCATGATGACGTCATAGTGCAGGGGTGGCAGATGGCAGCATAGCAGTCAAGGCTCGTCACCTTGAACAGGGTCAGCTCTGAACTTCCTGTCAAATCCAGCATAAAGACCTGGAGGACACAGCCTGGGAAGGAGATGGATCTGCTGTGCCTCAGAGAGCTGGAGATGGACTTGGGGACCGTGGCTGAGAGGAGGCAGAGGTCCAAGAAGGACAGACTCCTCAGGAAGAAGTACATGGGGGTGTGGAGGTGCCAGTCCAGGGTGGTGATGAGGACGATGAGTCCATTCCCCAGCAGGGCACACAGGTAGACCAGGGAGAAGAGCAGTGGGTGCAAGCAGCCCATGGTCTCCTGGGTGGGGAACCCCAGGAGCATGAATTCCGTCACGGCCATCAGATTGGTCACCCCTGGGGCCATCATCTGCATAAAAATATTGTGCAGAATACAACACATGTGAACCTTCCAGTCTGAGTCTAGATGACACCTACAAGGACAGTCACAGGCATGTCCCAGCAGTCACTCTCAGGGTGTGGAGTGGAGAGGCTGATCGTGGGATTATGCTCTGGTTGATCTCAAGCCCGACTGACAGCCCCTCCCCACTGCCCCGATCTTGCTTTCCCACCTCCTGCCCAGGCCCCAGGGTCTCTGCCCAGCACACCTCCCAGAGGTTGTCCAGGGCACAGCCCCAGAGGACACGTGACTTTGCCCAGCCCCTCCCCACCCTGGAGAGCCTGTCCCTGCTCCTCCAGCACAGCCCTGGTCTGGGGAGGCCCAACAGGGACAGGTGTGCAGGGAGATGGGATGTTCGGGTCCCCGTTTTCCTGCTCCACAGTACCCGACACTGTCCTGCGTGCATCTGTATGGGGCTTATTTGAAGTTCCCGCTGGGGGACCCGCCCAGGAGTTGTCCTTACATTGGAGATACGTGTTGGCCTGGGTTGGGACAGGCCCTTAGGTTGGTGTCGTGAGATTTAAAAAAATCATTAATATTCAGCTGTGGCCTTAATGCACAGTGCACACGTGTTCACTCTCAGGAGAGGTTCTGAGGTACTGGGGGCTCCAGTGTCTCTGGGATCAGCACGGTGTCCTGCATGGTCACCGAGGGCCAGGAAGAAAGATGCTTGTCAGGGGTGGGTCCTGAACCCTGGTGTGCCCTTAGCGGTAATGACCACAACAGCCCCAGCCATCCCCAAAATGGGTCCCTGTGCTGGGAGTATATTGTGCACATCACACACCTGACAAGGGCTAGTGTCCAAAATATGCAAAACCTACAAATCCAGCAACAGAAAGAGACACCCCAATCCAACATGGCCTCAGACCCCCAGAGACATTTTCCTGGGGGAGTTCAGGAGCCTGCAGCCTCTCACACCTTTTATTCAGAATGAAACCGTCTCGGCTCCTGAGCACGTCCACCTGCCTCAGACCTGCAGGAAGTGAACACACCTCGAATGTCACAGGGGCGGCTCATGCTGCATAAAGTCTCCTGCATTCCTGATGCCTGTTTTAGAGTTTAATATTGGATAGAATCTGAGTCTCCTGAATTAGTTCTGTCAGGTGATTCCTGTGGTGTCTGACTGTTGCAAATTTATCCTTTTCAAACATCCCACTCGCTGTCCTGCTGTGTTCCCCACAGAGGCCTCCCAGGAGACAGAGCACCTAAGTCTGCTTTCTGAGTCTCACTCATGGGTTTCAGGGCTGGACACTGCTCAGCCCAGCCAGGATGGGCGGGAAGGACAGACATTCCTTCGTTGGCCGAGACATGACAACAGTCTCGGTGACTCAGTTCTCACAACACTCTCGAGCAGCTCCCAAGCCATGGCCCCCTTCTCCTTGAGCCCCTAAAGGACACTCCGCCTGGGCGCTGAACCCGCCTGCCATGCTGCCTGGGCCGTCTGCTCAGCAGGAGTGAAGGGGGTGTCCTCTCCCGCAGGGCTCAGCTGTGGGAGGCGTCCAGGGCCACCGTCAGTCAGTGTGGACAGTCACTGGTCAAAGGTGACTTGAGAAACCACTGACCACACGGTGCTCACAATCACAATGACCCGGAAATCACAGGCGAGCCTTGGGGGGCCACAGGCAGCCCACCCGCGCTCCGAGCTCGGAGGCGACACCCCTGCCGGCCTCTGGGTGCCAGCCTGGGTCTGCCAGCTCGCCAGTGCGCCCGCTGCCCCTGACACCTGACCCCAGGACCCACCCCACAGACTCAAAGGAATTTACAGATTCATGCAATCCAAATGAAAATTTCAATGGCTTTCTCAGACATATGAAGCAAACATTACAGAAAGCATACGGAACTACAAAAGACCACAAACAGCCAAAAGAGTCTTTTTTTTTTATATAGAGGCATGTTTTTATTTATTTATTTGTGTGTTTGTTTGTTTGTTTTGTTTATACATGCACTGGATACAGTCAGAAGCGCGGGAGGGTGAGAGAATTCACCAGAGCCAGAGCGGGGAGCAGAGCAGGCAGAAGGACCGAAGTACACTGCTGAGGGGAGCAGCGGGCAGCAGGAGAGGTCTGCGCGCCGTGTGGGACCCTCCTCCGGCGGCCAGGGAGCAGCCGGGGATCGAAACAGTGCTGCAGAGGCCACAGGCAGCTTTGTAACCCAGCGCTCAACCGCTGCGCCACCGGGGAGGCCCCAGCCAAAACAATCTTGAAGGAAATGTAAGAATGAAGGCAGCACACTTCCAGGCTCCAGTCCATACAATAAAGCTCTAATACTGAAAGCAGCATGGCACTGGGACAAAAACAGACAGGCCAGCCACTGGAATATAATGAGGGCCCAGGAACCCACCCTCATCAGGAGAGACAGTGACTCTATGGCAGAGGCGCCAGAGCAGGCACTGGAGCAGGAATGTGGGGAGATGGTGCTGGGAGAAGCAGACAGATACACGCAACAGAGTGAAGCAGGTCCTGCCCCACCCCCTACAGAAGAGTAAACTCAAGCAGGTAAATGCCTGTTTCCATGTGTGACGTCGCCATCATCATGCAGCAAACCTAAGCATATGACACCATGAGCAGAAACCCTAAAATGCTATTTCCTAAAGATTAGAAGCAAATTATCCCAACAAAAGGACAATTCTAATGTAAATGCAGGGACAGAGGCTGGGGTGGAAAAGAACTACAGGATCCACAACTTCAGAGACCAGTAAAGTTTCTCTTCCCGAAGGGCTGGTGACCCACATGGTCACTCACTTCTGCTGGACATCCATTGTATTTCCACCCCACTCCCCCTCCCTGAGCTCCCTCCTACCTCTCTCCATGTCTCTTCACTCCCGCCTCAGGCCTTCCTGCATCCCCCTCACGCCCATCCCCAGGGCCTCTCCGTGAAGGGCACACGGGGGTGACGGGTGTCTGTCCAGTAGTCTAGACAGGGACTCAGGGCACTGTTATGACTGATGGTGCCCACCACGGTGGACACGGCAGGTGGGGAATGGAACCTGGACATGAGGATTTGTCTATTCACGTCAATAGAGGCGTGAGCCAGACACAACATCACATCTACACACTGAGTGTGATAGTTACTCGCTGAGACACACTGTAGGACGCTCCAATTAACACAGTCAAGTAAACACACACTTTCCCTCGGGAGGAAGGTCCCTGAGCGCTAGAATGTGGACAGTGTCCACACGTGGACACCATCTCCAGAGCTCAAATAGCCCAGCCCTGTGGCCCTGCTCTGTCCATGAGGTGGCGCAGGACGGGGTGGAACATCCTGTGAGTGCTCAGAGGCTCGCCACGAGCCCCAACCATGGAGTGAGAGGCCGGGACGCCCACTGTCCCGCCTTAGTGACAACCTCAGGACACTGATGGACATGACAGCCGGAACGTCCCCCCACCCAATTTGAAAGTATTCGGTTCTTAGGCAGTTTTCAGAATGGAAATCATTCAGACTTGAAAGTTTTTAGATTTCAAGCTTCATTTTAGATGAGAAAGCACAGTGATTAAAATACTCATTTTATGAATCATGAAAACCAATAAATTCTGAAGGAGCACAAGTTTCTCAGTGCCCCACTGCCTTACCATGCTGGATGAGTCTCAACCAGAGGAAATATACTCTCCTTGCATTTAAAGTGTTCAAAAGATTGACTTGTAGTACCTTTATATATTAGAAGGTTTTGATGTATGTGACAATTAACACTCCATTAACTGGCATTTGGGCATTCAGAACCCTGAGTTGTTTTGAGCACTGTATAAAACACAACAACTAATGGAAATAGATAGTGATGAAGAAATTGCAGGGGACACGCCAGACGTCTTCTGGCCAGCAGTGAGAGCCCAGAGTGGAGCGGGCAGCCAAAGCTGGGGGGGACCACACACGCAGGAAAGTGAGTCTCCAACTCGCCATTTTAGAACAGGGACCTCCCTTTAGGAAAGACTGCTTGAAACCTGCAGAAGGCTCCCCAAGTAGACAGAGGTGAGTTGGGCAGCACCCCCACACCATGCCACTTCTGGCCACCAGTCAGAGCCCAGAGGGGGAGTGGGCAGCCAAGGCTTGGGTGGACTGCGCATACAGGAAAGTGCATCTCTGACTCGCCATTTTTGAACAGGGACCTTCCTTCAATAAAGACTGCTGGAAACCGGCAGAAGTCTCCCTGAGGAGCCAGAAGTGAGCTGAAGGTACCCACAAGCCTGGTCCGCCCTGGCAGGGAGTTAGAGCCAGAGGGATATCCAGGGATTTGGAGCCCAGAGTGCAATCCAGCCGCCACATCTCCAGGGAAGTCTGTGGGACTTCAAGACACACCTTTGGATCTAAACAAACGCAGAAGTAGGAGATATTCTGTGACAGCGACCATTAACATACTCAAAGTACCACTGCCGCACTGTACTTCTGGCATAACTGTATTTGACTTGTTTGGACCACCAGTTTCCAAAATCCCAGAAAAAGCACACCAAAAAGATGCTGGCCAGTACCAGCAACACGGTGTCCCAATGCATACAGCAAATTAGAAGACAGGCAGCAGGGAGAAGAAAAACTACATGCAACCTAGCAACTCCTCCGGAAAAAGACACACCACCGAAACAAAACCACCCACCAGATTGCAACGACAGTGACTTGGAAGAACTTCTGACCCTTCCAGAAAGAGAATTTAAAACTGCCATGATTAAAAAACTGAAGGAAGTCAAAAATGATATGGGAAAAAATAATCAACGATCAGAAGAATAAAATTGAGTCCCTAAAGAGGGAAGTAAAAGAAATGCAGGACATCAAAGAATTAATGGAGGCACTAAGAACTCTGGGAAAAGCAATGAAAGCAGAAAAGATGAAATGGAAGAATGAATAAGTACTCTTGAAAACACAGAAATAAAAAGAACCAAAACAGAAAAGGAAAGAGAAATATGAAGGAAAAGGACCAAAGAAAGACTTTGGGAACTATCTGACTCCATGAGGAAAGGAAATATAAGAGTTATAGGAATCCCAGAAGGAGAGGAGAGAGATGTAGGGACAGAGAAAATATTCAAGGAGATAATTGAAATGAACTTCCCAAACATGAAGAAGGAGCTGAAAATAGATATACAAGAAGCAAGAAGAACACCAAACTTTCACAACGAAAGGAAAAATACAGCAAGACACATAATAGTAAAGCTCCCAAGAATCCAAGACAAGGAAGAATTAATGAAGCTGACAAGAGGAAAGAAACATATAACATTCAAAGGAAAACCAATCAGACTGACATCAGACTTCTCCGAAGAAACATTATGGACAAGCAGAGAGTGGAGGGACATAGTCAACAGACTCCTAGAAAACAGATGCCAACCAAGAATACTCTATCCTGCAAAGCTCTCCTTCCTCTATGAAGAAAGAATAAGGACCTTCCCAGACAAACAGAAACTCTGGAATTTCATTACGACTAAACCCCCACTCCAAAAAATACTACAAGGAGTCCTAAAGTCAGAACCTCAGAGGGATAAATAACAATGGAAGAAGGCCAACAACAACAAAAAAAAAGTTATTAAAGGAATAAATAAATAAAATCAAAGGAAAGACAAACGCAATGGCAAATACAGATGCTAACATATCAATAGTAACTCTAATTGTAAATGGACTAAACTCTTCACTAAAAAGACACAGAGTCGCAGGCTGGATTAAGAAACAAGACCCAACGTTTTGCTGTCTCCAGGAAACACATTTAGCTAAAAAAAGATCAAAATAGACTCAAAGTTAAGGGATGGAAAACAATCCTACAAGCAAATGGACCAAAAAAGAAGGCAGGAACAGCTATACTTATATCAGATAAAACAGATTTCAAACTCAAAAAGTTAAAAAAAAATGACCCCAATGGTCAGGTCACTACCTTATGATCGAGGGGATAATATTTCAAGAAGAAATAAAACACATTAACATATACTCACCCAATGAAGGAGCAACAAAATATATCAGACAACCATTAGAAAACATATGTAGTAGGAGACTTCAACGCACCACAATCAACAATGGATAGATCAATGAGACAAAAAATCAGTAAGGACATTAAAACTCTAAATAAGGATCTAGAGTTCTTGGGCTTAACAGACATCTACAGAACACTAAGCCCAAAATATCTGAGAACACATTTTTCTCAGGCACGCACAGATCATTTTCCAGGATCGATCACATACTGGGACACAAGACAAACATCCACAGATACACCAAGATTGAAATCATACTAAGCATCTTCACTGACCATGAAGGCATCAAACTAGAAATAAACCATAAAAAGAAGGCAAGGATCTCACCTACCTCATGAAGATTGAAACCCTCATGACTGGAAAACCACTGAAGTAATGAGGAGAGCAAAAAAGAAAATAAAAAAATACTTTGAGTTGAATGACAAGGGGGACACCAATTTCCTAAACGTATGTGACACAGCAAAAGCAATAATAAGAAGGAAATATATAGCAATAGAAGCTCATGTCACAAAACAAGAAAGATCTCAAAGAAACAACCTAATCCCAAAGCTCAAAGAACTAGAAAAGGAACAACAACAAAAAAAAAAACAAAAAAAAAAAAACAAAACCAGCAGAATAAAAGAAATAATAAAAAACAAAGCAGAAATAAATGAAATCAAAACTAAAAAAAACAATCCAAAAGATGAATGAAACCAAAACCTGGTTCTTTGAAAAAATAAATAAAATAGACAAACCGCTAGCCAGGCTCACAAAGGAAAAATGGGAGAAAGCACAAATAAATAGGATCACAAATGAAAGCAGAGAAATCACAACGGGCATAGCAGAAATCAAAAGAATAATCAGAAACTACTATGAACAGTTATATGGAAACAAGTTCAACAATCTAGAAGAGATGAACAAATTCCTACAACTCTACAATCACTCAAAGCTAGATAAAGAAGAAATAGAACACCTAAACAGACCAATTACAAGCAGCAAAATTGAAAAGATAATCAAAAACCTCCCCAAAAACAAAAGCCCAGGACCGGATGGATTTACAAATGAATTCTACCAAACATTCAGAGATGAATTAGCGCCTATCCTTCACAAACGCCTCCAAAAAATTGAGAAGGAAGGTATAATACCTAACACGTTCTATGAAGCCAACATTATACTAATACCAAAACCGAACAAGGACAACACAAAAAAAGAAAACTACAGGCCAATCTCCGTAATGAACACTGATGCAAAAATCCTCAATAAAATTTTAGCTATCAGAATCCAACACTGTATCCATAAGATAATTTACCATGACCAAATAGTATTTATTCCAGGGACACAAGGATGCTTCAACATCTGAAAATCAATCAACATTATCCAACACATGAACAAAAAGACATATAAAAAACATATGACAATATCCATAGATGCTAAGAAAGCATCTGACATAGTACAACACCCATTTATGACAAAGGCCCTTGAGATTTTCAGAATACAAGGAACATATCTCAACATCATAAAGGCCACAAGCCCACAGCCAATATCATCCTCAATGGCGAAAAGCTGAAAGCATTTCCATTAAGATCTGGAACAAGACAAGGATGTCCACTGTCACCACCTGCTTTTCAATATAATACTGGAAGTCATAGCCAGAGCAATAAGACAAGAGAAAGACATACAAGGAATCCAAATAGGGAAAGAAGAAGTCAAACTATCACTATTTGCAGGTGATATGATACTATACATAGAGAACCCCAAAAACTCCACAGAAAAACTAATTCAACTAATCAATCAGTTTAGTAAAGTTACAGAATACAAAATCAACACACAAGAACAGTAGCCTTCCTATACACAAACCCCCACTCAGGGGTCGTCACTGATACTGCACAGGAAAAGAAAATTTCAGAGCTTCTGTCATCAATAAATGTACGTTCCATATCACTAGAAAGATGTCGACATCTTGGACTATCTCATATCCTGATTTATTCCCTTGATTTTATTATATTAGTGGGAAGATTTCCACCAACATGTTGCAATTGTTCCATATTACTATGTGACCTTAAAAATCTTGCCTCCCCAGGGCCTGCCCCTCCGTCACCCCACAGAGGGAGGAGAGGGTAAGATTGGGGAGGGGGGGAGAGAGGGCAGGGCTGCCCCATGTCCAGACATCCCCACTCATGCACAGGCCTGGGGGGAGGAACAAACCCGCACCCGGGGACCCGGAGCCCTGGAACTGGCAGAGACAGCCACACGCACAGACTGTCCAGCTCAGCTCCGGAGCAACCTCCTCCCTGCACAGATGTGCATGAGTCTGAGGGGGACAGAGGGGCCAGGAGGGACCCGCGGTGGTAGAGCCCATCCTGTAGGAGGGACGTGTGGGAGTGACCCAGGAGGAGACTCTGTGGGAAACTTGGTCTCTGGGTCATCAGATGTGGGGAGTCAGGGGCAGGCGGATGAGGGGACAAAGGGATGGAGCAGGAGGCAGCAGTGAGACCACAGGGACAGGAATCTGACAGAGGAGGCGTCAGGACACGCTGCACGGGGACGCCAAGCCCAGATCATTCAGTTCCAGGACAGCATCATGTCCTGCGGAGCAGGAGAACAGGGACCTGCACACCCCACCTCCCTGCACACCGGTCCCTGTGGGGCCTCCCCAGACCAGGGCTGTGCTGGAGGAGCAGGAACAGGTTCTCCAGGGTGGGGAGGGGCTGGACATGGTCACGTGTCCTCTGGGGCTGTGCCCTGGACAACCTCTGGGAGGTGTGCTGGGCGGAGATGCTGGGGCCTGGCAGGAGGCCAGAGCAAAGGGACTGGAGTAGTAGGGGCGGGTGTTTGTCGGGTTTGCTGTCAGATATGAGATTTTAATTTATGCAAGATTTTTAGGGGATAATTGAAATTTTCAGTTTTCAACAATTTTCAGGACTTCTGTGGAAAATGTAATAATGCCACATTCACATTGAAGTGGAAATAAATGGGCTGAATAATGAAGTTTATGCAGATGATGATTTTTGACTCAATAGGAACTAGAAGGTGTAAATAGAAGAAAATAGATTGAATCATTACTCTGTTATGATAACACAGATGTTACATGTTGGAATTTTGGCATTCTCTTTCCTTCTCCATTCTCAATACAGATGACGGGTCCAGGGGTGACCAATCTCACTGCCCTGACAGAATTCGTCTTCCTGGAGTTCCCCACACAGGGGACCATGGCTTCCTGCACACACTGCTCTTCTCCCTGGTCTACCTGTGTGCCCTGCTGGGGAACGTGCTCATCATCCTCATCACCACCCTGGACCGGCACCGCCACACCCCCATGTACTTTTTCCTGAGGAGACTGTCACTCACAGACCTCTGCCTCATCTCAGCCATGGTTCCCAAATCCATTGCCAACTCTCTGAGGCACAGCAGCTCCATCTCCTTCCCGGGCTTTGTCCTCCAGGTCTTCTTGATGGTTATGTCAGCAGCTACAGAGATGCACCTGCTCACGATGATGAGCCTTGATTGCTATGCTGCCTTCTGCCACCCACTGCACTACGATGTTCTCATGAGCAGGGACAGGCGTGTGCAGCTGACAGCTGTGTCCTGGCTGGGTGGGGGTCTTAATGCTGTGATGAACATAGCTGGAACCTTCTCCTTGTCCTACTGTGGGTCCAACGTGTTCCACCCGTTCTTCTGTGTTGTCCCCCAGTCACTGGCTATTTCCTGCTCAGGAAATTTAATGAACTTGTCCCCATGCTCATTGATATGGTGTTTTGTAACCTGCTATTTAATTTTCATCATCATTTCCTATGTGCACATCTTCTCTGCTGTCAGGAAGATCCCATCCACAGAAGGGAAGGCCAAAGTCTACTCCACCTGCCTTCCCCACCTGCTGGTTGTGGTGCAGTTTCTCTCCACTGCATTCTTTGCTTATCTGAAGCCGACCTCAGGGACCCCATCCATGTCTGACCTGGTCATTTCTATGTTCTACACGGTGGTGCCCCCCACCTTTAACCCCATCATATACAGTCTGAGGAACCAAGCCATGAAGTCGGCGGTGATGAGACTTATGAAGGGCCAGTACACCAGCATGTGAAATATCATTGTTTTCTCTAATTAATGACACCATCTACATTTATGGGCCCAGCAGTTATTTAGATTGTCCCTCCATTATCAGTCACAATTTTAAAATAAATTAAGACTTTTCATTACAGATTTCCTTTGACAAAGTTTAACATTGTTCTATTCTTCAAATATCTATTTCCTAAAATAATGCAGCCATTTTCAAAACACTCATCCATGATATGAATTCTTTTCTTTAAATATTACGGCTGGTACGTGAAAGCATGTTCTAGAACTCACACATCCCCAACATTTTCATGAAATCCAGCAGTGGTGAAGGGTCTGTCCTGGGCAGCACACGGGCACGGGACCCCAGTCCTGGGACTCGGTTCCCACAGCCTTTGTGTGTTTCCCCTGAGGCCCGTCCCTGTGGAGGGAGGGGAGACAGCTGGTGGGCCCCAGCCCTCCCGACTCCTGATGGGGCAACTTTCTCTGAGAGACATTCTTGTTTCTGCTCAAAAGTCAAGTAGAAATTACACTTCACATGAATCTCTGGAGATGGATGGAAGTTTCCAAAAGAATCTGAATCTATGATTGAACCTGTACTTGATGTTCATTTACACGGTGTCTGGTCTGGTTACAGCACCTTTATGGTGTGGTTTGTTTAATGCACATTATTTTTGAAGAAATATGTTTCACCTTTATATTTTAAATGTTTTAGACATCCATTGTTGTTGTGTTTATTTTTAGGGGTTCCCATAGTTTTCCAGGTTGTTTGTGGATGTCCTGCACCAGGTCTTCTTCCCCACTTCTGGTATGTCGGGGATTATGTCACTTTCTACATCATGTAAAGTAAAGCACGGCAATATCTGTAAACTTTATTCTTGGGCAGCTTCTGTGCTGTAAACACCAGGGCCTCCTGGCTGCTCACCCACCTTGAGAAAATGAGCTGGGGGAGGCTCCCCCTCACACGTCCTCTCTGCAGCAGGACATGGTGTCTCCAAACACGCCTGACGGATCATAACAGACTCAGTACAGACAATATTTCTTTAAAAAAATGTGTGTTTGTTAGCATTTAAGAATTTTTTTTTTTAACATTCTTTAAAACGCACGTTAACCGCCAGACCAAGTCCATTGAGATTTCAGAATGAAATCTGTGTGGGGAAGTCTCCCAAGCTGCTCATCTTTCCATGAAAGACCCTGATGGCAGATGTCTCCCCCCTGAGCCTCCATCACTCTCAGCCCACGGCCTTTACACACTTTCTGTCTTGGCTTTGAGAGAAGCCTCTAGACTCTGTTGAGAAGAGGATTTGACCTCCCGAGTGGGGTGACGTGGGGTCATGGTAATAATTGCCATTCATCACATCTTTGCTGTCTTGTTTTGGGGTTCCAATTTTGACCTTCTTTGTGTGTGGTGCCCCCCTCAAACTCCAGGGGATCCCCCACATGCACATCCTCCTGCTTCCACAATTCGAGGACAGGGAACCCGGAGGGGAAATAAACAAGTGGCCACCCACACTAGAGCGCTCCTGGGCCTCAGAAACTGCTGTGAGCACAGTCCCTGCATGGGGAGAAGCCACGTGCACCCCACACTCCTGAAAAGGGAGAGTGTCCATCCACACACGTGTGTCCCCACCACAAAAGGGAGCAGCACCCCAGTTGAGGCATGGGCCAAGGCCGACATGGACAGTCTCTAGGGAGGATGCCCGGTGACTGCAGAGTCGCGGGCAGGTGGATTCAGACTCTGCTCCGAGCTTCACAGGTGTCCTAACCCCCTGTACGGATGTGTTTGTTCATGTCCCTGCCAGGGACCAGCCTAGGCAAAATGTTGTGTCAGGGGTTCCTAAAAGGATGACACAGCGTCGGCAAAAACTTAAGGGCTGAGGGGAAGGGGATGAGTTAGTGAAGAGACACTGACACTCGATGAGGCGCAAGTATCTCCTCCTAAGGGGCTCAGCAGGTCTTTATTTATTCATGTTTAGCAAGCAGAGAAATCCCATCATCGTGGGCAAAGCAGAAACAATCAATGTATTCTATTCCCAGGGACTACTGGCTCCTACGGGCCTCAGCTAGACGGTGGTCTTCAAGGTTAATAGATAAAAACTAAGCCTTACACTAAAACTCATTATTTCTGTCCAGACAGTTACCTGAGACAGTCAGGGGCCTCCAGTACACCCCTATCCACCAAAGCCTGAGCACCCAGAGACTGTTCTACGCATACGGCCTTAGCCAGAGGCCAGCTGCTGCTCAGCTCTCAGAACTTTTCGACCTAGAAACTCCTTAGCACAGTTAACTGCATTTACAAACTTTCCCAAGAAAATTCTAAAGAGCAAACGGACAACTGACTGTAATTGCTGCGCGGGGCTGCTTGTCAGGCATGCACAGTAAATTGTCCTCCAGTGTCAAGTGGGCCAAATTGTTTAATAACTAATTTCCAGACAGACAATGTTCCCTGCCATTTACTTGCAGTATCTGACACATACAATTGATTGCCTAATGCACTTTCTGAGAATTTTTTTCTCTTTTTATGACCAAGAACAAAAAACGAAGTGATGTTAAATCTTTAGCACCGCGCTGTGAGGCCCTTTTTCTCAGCTGTTTGCCATGTCTTCTCTGGCTGGGGCAGCAAGGCCCCTGCAGCACATCCCGGGATGGGTTCATCCTGCGGGGCCAGCGGAGTCCAGGGCATGATTGTGTCATTATTCAGCGTTAACCTCTAATAAGCTGGGGGGACGCTGTCCTGCTGCTTCCTGGGACCTCTGATAGCTGCCGATGATGACGCTTCAGCTCCTCACACTCAGCCCACACTTTCCACCATGTCCCCTTCCCCAGGGGCCACCTAGGTCCCCGTGGAGGTCAGGGGAGGTGATGGGGCTGAGGGGGATCAGGTCCTGTCCTCACAGGCATAAAAACTAAGGAAATCGTCTCTGACACACTCAGGGCACTAATGATCACTGGGATGTGCCACAGGACAATGCCAATTAAGACAGTGAACAAAAAAAAGTGCTTGTCTCTCGCGAGGAAGGTCCCCAAAGGTTGGAATCTGGTCCAACACGTGGACACCAGCTCCAGAGCTCAAATAGCCCAGCCCTGAGGCCCTGCTCTCTCCATGAGATGGTGCAGGATGGGGTGGAACATCCTGTGAGTGCTCAGAGGCTCCCCACGAGCCCCGACCATGGAGTGAGAGGCTGGGACGCCCTCTGTCCCGCCATGGGGACAACCTCGACATGGCAGCAGCAAGTTTACCCCCAGACTGCAGGTATCTGGCCCCAGCCATTTGCAGGTGAGAATCCACTCACACTTGAAATATTTTAGATGTAAAACATCATTTTATTTTTTAAATACATTTTATTTTTATATTCCCCATACAATTGCAACCCCCTTATTTTGACTCCAATCCCTCCCCTCCCCACACCCCAACCCCTATAGAGTGTCTCTGGTTCATAGTTGTTTGCTGATTTTGATTTTCACTTTCTTATAGTTATTCATTTTCCTGGTCCCTTATTTAAGTTTTCTAGATTCCTGCTATGAGTGAGACCATCTGGATTTTTTCTTTTTCTTTCTGGCTTATTTCATTGAGCATGATCCCTTCCAGCGCCATCCATGTTGCTGCAAATTGCATGTGTTTACCTTTTTTGAATGCTGAGTAATAGTCCATGGTGTATATGTACCACATCTTCTTGGTCCAGTCATCTATTTTTGGGCATTTGGGTTGTTTCCAAAGCTTAGCTATTGTAAACAGTGCTGCTATAAACATAGGGGTGCAGGTGCTCTTTGGAATTGATGTTTCTGTGTCCTTTGGGTAAATACCTAGGAGTGGAATTGCTGGATCATATGGAAGCTCTATGTTTAGTAGGTCCAGAAATCTCCACACATAGTGGTTGGACCAGTTTTAGACTGGAGAACGTGCTGCAGTGTAACTATTCACTTTGTAAATCGTGACAACTGATGCTAACAGGGCCCAAGTCATCATGTCCCTCTGCCCTGTCAGCCTCAGTGAGGCTCAGGGAGAGAAAACATATTCTCTTGTAATTTACGATGGCCAAACACATTGACTTTTAATCCATTGAGCATATTAAAAGATTTTGATTTGTGGGAGACGTGACGATTTCTGGGATGTAACATCAGCACACTCAGTGTGTTCTGGGTGCTGAATAAAATTGCAGCAATTAATAGAATTGGATGGTGAGGAAGAAATTCCAGAGTGAATTAAAAATTACACTTATTGTTCAATTCAGAGTGTTATGCCTTTTCTCCTGAACATGTTGACAGATAGGTGTCAGGAAGAAATTCATTAACTTGTCAGTGACACTGTTGACCCCTACATGGCTCTGACAGGAACGCAAACCTAGCAGGGATGTGTGACTATTTATGGACGTAAACTTCGGATTTTTTGCCAACTCCCTCACTCAGGGATGGTTATTGATTTTGTAAAATAAAATTAAAGTATTTAAACATGTTCTAGAGGACATATATGACAATGGATATTTTGTCCATTTTAAATATGTATTTAAAGTCACACAACAGATGTCAACATTATTATAACCAGATACACATGCTTTACCTCCATGAATCCTGATTTATTTTCTTGTTTTTATTAAATATTGGAATCAATTATTGTGTACACTATATTCTCAAAAAAATCTTGCCCTCCCCAGGGCCTGCCCCTCCGCCACCCCACAGAGAGGGGAGAGGGTGAGATTGGCGGGGGGGAAGAGAGGGCAGGGCTGCCCCGTGTCCAGACGTCCCCACTCATGCACAGGCCTGGGGGAGGAACAAACCCGCACCCGGGGGACCCGGGGCCCTGGGACCGGCAGGAACAGCCACACGCACAGACTGTCTGGCTCAGCTCCGGAGTGGCCTCCTCCCTGCACAGATGTGCATGAGTCTGTGGGGGACAGAGGGGCCATGTAGGGACCCAGGGGTGGACGACCCATCCTGCAGGATGGACGTGTGGGTGTGACCATGGGAACAGGCTACAGGAGAAACCACTATAGGGCCTTGGGTGAGGGAAGGGGTAGGATAATGACTGGGATGGGCAGGAGCAGGAGGTCACCCTCTCAGCACATATGATGCAGCGGCAAGGGGAACTCCATGGTCTGACAGTGACACAGGGCACAATCCCAAAATTGCCCCTGGAGCTGCGACTGGCCAGTGTTTTGCAGGGACTGGAGTCTGAGACCCCCACAGGCTATTTGGGGCATCCTAGATCATTCATATTGTTGAGGCTGCACTGACTGGGACTTGGGGATGGCAGAGGAGGGGCCGGGCTCAGGGTTTCAGAGGTGCCCATACACGGCACGTGGTGAGATGTGAGGAGACTGTTCAGGGTGCTGAGGTCGGTTGAACTCTCTGCCCTTTGGCATCTCCCACAGGTGGCGTGGACAGTGGCGGCACCTGCGGGTCACAAGCTGAAGAGGCCGAGCAGAGCAGGAGCTGAGATCCCTGCAGATTGATGCTGGCCAGGGCATGGAGAGAGGTCAGTGGTGAAGGAAAACACTGGTCCAGTGCAGACAGAAACCACGGGTTCAGCACTGGCGGACAATCACAGTGTTTTATTCCTCTAGACGTTCATGCAGAGATGTCCCTGCAGATGATGATTTTTGACTCAATAGGAACTAGAAGGTGTAAATAGAAGAAAATAGATTGAATCATTACTCTGTTATGATAACACAGATGTTACATGTTGGAATTTTGGCATTCTCTTTCCTTCTCCATTCTCAATACAGATGACGGGTCCAGGGGTGACCAATCTCACGGCCCTGACAGGATTCGTCCTCCTGGGGTTCCCCACCCAGGGGACCATGGGCTTCCTGCACCCGCTGCTCTTCTCTCTGGTCTACCTGTGTGCCTTGCTGGGGAATGGGCTCATCGTCCTCATCACCACCCTGGACCATCTCCTCCACACCCCCATGTACTTCTTCCTGAGGAGTCTGTCCCTCATGGACCTCTGCGTCATCACAGCCACGGTCCCCAAGTCCATTGCCAACTCTCTGAGGCACAGCCACTCAATCTCCTTCCCGGGCTGTGTCGTCCAGGTCTTCATGATGGTTATGTCAGCAGGTGCAGAGCTGTGTCTACTCACAATTATGAGCCTTGACCGCTATGCTGCCATCTGCCACCCACTGCACTATGATATCCTCATGAGCAGGGACAGGTGTGTGCAGCTGACAGCTGTGTCCTGGCTGGGTGGGGGTCTCTATGCTGTGATGCACACAGCTGGAACCTTCTCTTTGTCCTACTGTGGATCCAACATGGTCCACCAGTTCTTCTGTGATGTCCCCCAGTTAATGGCTATTTCCTGCTCAGGAGATTTAATGAGCGAACTTGTTCCCATTCTCATCAGTGTGGTTTTGGGTATCTGTTCTTTTATTTTCATCATCATTTCCTACGTCCACATCTTCTCTGCTGTCAGAAAGATCCCATCCACAGAAGGGAAGGCCAAGGTCTACTCCACCTGCCTTCCCCACCTGCTGGTTGTGGTGCTGTTTCTCTCCACTGGATGCTTTGCTTATCTGAAGCCGACCTCAGGGACCCCGTCCACTTCTGAGCTGGTCATTTCTATGTTCTACACGGTGGTGCCCCCCACCTTTAATCCTGTCATCTACAGTCTGAGGAACCAAGCCTTGAAGATGGCTGTGGGGAGACTGATAAATGGCCAATACTCTAAAATGTGAGATATCACAATCTACAATTATAAACCCTCATTAATTCAGCTTTTACCCCCTAACTCTTACATGTCATCATTTATAAGCATAAATTTTGCATTAGGATTATTCCCTTGTCACAAATTCTTATTCTCATATTCCTCACTATACTCCTGTTTCCTAAATTGATGCAATCCTTCCCCCAAGCCCTCCCTGTGTGAAGTTCATAAACTGAATCCAGCTCATGGTTATAAAGTTGTATTTGGTGTAGAAAGAATGTTCTAGAACTCACATTCAACAACATTTACAAAACGTGAGCAGTGGTAAAGGGGTCTGTCCTCAGGACCACATGGCCACGGGACCCCAGTCCTGGGGCTCAGTTCCCACAGCCTGCGTGTGTCTCCACCGAGGGCCATGTCCTCATTGATGGCAGGGGAGTGGTTGAGTGGACCCCCGTCCTTCACGATTCCTCACAGGGCGTCTTCCTCTAGGAGAAGTTCCTCTTGTTGCTCAAAGGACAAAGGGAAACCACACCTGACTCTGCCAGAGTTGGAAGGATGGATGCTTCCTTGGTTAGTAGGAATCTATGAGTGAAACCTGGAATGGATGGAATGTTAATTTCTGTGATGCCTGTTTGTATGCCAATGTGACTGCACCCCTCGGTGTTGTGTTTTCAAAAGTAGTTCTATGAATTGTCTTTGAAGAGCTACATTTCAACTTAAAAGTTTATAATCTGTAACTTGTCATTGTGTTGATTTTTTGGTTCCCTTACTTTCCCAGATTGTATCTTGATCCTCTACCAGGTCTTCTCCTCCTTCTTGTAGATTACACTTAAGTTCACTTTTCTTCCACTTGGGAACAATACTATATTTTATTATGTAAAATGTTATGTAAACTAAAGCACAGCATAGTTGCAATGTTTTTATAATCCTACACACCTGCACTGCACATACAGAGGTGAGCTCATACTGTTCCACTAACACTGAGAACGTGAGCTGGGGGTGACATTGCTCCTCTCCGGGAGCGGGTCACTCTCCTGACCTATGGGCACATTTTGTCCATGAAACTATTTGTGATAATAAAATGTAGTTAATCACAAGACATGACTCGTCCATTCAGATTTCAGAATGAAACCTGAATTAGAAAATCACTCAAATTAATATGTGTTTCAGTGATAGCATGAGAGCACACGGCCTCCCTGGTGGTGCAGCGGGTTGAGTGACATGCTGTGAAGCTGTGCGCAGCCTCTACAGCACAAGTTCGATACCCGGCCAGCCAGGGAGCTAACCACATGGTGCAGTAGACCTCTCCTGTCTTGCCTGCTGCCCCCCTCAGCAGTGTCTTCAGTCTGTCTGCCTGTTCTGCTCCCCACTCTGTCTCTGGTGAATTCTCTCACCCTCCCACACCTGTGACTGTACCCCAGTTCTTGTATAAATAAATAAATCTTAAAAAATAAACATGAGATCACAGTCCCCATCCACTTGGGATATGACGTCATTCCCTGGTCAGATTCCTGTTGATGCATTTTCTGTTATTCCTTGAACAAATCCAGTAAGTGTCTGTGAGAAGGGACCTTTACCATGAGTGATTCATTGCAAATCACATTAATTTGCTATTTGTTCTTATCAAAGGAGAAGACTCATTTACACTTTTTACTGTTTTTGCTGTGGGTCATTTTTCATGCCCCCTCGTACACAAGTTTCCACGCAATCTACTAAATGCCCTGCTGTGCCTGCCCCCTCCGTCCACACTCCTACGTTCCTCGTGGGTTCTGTCTGGTAATGAGGAAATTTTTGCACTCAGTCTAACATTTCCATTTGCTGTTTACCACTATAATTTTTTAATTGTTGACTTTTATAATATAATCTACAGATGGGTGAGACCAGCCAATATCTTTCACTTTTTGACTTATCTCGCTAGCATACGCTCTCCAGATTCCACTTCGGTCCCTAAGGACACTAGTTCACCTCTTTAATAGTCGTGCGGTATTCCATGGAGTGTGGATCCACATTCTTTATTCACTCCTCTGTCCATGACACTTGGGTTGGGGCCACGGCCGGCAAGGGTGGACGGTGCTGCTGGGAACACAGGTGTGCCTGGACTGCACTGTAGAGTCTGTGCATCTGGGACAAATACCCGGATGAGGTTGCTCCATCCTGTGGTTGTCCTGGTGTTAGTGTCTGAAGATGTCTCCACGCCATTCCCAGCAGAGGTGAGAGGCCTTTTCTCTCCCTCCCTCACCTTTTTACTGGGCCCAGTCTCTTGATTGGTCCCTTCTCACAAGTGACAACAGTTTGGATTTCTATTCTCCTTATTATTAGAACAATTTGGAATGGGTTAAAATTTTGCATTAGACAAACCTTTAAAATACCAGAAGGAACACACAGGTGCTGCCCAGTGCACACTCACCCCCCAGGTGAACTTGGGGACACAAGCAAGGACCAGGGAAGAAGAGCACATAGGAACAAGTGCCCCCCCCACCCTAGAGAGCTTCTGTGCCTCAGAAAACCCATCCCCAAAATGGGCCCCTGCACTGGGAGAAAATTGTGCACATCACACATCTGACAAGGGCAAGTGTCCAAAGTACACAAAACGTACAAACCCAGCAATAGAAAGAGACACCCCTATCCAACACGGTGGACTGACCCCAGAGAAATTTTCCTGGGGGAGTTCAGGAGCCCGCAGCCTCTCACACCTTTTATTCAGGTTGAAACCGTCTCGGCTCCTGAGCACTTCCACCTGCCTCACACCTGCAGGACGTGAACATACCTCTATAGTCACAGAGGCCGGATCGTGCTGCATAAAGTCTCCTGCATTCCTGATGCTTGTTTTAGATTTTTATATTGGATGGAATCTGAGACCCCTTGTTACAGAGCAGCCCCGATTTTGAACGGGTTCCTGGCTGTGGGTCCTCACCCGCGTGCTTAAAAGGGACTTATTAATACTCCACTACAGGCACACACAAAAGGTTAATAAAAAGTTTATTTACAAGGGAAAAGGAAATAAGGAAAATGTACAACTCAGGGAGAAAATAGGGAAATAAAGTCTTTAATGTGCCCTACCCGATCCGCCGACCTGGAAACCCAAAGTCACTCTCAGAGCTGGCCGGATGCTGCTAATTGTGGAGAGTCAAAATGGGGGTGCACCCCAAAGCCCACGTGTCTGCCTTTATACCAGCCTGGCTGCTTAACCCCACCCTCAGGTCCCAGCCACCTTCCCTTTGATGGTGATGGGATTTGGAGTTCCCAGTGTCTTTGGCTTTGGCCTGGGGTGTGGGTGGAGTCCACAAAGCCCATATGGAATTAGCTTTAGGACATCCTTTTCCCCCTAACACCCTGAATTAGTTCTGTCAGGTGACTTCCTGCGGCATCTGACTGTTGCAAATTGATCTTCTTCATCCATCCCACTTGCTGTCCCGCTGTCTCCCCACAGAGGCCTCCCACAAGACAGAGCTCCTGAGTCTGCTTTCTGCAACTCACACATGGGCGCCCGGGGCTGGATGCTGCTCAGCTGGGACAGAGAGATGGATGGACATTCCCTCGTTGGCCGAGACACGACAACAGTCTCGGTGACCTCACAGGTTCTCACAACACTCTCGAGCAGCTCCCCAGCCCCTTGACCCTGTACCCTCTCCTTGAGACTCCAAAGGACACCCTGCCCAGGCGCTGACCCTGCCTGCCCTGCCACCTGGGCGGCCTGCCGAGCAGAAGGATAAGGGGTGTCCTCTCCAGGGGTACTCGGCTCCGGGAGGCATCTGGGGCACCGTCAGTCAGAGTTGACGGTCACTGGTCAAAGGTGACTTGAGAAACCGCTGACCGCGCGGTGCTCACAATCACGATGTCCCGGGAGAAAAAGGCGAGCCTTGGGGGCCGGAGGCTGCCCACCCGTGCTCTGAGCTCGGAGGCGATGCCCCTGCCGGCCTCTGGGCGCCGGCCCTGGTCTGCCAGTTCGCCAGTGCACCCGCTGCACCCGACCCCTGACCCCGGACCTCACCCACACCAAGCTCACAGAACCCACGTGTGTCAGGGAAGGGAGGGGCCCCACCCGCAGCCCCGCAGCGAGGCCTGCACAGACCCGGGTTGGCCTCGACCCGGCCCCTGTCTCCTCAGAGCAGCCGACGAATAGTTCCTCTGTCACAAGAACAACACATGAGACGAAATGGAAGACATTTTCTTTATGGTGGATGAGAAGAGAATGTGGGGTGTATTTACAAGACAAAGGAGATGACTCCAAAGGCAGAACATGCGGGATCCTAACTGCATCTCCCACACTCTCACGTATATCAGGCAGAAACCTGCTCACTCACACACCAACAGACAACGTGGACATTCTCTTCCTCCCGAGTGCGCTGGGCCCGACCGCTCTCCCTGGATGGCTGCCAGCTCGGGCCTGGCCCCTGGGCCTGAGACAGTGGCTGGGAAGAGCCAGGGGTGAGGTCTCTGGCGCCTGAGCCCGCGGCACACTGGCCAGGGCAGAGGGATGGGTTCCGGCACCGCGTCAGGAGTCCATGGGCTTGTCCCAGGCGGGGCCAGCTAGTGCCCACGCCTCAGAGCGCACAGCGCATGGGAACAGCGAAGACAGTGCGCCAGGGCTGGGACAGGAGCCCGGCAGGAGGGACGCACCACAGTGATCCTCCTCAGACCAAGCCTCAGCTGGGGTGGAGAGGGAGCCGCACAGGGCGCTGTCCCTGAAGACCAGTTCGTCCCCATGGCACCCACTCTCAGGGCTGCTCGCCCGGGCAAGGACAAAATGATAGCTAGTAGCTGTACCCATTTATTTCTTCCCCTAGAGCGGGCGGGATGGCAGGACAATGCCATGGTCGGGCAGGTCATCAAGAGGAATCGTACCTAGAATGCCTGCATTTTTCACAAACACGTTGAAATGAAAATAACTCATCAGATTTACGTGCAATGAAATGATACTATCATTTAGAATACTTGTAAAGACATGTAAGGAATTGAAGGAGATTTCAATTTGGGAAGTGAAATGCCCCCATGATTGTGATTTGCTGTCTGGCCTCAGCTCCTCTCTGCTCACTGCATCCACCTTTGCTTTCCCATCTGTGACAGCCAATATTTGAAAATTTCACACCAAAATATTTCATGATAAAAATTAGTTCCAACTGGATATCAGACATTTAAGTCGTTATCAAACATTTCGCCTTGCGAGGAGGCTATTCAGGCTGACCTTGCTCAGGTGAGATCGATGTGACACAAAGTAGATATGGAGGCTGCCTTGAAAGGTTAGAAAATGTCAACATCTGGATATTGGAAATCTGGGATGACTACTTGATACTGTTCTTTTAAGTGATTGGTATTTTTAATTTTTCTGCCGATAAATTAATTTCTCAATATCAATTCTTGATACTGTTTTAGTTCACTGGTGGGATATAATGAGAATTTAATATATGTATTAAGAACCTGAATCAGGGCCTCCCCGGTGGCACAGCAGTTGAGCGCTGGGTTGCGAAGCTGCCCGCAGCCTCTGCAGCGCCGGTTCGATCCCCAGCTGCTCCCCGGCCACCAGAGGAGGGTCCCGCATGGCGCGCAGACCTCTCCTGCCGCCCGCTGCTCCCCTCAGCAGTGTACTTCGGTCCTTCTGCCTGCTCTGCTCCCCGCTCTGGCTCTGGTGAATTCTCTCACCCTCCCGCGCTTCTGACTGTATCCAGTGCTTGTATAAATAAATAAATAAATCTTTAAAAAAAAAAAAAGAACCTGAATCAGAGCATTATATACATTTATGAGACTATTCATTGTCAACTTTGTATAAAATTATTAAAATATTTAAGTAAACATTAAATGTCTCAAGGTTGTACAAATTTAAAAATGTAAGCACAATGATAATTGTTGTGGACACCAAGGTAACATACATTGAGAACTCTAAAGACTCCACTTAAAAAATAAATTAAATTAAATAAGCCACTTCAGTATACTTGAAAAGTACAAAATCAACACATGAACATCAATTGCCTTCTTATGTGCAAAAAAGGAACCAGAAGAGAATTGAGAAGGCAATCTTACATGTAATAACAAAATTACCTAGGAGTAACCCTGAAAGAGAAAATTGTAAGACATTCTTAGAATAAATAGGAAGCACACACAAAAAAGGGAAAGATGTGCCCTCCTCATGGACAGGAAGAATCAGGATTACAAAATATCCATCTGACTCAAAGCAATTTACAGATTCATGTAATCCAAATGAAAATATAAATGGCATTCTCAGACATATGAAACATACATTACAGAAAAGCATATGGAACTACAAATGACCACAAACAGCCAAAACATACTTGACAAAAAGGAGTAAGAAAGGAGAAACACATTTTCAGACTTAAAACTATATAGTAAAGCTCTGATAGTTAAAGCAGCATGGCACTGGTACAAAAACAGACAGGATGGCCACTGGAATATAACGAGGGCCCAGGAACCCACCCTCATCAGGATGGACAGTGACTCCTCGGCAGAGGTGCTAGAGCAGGCACGGGAGCAGGAAAGTGGGGAGATGGTGCTGGGAGAAGCAGACAGACACACGTAGCAGAGGGAAGCAGGTCCTGCCCCACTCCCGACAGAAGAGTAACCTCAAGAAGATAAACGCCTGTTTCCATGTGTGACATCACCATCATCATGCAGCAAACCTAAGTATATGACATCATGTGCAGAACCCCTAAGGTACTATTTCCTAAAGATTAGAAGCAAATTAACCCAACGAAAGGACAATTCTAATGTAATGCAGGGACAGGGGCTGGGTTGTAAAAGAACCGCAGGATACACAATTTCAGAGATGAGCAAAGTTTCTCTTCCCGAAGGGCTGGTGACCCCCGTGGTCACTCAATTCTGCTGGACGGCCATTGACTTTCTGCCCCATTCCCCTCCTGGGGCTCCCTCCTGCCTCTCTCCATGTCCCTTCCTCCTGCCTCAGGCCTTCCCGCATCCCCCTCACGCCCATCCCCAGGGCCTCTCCGTGAAAGGCACATGGGGGGGGGGTGACAGGCGACTGTCCAGCTGTCTAGACAGGGACTCAGGGCACTGTTATGACTGATGGTGCCCACCATGGTGGACACGACAGGTGGGGAATGGAACCTGGACATGAGGATTTGTCTATTTACGTCCACAGAGGTGTGAGCCAGACACAACATCACATCTGCACACCGAGTGTGATAATTACTCACTGAGACACACTGCAGGACGCTCCAATTAACACAGTCAAGTAAACACACACTTTCTCTCTGGAGGAAGGTCCCAGAGGGCTGGAAACTGGACCATGTCCAACACGTGGACGCCGTCTCCAGAGCTCAAATAGCCCAGCCCTGAGGCCCTGCTCTGTCCATGAGGCGGCGCAGGACAGGTCGGAACATCCTGTGTGTGCTCAGAGGCTCCTCACGAGCCCGACCATGGAGTGAGATGCCGGGATGCCCTCTGTCCCGCTTTGGGGACAACCTCAGGACACAGATGGACACGGCAGCCGGAACTTTCTCCCCCAATTTGCAAGTATTCGGTTCTTTGGCAGTTTTCAGAATGGAAATCATTCAGACTTGAATGTTTTTAGATTTCCAGCTTCATTTTAGATGTGAGAAAGCAAGGTAACTAAAATGCTCATTTTATAAATCATGAAAACAAATAAATTCTGAAGGTGTACAAGGTTCTCAGTGCCCCACTGCCTTATCATGCTGGATGAGTCTCAACCAGAGGAAATATTATCTCCTTGAGTTTAAAGTGTTCAAAGATTGACTTGTTGTGCCTTTATATATTAGAAGGTTTTGATGTATGAGACAATTAATGCTCCATAACTGGCATTTGAGCATTCAGCACCCTGAGTTGTTGTGGGCACTGTACAAAAGCATAGCAATTAGCGGAATTACATTGTGATGAAGAAATTCCAGGGGAAATTTAATATGATACTTATTGTCAGAATGTTGTACCTTTTGCCTACATATTATGACAGATCGAAGAGTCAAATATAAATTCAGCAAATGTTACAGCAACATCGTTGATCATTTCACAGCTCCAGCATGAAGAGAAGTTGGGTGTGGACTCAGGTCTCCTTACAGACATGGACTTGGGTTTTTCCCCAAACCCCAATTCAGGGGTTCACTGATACTGCACAGGAAGAGAAAATGACAGAGATTCTGTCATCAATAAATGTATGTTTCATATCACTGGAAAGATATCAACAACTTGGACCATCTCATATCTTGATTTATTTCCTTGATTTTATCACATTATTGGGAAGATTTCCACCAACGTGTTGCAATTGTTTTATATTACTAAGTGACCTAAATATCTTGCCTGGAAAAAAATTATTTCATCATTAAAATATTATTCTAAATCACTCAAGAGATGTCTCCATCTATGACCACCTGGTATTTTCATTTGTGCTCTAGGTTCTATTAAATTATTTTAATGTTTGTCCACCACTGTATTTCCATGAATGTATTCCCGACATTGCCCTGCCACCCCAGGGCCTGCCCCTCTGCCACCCCGCAGAGGGGGGAGAGGATGAGGTTGGGGAGGAGGAGAGAGGGCAGGGCTGTGTCCAGACGTCCAGACGTGTCCCGTGTCCAGTCGGCCCCACTCATGCACGGGCCTGGGGGGAGGAACAAATCCGACCTGGGGGACCCGGAGCCCTGGGACCGGCAGGGACAGCCACACACACAGACCGTCTGGCTCAGCCCCAGATCGGCCTTCTCCCTGCATAGATGTGCATAAGTCTGAGGGGGACAGAGGGGCCGGGCAGGGAGGGACGTGTGGGTGTGACCCAGGAGGAGACTCTGCGGGAAACATGGTCTCTGGGTACTTAGATGTGGGGAGTCAGGGGCAGGGAGATGAGGGGACAAGGAGATGGACCAGGAGGCAGAAGTGAGACCCCAGGGGCAGGAATCTGACAGAGGAGGCGTCAGGACACGCCACACGGGGATGTCGAGCTCAGATCATTCAGTTCCAGGACAGTGTTGGGTCCTGGGGAGCAGGAAAATGGGGACCTGCACACCCCATCTCCCTGCACACCCATTCCTGTGGGGCCTCCCCAGACCAGGGCTGTGCTGGAGGAGCCTGGAAAGGCTCTCCAGGGTGGGGAGGGGCTGGGCATGGTCACTTGTCCTTTGGGGCTGTGCCCTGGAAAACCTCTGGGAGGTGTGCTGGGCGGAGACGCTGGGGTCTGGCAGGAGGCAAGAGCAGCGGGTCTGCAAGGGGTGTCAGCTGAGTTTGTTGACAGATATGAGATGTTAATTTATTCAAGATTTGTAGGGGATAACTGAAATTTTCAGTTTACACCAATTTTCAGGTCTTCTGTGGAAAATTTAATAATAATCACGTGAAGTGGAAATAATTGGGCTGAATAATAAAGTTTATGCAGATGATGATTTTTGACTCAATAGGAGCTAGAAGTTGGAATTAGAAGTAAACAGATTGAATCATTACTCTGTTATGATAACACAGATGTTCCATGTTGGAATTTTGACATTCTCTTTCCTTCTCCATTCTCAATAAAGATGACGGATCCAGGGGTGACCAATCTCACGGCCGTGACAGAATTTGTCCTCCTGCGGTTCCCCAACCAGGGGACCATGGGCTATTGCACCCGCTGCTCTTCTCCCTGGTCTACCTGTGTGCCCTGCTGGGGAACGGGCTCATCGTCCTCATCACCACCCTGGACCGGCACCTCCACCACCCCATGTACTTCTTCCTGAGGAGTCTGTCACTCTCGGGCCTCTGCCTCATCTCAGCCACGGTTCCCAAGTCCATAGTCAGCTCTCTGAGGCACAGTAGCTCCATCTCCTTCCTGGGCTGTGTCCTCCAGGCCTTTATGGTGGTTATGTTTAGCAGCTACATATATGCACCTGCTAATGGTGATGAGCCTTGACCGCTATGCTGCCATCTGCCACCCCTGCACTATGACTTCCTCATGAGAAGGGACAGGTGTGTGCAGTGACAGCTCTGTCCTGGCTTGGTGGGTGTCTATTGACTTTGATGCACATAGCTGGAACCTTCTCCTTGTCCTACTGTGGGTCCAACGTGGTCCACCAGTTCTTCTGTGATGTCCCCCAAATATTGGCTATTTCCTGCTCAGGAAATTTGATGAACGAACTTGTCCCCATTCTCATTAGTGTTGTGTTTGTAACCTGCTATTTAATTTTCATCATCATTTCCTATGTGCACATCTTCTCTGCTGTCAGGAAGATCCCATCCACAGAAGGGAAGGCCAAAGTCTACTCCACCTGCCTTTCCCACCTGCTGGTTGTGGTGCTGTTTCTCTCCACTGGATTCTTTGATTATCTGAAGCTGACCTCAGAGACCCCGTCCATGTCTGACCTGTTCATTTCTATGTTCTAGACGGTGGTGCCCCCCCACCTTTAATCCCATCATATACAGTCTGAGGAACCAAGCCATGAAGTCAGCTGTGGGGAGACTGATGAAGGACCAGTACTCCAAGATGCAAGATATCACAATCTACAATTATAACCACTCATTAATTCAGCTTTTTCCCCCTAACTCTTACATGTCATCATTTATAAGCATCAATTTCTTGCATTAGGATTATTCACTTGTCGCAAATTCATATTCTCACAATCTTCACTAGACTCCGGTTTCCTAAGTTGCTGCAATCCTTCCCCCAAGCCCTACCTGTGTGATGTCAGAAACTGAATCCAGCTCGTGGTTAAAAACTTTATTTGGTGTAGAAAGAATGTTCTAGAACACATTCACCACCATTTACATAACGTGAGCAGTGGTAAAGGGGTCTGTCCTCAGGACCACATGGCCACGGGACCCCAGTCCTGGGGCTCGGTTCCCACAGCCTGTGTGTGTCTCCACCGAGGGCCTTGTCCTCGTTGATGTCAAGGGAGAGGTTGAGTGGACCCTCATCCCTCACGATTCCTCATGGGGTGTCTTCCTCTAGGAGAAGTTCCTGTTCCTGCTCAAAGGACAAAGGAAACCACACTTGACTCTGCCACAGGTGGAAGGATGGACACTTCCTTGGTTAGTAGGAATCTATGAGTGAAACCTGGAATGGACGGAATGTTAATATATGCGATGCCTGTTTGGATGCCAACGTGACTGCACCCCTCGGTGTGGGGTTTTCAAAAGTCAAGTTAGATGAATTATCTTTGAAGAGCTATGTTTCTACATAAAAGTTTATAATCTGTAAATTGTCATTGTGTTGATTTTTTGGTTCCCTTACTTTTCCAGATTGTATCTTGATCCTCTACCAGGTCTTCTCCACCTTCTTGTAGATTACACTTAAGTTCACTTTTCCTCCACTTGGGAACAATATTATTTTTTATTATGTAAAGTGTTATGCAAACTAAAGCATGGCATAGTTGCAATTTTTTTATAATCCTACAGACCTGCACTGCACGTACGGAGGTGAGCTCATATTGTTCCCCTAACACTGAGAACGTTAGCTGGGGTTGACGTTGCTCCTCTCCGGGAGCAGGTTACTCTCCCGACCGATGAACACATTTTGTCCATGAAACTATTTAGTGATAATAAAATGTAGTTAATCACCAGACATGACTCGTCCATTCAAATTTCAGAATGAAACCTGAGTTAGAAAATCACTCAAAGTAATATTCGTTTCAGTGATAGCATGAGAGCACACGGCCTCCCTGGTGGTGCAGCAGGTTGAGCGCCACACTCTGAAGCTGTGAGCAGCCTCTGCAGCACAACTTTGATCCCCGGCCAGCCAGGGAGCTACCCACATGGTGTGGCAGACCTCACTGTCTCGCCTGCTGCTCTCCTCAGCAGTGTCTTCAGTCCGTCTGCCTGTTCTACTCCCCACTCTGTCTGTGGTGAATTCTCTCACCCACCTGTACCTCTGTGTGTACCCCAGTTCTTGTATAAATAAATAAATCTTTAAAAAATACACGCAAGAGCACAGTCCCCATCCACGTGGGATATGACATCATTCCCTGGTCAGATTCCTGTGGATGTATTTTCTGTTTTTCCTTGAACAAATCCAGGGAGTGTCTGTGACAAAGGATCTTTCCATGAGTGTTTCATCCCAACATCACGCTAACTTGTTATTTGTTCTTATCAAGGAGGACACTCATTTTCACTTTTACTGTTTTCACCGTGGGTCACTCTTTAGTCCCCCACATGCACCAGTGTCCACTCAGAATCTACTAAATGCCCTACAGTGCCCGGCCCCTCCGTCCACACACCTATCTCCTCCCCTGTTCTGTCTTTTAATGAACAAATATTTGCACTCAGTCCAACATTTCCTTTTGCTGTTTGCCACCATAATTTTTTAATTGTTGAATTTTTATATTATAATCCACAGATGGGTGACACCAGTCAATATCTTTCACTTTTTGACTTATCTCGCTAGCATATGCTCTCCAATGTCCACTTTGGTCCCTAAGGACACTAGTTCACCTCTTTAATAGCCATGTGGTATTCCATGGTGTATGGACACACATTGTATATTCTCTCCACTGTCCATGGCACTTGGGTTGGGGCCACAGCCGGCTACAGTGGACAGTACTGCTGGGAACACAGGTGTGCGTGGTCTGCACTGTAGAGTCTGCACATCTGGGACAAATACCCAGATGAGGTTGCTCCATCTTGTGGTTGTCCTATTGTTAGTGTCTGAAGACGTCTCCACACCATTCCCAGGAGAGGTGAGAGGCCTTTTCTTTCCCTCTCTCACCTTTTTGCTGGGTCCAGTCTCTTGATTGGTCCCTTCTCACAAGTGACAACAGTTTGGATTTCTGTTTTCCTTATTGTTAGAGCAATTTGGAATGGGTTAAAAATTTGCATTAGGCAAACCCTTAAAATACCAGAAGGAACACACAGGGGCTGCCCACTGCACACTCACTCCACAGGTGAACTGGGGACACAAGCAAGGACCAGGGAAGAAGAGCACGTAGGAACAAGTGCCCCCACCCACTGGAGATCTTCTGTGCCTCAGAAGACGCCATCCCCAAAATGGGCCCCTGCACTGGGAGAAAATTGTGCACATCACACACCTGACAAGGGCGAGAGTCCAAAATATGCAAAACCTATAAACCCAGCAACAGAAAGAGACACCCCAATCTAACAGGCCTCAGACCCCCAGAGACATTTTCCTGGGGGAGTTCAGGAGCCCGCAGCCTCTCACACCTTTTATTCAGGTTGAAACCGTCACGGCTCCTAAGCGCGTCCACCTGCCTCACACCTGCAGGACGTGAATGCGCCTCGATAGCCACAGCAGCTGGCTCGTGCTGCGTAAAGTCTCCTCCATTCCTGATACTTGCTTTTGATTTTTAATGCTGGATGGAATCTGAGTCCCCTGAATTAGTTCTGTCAGGTGATTTACTGCAGCATCTGACTGTTGCAAATTGATCCTCTTCATCCATCCCACTCGCTGTCCCGCTGTTTTCTCACAGAGGCCTCCCAGGAGACAGAGCACCTGAGTCTGCTTCTGCAACTCACTTGTGGGCGCCCGGGGCTGGACAATGCCCAGCCAGGATGTGCGGGAAGGACAGACATTCCCTCATTGTGCCGAGACACGACAACAGTCTCGGTGACATCAGTTCTCACAACACCCTCTAGCAGCTCCCCAGCCACGGCCCCCTTCTCCTTGAGCCCCTAAAGGACACCCCACCCGGGTGCTGACCCCGCCTGCCCTGCCACCAGGGCCAGGGCCGCCTGCTGAGCAGGAGATAAGGGGGTGTCCTCTCCCATGGGGCTCTGCTCCGGGAGGCGTCCGGGGCCACCGTCAGTCAGTGTGGATGGTCACTGGTCAAAGGTGACTTGAGAAAACGCTGACCGCACCCTGCTCACAGTCAAGATACCCCGGGGAGACACAGGCGAACCTTGGGGGCTGCAGGCTGCCCAACCGCGCTCCGAGCACAGAGGCGACGCCCCTTCTGGCCTCTGTGTGCAGGCCCGGGTCTGCCAGCTAGCCAGTGCGCCCCACTGTCCCCGACCCCTGACCCCGGACCCCACCCCACACCAAGCTCACGGCACCCACCAATGTCAGGGAAGCGAGGGGCCCCACCCACAGCCCCACAGCGCAGCCTGCACAGACCAGGGTGGGCCTCGTCCAGGCCCTGTCTCCTCAGAGCAGCTGGTGGATTGTTCCTCTGTCATACAAACAACACATGAGACAAAATGGAGGACGTTTTCTTTATCGTGGATGAGAAGTGACACGGGGAGTATTTACAAGACAAAGGAGATGACTTCAAAGGCAGAACATGGGGGACCATAACTGCATCTCCCACACTTTGGCATCCATCAGGGAGAAACCTGCTCACACGCCAACAGACAACGTGGACATTCTCTTCCTCCTGAGTGCGCTGGGCCCGGCCGCTATCCCTGGATGGCTGCCAGATTGGGCCTGGCCCCGGGGCCTGAGACAGTGGCTGGGAAGAGCCAGGGGTGAGGTCTCTGGCGCCTGAGCCCGCGGCACACTGGCCAGGGCGGAGGGACGGGTTCCGGCACCGCGTCAGGAGCCCATGGTCTTGTCCTCTGCAGGGCCAACTGATGCCCATGCCTCAGAGCATGCGGCATGTGGGAACAGCAATGACAGACGCGCCAGGGCCGGGACAGGAGCCCGGCAGGAGGGACACGCCACAGTGACCCTCCTCAGACCAAACCTCAGTTGGGGTGCGAGAGGGAGCCACACAGGGCGCCGTCCCCTATGGCCAGTGCATCCCCACGGTGCCCACACTCAGGGCCGCTCACCTGGTCAAGCACGCAACAGAAGGGGTGGCGGGCGGTGTCCTCAGGAACGGACTCAAAACAAGCGGCCTTTGCAGAGGAGGCAGGGAGAATGATGTGTCCGTGCCCACTGGGAGTGCCAGTGAGGGGCACACTGCCTGTTCCACACTGAGGGGCGGGTAAGAGAAAGTGATGAGCCTCAGTGGGGGCAGGTGCACTCCTGGACACGGGCAGGAGGACAGTGACCTGCACTTCAGGTCAGCCCCGTGGGCCGAAGCGAGAGGAAGTGGATCTGGCAGAGACCAAGGGCAAAGCTCTGGGCCTCCTGCTGCTGGAGGGCGTCCCCCGAGGTCACTCCACCAACTGACCTCAGAGCTGGCCTTGAGTGACTCGAGTCCCTCAGCCTCCGTGAGTCCTCAGTGTCCTTCTGCCCCCTCTCGGTGTTCCAGGGGCCCTGCCCACAGGTGCAGCCTGGGGCCCGGTGGCTTGGCTGGTCACTAGCCCTGTGTTGAAGTGCCAGGTGTACCCAGCCTGGCATGAGCCACAGGACAGCAGGCCTAGGGCACTCCCTATCATCATGGAGGCTGCGAGCACAGACGCAGCTGCTGGACCCAGGTCTCAGCTGGGCAGTGAGACGCCTGCATCCCATCCCAGATACCCTGAAGTACTCAGGGCATGTGGCATCAGGCCCACCGGAGCTGGCTCTGGCCGAGCCTACCCTTAGCAAATGGCCTAAGAGTCTGCCCTGAGCTCAGGGCAGTTTGGGTCTGGGCAGGGGCTGGGGTTTCACTTGGGAACAAGGTGCCAGGATTATCAATGAACCAAACGGGCAGCACCCTCCGGAACTGACAGGGCTGAGCTCTCACCAGCTGCACGCAGGGCTGGAACCCCTGAGCACTGAACATGGAGCATCTGATGGGAGCTTCACCGACAACAAGCAGCGAGCACTGGATACCATCCATCAAGTTTGAAGGCGGGACCATGAGAGGATGTAAGACGCGCAGGCACAGCCTGGACTGATAAATTAGCCTCAGAAGAGGACGCATGTGGCGGCCTCAGAAGAGAAGCATGAGCTGATGGCTGCACACCCTCCCCAGACAGAGTTGTCACGGCTTCAAGACCTCCATAGACTTGACCCCCGGAGACCTCCGCAGAGACCCCACTGCTCACCTGCCTCAGGCCCTGCCTCTGGCATCTTCTGCGAAGAGCGCATGGGTCTCAGCCTGGTCTCTGCTGGCTGTTTGCAGGTGGCGGGCACCAACACCCCAAGAGCTGGAACACTGGTGTCGCTGGCACTGCCCGCGGAGCCAGGTGCTCACCTGCCTGCTCCCTGGGGGCTGGCGCCTGTGTCTGGCCTCCATGGCCCAGCCACGTCTGGCCCGGCATCTGGTGCTGTCCAGCCTGGTCTGTGGACTATTGCTGTGGGCTCTGCCCATGCGGGCTACCTCCCCGGGACATGGGGATTTGATTTTGATCCCTGGGTTCCCTCGTGCTGAACCCTCCTTGTCCTCTGCCCATGTCCGTGGACCCCTGGGTGTTGCCAGCCACAGCCCACGGGCCCACATGACAGGGTTCCCCCTGTGTCTCTGAGGTGCAGGACACCAGGGCAGGAAAGGGACTGGGGCCAGTGGACACGCATCCCTGGCGGGGCCGTGTGCCGGCCAGAATAGAGGGGTGGGGGCATCTGCTTCATTGACAGGCCCGTGGGTTGAGGCCCTCCCCTCATTGTCTGCAAGAAACTCCAGAATCACTGTCAGTTTCAGGGGCTGCAGCTTCTGGACTGCTCATCAGGGCGGGTCCCTCACGCTCGCTCTGGCCTCCGCCTTCCCTCCTGCTCGTGCAGGGGACGGTCCCAGTGTGCCTGCCCACAAGCTCATTTGTTGTGTGTGACCTTGACCTGGGGAGCCTGTGAGGACTCGGGGAGACCACACTGAGAGAGGGTCCCCCACTCTGCGGTGTCAGAGCCCGAGGCACACCCACCACAAGGACACACTGGACGGCGACACCGCGGCCTGACCCCTATTGTAAGGTCACTACCCGCCTCCGTCAGACACGCCCATTCACATGTTCCATTTCCAGGCGCTGAGGCAAACGGCCTTTTCGAAGAAAATAATTCCTGTGTCAGAAAACCCAGGTGCTTCCCCGGCTCGCTCTTGAGGGATTTTGTCCTGGTTTTCCTCCTTCCCTCCCCCTCCCGCCTCCACAGGGCCCTTCCCCACCTGCCAGGCCCAGGAGGGCGCACGGGGTGGCGGCATCTTTCCCCGCAGCATGCAAGGACACGTCAGGCCAGGGCGCGGGAGGGGGAAGTCGCAAACCCCGTGCTGGGTCTGTCTGTTGGGGCGTCGGCGGGGACGAGGAGAGTGTCCCGGGCTTGGGAGACCCAAGCGTGTGGCTGTTGCCATAGGGTGGACCGTCATTCCCGCCTTGACCGTGGCCATGCCTGAGCCCTGAGGAAGCAGCTGCAGGAGAAACCACCTCAGCTCCTCGGGCGAGGGCAGGGGCAGGACAATGACCGGGAGGGCAGGACGGGAGGTCACCCTCTCAGTGCATACCAGCAGGGGCGAGGGCCAGACAGTCGTCAAAGGACTACACGGGGCAGGGACTCCCCTCCCACTGTCCTGATGAAGGATATGGGCACCGACCAGGAACCAACTCGGGGCCATCAGTGTCCACTTGGTCCAAAATGTGCGCCTGGAGCTGCGACTGGCCATTGTTTTTCAGGGACTCTATCTGAGACCCCCACAGGCTAGATTTGGGGCGTCCTTGACATTTTGTGTTCCTGAGGGTTCTTGGGGGTCCCCCTCCTGAAAGGTGCATGGACTTGGGACTGGGGATGGCAGAGGAGGGGCCAGGCTCAGGGTTTCAGGGGTGCCCATGCACAGGACGTGGTGAGACTGGAGGAGACTGCTCAGGGGGCTGAGGTCAGTTGAACTTTCTGCCCTTCAGCATCTCCCACAGGCAGCGTGGACAGTGGCGGCACCTGCCGTTCACAAGTTGGAGAGGCCGAGCAGAGCAGGAGCTGAGATCCCTGCGGGGGGATGCTGGACAGAGCACGGAGAGAGGTCAGTGGGGAAGGCCAGTGCTGGTCACCTGCAGAGAGACACCACGGGTCCAGCACTGGCTGACAATCACGGCATTTTATTCCTCTACACTTTCATGCAGTGATGGCTCCAGGGGTGTCCAATCTCACGGCCATGACAGAATTCATCCTCCTAGGGTTCCCCACCCAGGGGACCATGGGCTTCCTGCACCCGCTGCTCTTCTCCCTGGTCTACCTGTGTGCCCTGCTGGGGAACGGGCTCATCGTCCTCATCACCACCCTGGACCGGCACCTCCACACCCCCATGTACTTCTTCCTGAGGAGTCTGTTCTTCTCGGAACTCTGCCTCATCTCAGCCACGGACCCCAAGTCCATTGCCAACTCTCAGAGGCACAGCAGCTCCATCTCCTTCCTGGGCTTTGTCCTCTAGGTCTTCATGATGGTTATGTCAGCAGCTACAGAGCTGTGTCTACTCACAATTATGAGCCTTGACCACTATGCTGCCATCTGCCACCCCCTGCACTATGACGTTATCATGAGCAGGGACAGGTGTGTGCAGCTGACAGCTGTGTCCTGGCTGGGTGGGGGTCTCTATGCTGTGATGAACACAGCTGGAACCTTCTCCTTGTCCTACTGTGGGTCCAACGTGGTCCACCAGTTCTTCTGTGACGACCCCAGGTATTGGCTATTTCCTGCTCAGGGAAGTTAATATTCGAATGTACTTGTCCATTTCGGTGTGATGTTGCATTTCTGTAGTTTCATTTTCATCGTCATTTCCTATGTCCACATCTTCTCTGCTGTCAGGAAGATACCATCCACAGAAGGGAAGGCCAAGTCCTACTCCACCTGCCTTCCCCAACCTGCTGGTTGTGGTGCTGTTTCTCTCCACCGGATGCTTTGCTTATCTCAAGCCGATCTCAGGGACCCCGTCCACGTCTGACCTGGTCATTTCTATGTTCTACACCGTGGTGCCCCCCACCTTTAATCCCATCATCTACAGTCTGAGGAACCAAGCCATGAAGACGGCTGTGGGGAGTCTGATGAAGGGGAGACTCACCAAAATGTGATAGAGAAGATGACTTCATGACTCCATTATGAGAGACATATTTTAAAATTTCACATAATGCTGGCCTTTATGTTTTTCTAAGTTCATATAATTTCTTTGTAAAATTTAAAAATATATGTTTATTTTTAAATTATATTTATGATGACTTCACACAGTCTGCTGCTCATATACTCTATTAGCATTGATTGTTTCTCTTTTTAACACTTAGGTGCACTGTGTTATTCTGTCTATACTGCAGGGAACTTCCAGCCACTCTTTGCTGGTCTCCATTTCTGTGTTCCTGGTCAAGAGAGGCAATGGTTGGGTTTCATCTCAGGGGTCAGCAGAAGTTCTCTCACTGGGCAGCATCTCCAGTCTCTAAGGCGGCTTCCCCTTTCATGTCACTGACATTCTCGTCACGTGGTCAGGGACCTCGGGGAGGATAGAGGCCCCTTTACTTGGTGAGTGGGGCCTTCACAGCATAAATAAGGCCTTAGGCCCAAGTTGGGATCTGAGTAGTCACGACCTTCTGTGGACAAAGACCCACACATGTGACATGGTGGAGACACTCCTGGAAGCTCTGGTGTGGGTGGGTGCTGCCGGCATTTACAATAAACACACTCAGAACATGGTGGACATCAGAAATAAGAAAGTTAAGTTCATGTGCACTGTAATTACTAAAAAAATTACAAAAAATGCATTGGGTGGGAATTTTTGAGAAGCAATAAGAGAACTTAGCAAGTTATGATGCTCTAGTAGCCAACCTCATATCTAATATTTCCAGAAATGTGTTAGGGATGCCATCCTTGACCTCACCCCACACTTTACAGGAGTGTTGTCCCCATTTATTTCATCACTAGAGTGGGCGGGATGACAGCACAATGCCCTGGCTGGGCAGGTTATCAAGAGGAATTGTACCTAGAATGTCTGTATTTTTTCCGAATAAGTTGAAATGAAAAAACTCATCAGATCGATGTAAAATAAAATAAGATTATCATTCAGTGTACACGTAAAGACAATAAATAATTTGAAGGATATTTCAATTTGGGAAGTGAAATGCCCCCATGATTGTCACTTGCTGTCTGGCCTCAGCTCCTCTCCGCTGACTGCATCCACCTTTGCTTTCCTGTCTGTGACGTCCCACATTTGAAAATTTCACACCAAAATATTTCATGATGAAAATGTAGTTCCAATTGGATGTCAGCCATTTAAGTCATTCCCACAGAGTTCAACTTGTGAGGCTGCTAGTCAGGCCTACCTTGCCTCCAGGCCAGGTGAGATCCATGTTGGCACACAATAAATAAGGAGGCAGCCAGGAACGGTTAGAAAATGCCAACATCTCCACCTTTGAAAGTCTGGGATGACAACTTCATACTCTCCTTTAAGTGACAGGCAATTTTAACTTTTCTGCCAATAAATGACTTTCTGCATATTAATTATTGGTACTGTTATGCTTTACAGGTATAAAGTTTTGGGATACAATAAGAATTCAATATATATATATTAAATTAAGGACCTGACTCAGAGCATTATAAACATTCATTGGGACTATTCAAGACATTGTATAGCATAATTAAAATATGTAAGTGAACAAAACATTAAATACTTCAAGTTTGTTTGAATTTAGACATTTAGAATTGTTGGACAACATGTTATTATACACTGAGAACTCTAGAGACTCAAAAAAAAAACAAATTAAATTAAAACATGAAGAAGAGAAGCTGAGAAAGCAATCCCACATGTAATCACAAAATTAAGTACCTAGGAGTAAACCTAAAATATGAAAAATTATAAGACATTCTTAAAATAATTAGGAAACACCCAAAAAATAGAAAGATAACCCCTCCTCATGGATTTAAGAATCAGCATTACAAAATATCCATCAGACCCAAAGCAATTTACACATTCAATGCAATCCAAATGAACATTTCAATGGTATTCTTCTCAGATACGAAACAAATAATATTTAAATATATATAGAACCACGAAAGAACAGAACCCAAAATAATCCTGACAAAAATGAGGAAGAATGGAGGCAGCACATTCCAGACTCAAGTCTATACAATAAAGCTCTAATAGTTAAAGCAGCATGGCACTGGGACAAAAGCAGACACAGACCCCTGGAATATAACAAGGGCCCAGGAATCCACCCTCATCAGGATGGACAGTGACCCTACAACAGAGGAGCCAGAGCAGGCACTGGAGCAGGAAAGTGGGGAGATGGTGCTGGGAGAAGCAGACAGACACACGCAACAGAGTGAAGCAGGTCCTGCCCCACTCCCTACAGAAGAGTAAACTCAAGCAGATAAACACCTGTTTCCATGTGTGACATCATGCAGCATCATCATGCAGCAAACCTAAGGATATGACACCATAAGCAGAAACCCTAAAATACTATTTCCTAAAGATTAAAAGCAAATTATCCCAACAAAAGGACAATTCTAATGTAAGTGCAGTGATGGGTGCTGGGGTGGAAAAGAACCACAGGGTACAAAATTTCAGAGATGAGTAAAGTTTCTCTTCCCGAAGGGCTGGAGACCCCCATGGTCACTCACTTCTGCTGGACATCCATTGTCTTTCCACCCCACTCCCCCATCCTTGTCTCGCTCCTCCCTCTCTCTGTGTCCCTTCCCTCCCACCTCAGGCCTTCCCACATCCCCCCTCATGCCCATCTCCAGGGCCTCTCCATGAAGGGCATACGGGGGGTGACGGACAACTGTACAGCTGTGTAGACAGGGACTCAGGGCACTGTTATGACTGATGGTGCCCACATCAGTGGACACGACAGATGGGGAATGGAACCTGGACATGAGGATTTGTCTATTCACGTCCATAGAGGTGTGAGCCAGACACAACATCACATCTACACACCGAGTGTGATAATTACTCGCTGAGACACACTGCAGGAAGCGCCAATTAACACAGTCAAGTAAACACACACTTTCCCTCTGGAGGAAGGTCCCTGAGGGCTGGAATCTGGACAGGGTCCAACACGCAGACACCAGCTCTATAGCTCAAATAGCCCAGCCCTGAGGCCCTGCTCTGTCCATGAGGCGGCGCAGGACGGGGTGCAACATCCTGTGAGTGCTCAGAGGCATCCCTACGATCGCTGACCATGGAGTGAGAGGCTGGAGGCCCTCTGTCCACACCATGGGGACAACCTGTGGAGAGAGACTCGACATGGCAGCGGGAACTTCCCCCCTCAGACTGCAGGTATCTGCCCCCAGCCGTTTGCAGGGGAGAATCCACTCACACTTGAAAGTTTTCAGATTCAAGCTCCATTTTAGACATGAGAATGTGCCATAGTTAAACAATTCACTTTGTAAATCATGACAACTAATGCTGAGTGAGCCCAAGTTGTTATGTCCCACCGCCCCGTCAGCCTGGGTGAGACTCAATGAGAGAACACATATTCTCTTGTAATTTACAATGGTCAAAGATATTGCCTTTTAATACGTTGAGCATACTAGAAGATTTTGATTTATGGGAGATGTGACAATTATTGCTTCGTATGAGATTGTAGCATTACCACACTCAGTGTGTTTCAGATAGTAAACAAAATCACAAAGATAATGCAATAAAATGGTATCGAAGAAATTTCAGACCAAATTAAAAATGATATTTATTGTTAAATTCAGAATATTATCCTTTTTGTCCTAACACTATGACAGATATGTGTCAAGTATAAAATCAAAAACTCTTACAGCAACATTTTGATCGCTTCATGGCTCTGAAACTGGCATGAGGCTGGCAGGGACGTGTGACTATTTATGGACGTGAACTTGGGATATTTCACCAACTCCATCACTCAGGGATTGTTAGTGATTTATAAAACAGGTGACAGTATTTAAACAGGGCCTGCAGGAGATATATGTCAAAAGTGATTTTATCATTTTAAATTTTATATAAATCACTCAACAGAAGTCAACGTTATTGACCAGCATGTATCCTGATTTCTTTCTTTTTTTTTAATTATTGGGCATTATTCCCACCAACTTATTGCAAATATTTTATATCAGCACATTCTCCCCAAAATCCTGCTTCACCAGGGCCTACCCCTCCGTCATCCAACTGGGAGAGGAGAGTATGAAACTGGGGGAAGGAGAGTGGGTAGGGCTGCCCCGTGTCCAGATGTCCCCACTCACGCACGGGCCTAGGTGGAGGAACAAACCTGCACCCGGGGGACCCAGGGCCCTGGGACCCGCAGGGATAGCCACACGCACAGACCATCTGGCTCAGCCCCGGAGCGGCCTCCTCCATGCACAGACGTGCATGAGACTGAGGGGGACAGAGGGGTCCGGAGGGACCTGGGGGCGGACGATACCATACTGCAGCAGGGGTGAGTGGGTGTGACCATGGGAAGTAGTTGCAGGAGAATCCAGCTCAGCTCCTCCAGGGAGGGAAGGGGCAGGACAACGACCGGGATGGGCAGGAGTGGGAGGTCACCATCTCAGTGAATTGGATACAGGGGCGAGGGGCAGATGGTCGTCAGACAGCGACACAGGTTTGGGACACCCCACCCACGGCAGTGATGAGGGCACCAACCAGGAGCCAACTCGGGGCCATCAGTGTCCACTTAGTCCCAAAATGTGCACCTGGAGCTGCCATGGCTAGTGTTTGCAGGGACTTGGTGGCTGAGACACCACAGGCTAGATTTAGGGCGTCCTTGACCATTACGTTCCTTAGGCTACTGGGGGGGTCCCACATCTGGGAGGTGCATGGACCTGGGGCCTTGAGATTGCGAGGAGGGGCCGGGGTCAGCGTTTCAGGGGTGCCCATGCACGGGGCATGGTGAGACGGGTGGAGACTGCTCAGGGGGCTGAGGTCAGTTGAACTCTCTACGCTTCAGCATCTCCCACAGGTGACGTACACAGTGGCGGCAACTGCGGGTCACTGACGCTGCAGAGGCTGAGCAGAATGGTGCTGAGATCCTTGTGGAGGGACACCAGACAGAGAGCAGAGAGAGGTCAGTGGTAAAGGACAGTGCTGGTCACCTGCAGAGAGACACAACTGTCCAGCACAGGCGGACGGGCCCAGCGTTTCATTCCTCTAAACTTTCATGCAGATGACGGCTCCAGAGGTGACCAATCTCACGGCCGTGACAGAATTCGTGCTCCTTGGGTTCCCCACCCAGGGGACCATGGGCTTCTTGCACCCGCTGCTCTTCTCCCAGGTCTACCTGTGTGCCCTGCTGGGGAACGGGCTCATCGTCCTCATCACCACCCTGGACCGTCACCTCCACACCCCCATGTACTTCTTCCTGAGGAGTCTGTCCTTCACGGACCTCTGCCTCATCTCAGCCATGGTCCCAAAGTCCATTGCCAACTCTCTGAGGCACAGCAGCTCCATCTCCTTCCTGGGCTGTCTTGTCCAGGTCTTCACTCTGGTGGTTTCAGGATCTACAGAGCTGACCCTGCTCACGGTGATGAGCCTTGACCGCTATGCTGCCATCTGTCACCCCCTGCACTATGAGGTCCTCATGAGCAGGGACAGGTGTATGAAGCTGACAGCTGTGTCCTGGCTGGGTGGGGGTCTCTATGCTGTGATGAACACAGCTGGAACCTTCTCCTTGTCCTACTGTGGGTCCAACGTGGTCCACCAGTTCTTCTGTGACATCCCCCAGTTATTGGCTATTTCCTGCTCTAGAAATTTAATGAATGAACTTGTCCCCATGTTCATTACCGTGGTGTTGGAATTCTGCTGTTTTATTTTCATTGTCATTTCCTATGTCCACATCTTCTCCGCTGTCCGGAAGATCCCATCCACAGAAGGGAAGGCCAAAGCCTACTCCACGTGCCTTCCCCACCTGCTGGTTGTGGTGCTGTTTGTCTCCACTGGATTCTTTGCTTATCTGAAGCCAACCTCAGGGACCCCGTCCATGTCTGACCTTGTCATTTCTATGTTCTACACGGTGGTGCCACCCACCTTTAATCCCGTCATATACAGTCTGAGGAACCAAGCCATGAAGACGGCTGTGGGGAGACTGATGAAATGGAGACTCACCAAAATGTAATAGAGAAGATGAGTCATGACTCAATTAAGAGACACTTATTTTAAATATTTGTATCATGCTGCCCTTTTCATTCTTGTAATTACATGTAATTCCATTGTATAATTAAAAATACATACTTATTTTAAAATTATATTTACGACAACTCCATATATTCCTATAGCTTTAATTCATGTTCTTTTTAGCACTTAGGTGTTTTCTGGTTTTCCTTGTGTACTGGGGTAATTGAACTTCAGCATCTCATTTTTCTGCTGTCCTCCACTTCTGTGCTCCTGGCCGAGAGAGGTGATGTTTGGGTTTCACCTCAGGTGTCAGCAGAAGTTATCTTACTGGGGTAGCATCTCCAGTCCCTAAGGCACTTCCCCCTTCCTGTCACTGACCTTCTCGGTCACGTGTGGGGCCAGGGCCACAGGTAAGACAGAGGCCCCTTTACTTGGTGAGTGAGGACTTTACAGAATAATAAGGCCTGAGGATCTGTAGTGAATCTGAGTAGTCACCATTTTCTGTCTATAAGGACCACACATGATGTGGTGGAGAATCTCCTGGAAGCTCTGGTGTGGGTGCCACCGACATTTACCATAAAAACACTCAACTCAAGGCGGACACCAGAAATAATACAGTGGCTGTGAATGCTGTTAATTTCAAGTGCAGTATAATTTCTAAAAATTTAGTAAAATATATCGGGTAGGATTTTTTAAGAATTAATAAGAGAACATAGAAAGCTATAATGGTGAAAGCAAAATAATAGCTATTGGACTGCACCATACTCTAATAATTCCAGAGATAGTTGAGGAATGGTATTCACAACATCATGCTGTACTTTACATGTGTGTTTATCCACATTTATTTAATTACCAAGAATGCCTTGGAATTTGATGTCAATGTCCTTTTTGGGCACATTGTTATGGGCCCTTAGAGTGTTTGCGTTTCCGTATGGAGTTGTTCAAACAAGAAAACTCATCAGATTTACATTCCATAAATAACACTATCATTTAGTGAAGATGTAAAGACATAAAGAATTTGAAGAAGATTTAAATTTGGGAAGTGAAATGCCCCATGGGTATGGCCTGCTGTCTGGCCTCAATCCTCTCTGAAGACTGCATCGACATCTGCATTCCTATCTGTGATGTCCAATGTTTGAAAATTTCACACCAAAATATTTCATGATAATATGTATTTCCAACTGGATATCAGACATTTAACTCACCCTCACCCTCTGAGTGTGACCTAGCCTGCAGCCCAGTGTAGTTCTATGTGGTCACAATGCCAATTTGGAGGCAACCAGGAATAGTTAAAACACAGTAAAATCTCGATATTCAAATTTGAAGATTGACAACTTGCTACTGTTATTTAAATCATTGGCATTTATTTATCTACTGATAAATAACACTCTTAATATTAATTCTCAATATTGTCATGGCTTACTAGTCAATAGACATTACGCAATATAAAAATAAGGTTATGGGATGAGAATTCAAAGCATGTCTTGAATGAAGAAGGTGAATCAGACTATTATAAAGCTATACTGAGACTATTCATTGCCTACATTTTGTCACTTTTGGGTAACACAATTGAAATTTTCAAATTAATAAATCATTAGCTGTCTCTAGGTTGTATTAACTTAAACATTTAAGCACAATTAAAGCTGTGTGGACAACATAATATACACTAAGAAAGCTGTAGATTCCACTGAAAAAGGAAATTAACTCAATAAGCCACTTCAGTGTAGCTGCAAGCTTACAAAATCAACACATGGAATCAATTGACTTCTTATATGCAAAATGAACTACAAGAGAATTAAGAAAACAATCCTACTTATAACCACGTGACTAAGTGCCATGGAGTAAACATAACTAAGGAGGTGAAGATACAAAGAAAAGAGAAAGACTTTGTTAAAAGAAATAGAAAAGAGAAAGAAATGGAAAGATATTCCCTGACCTTGGCTTGGAAGAATCAACATTACCAAATGCCCATCTGACCCAAAGTAATCACAGATTCAATGTAATCCCAATAAGAAATTCTATGGCATTTGCCAAAGAGATTAAAAAAAAATACTTAAATGAATATGGAACCACAAAAGACTCCAAACACCCAAAACAACCCTGACAAAAATGAGGAAGAATGGTGGAGGCTGCACATTCCAGACTCTAGTCCATACAATAAAGCTCTAATACTTAAAGCAGCATGGTACTGGGACAAAAACAGATAAACAGAGCAATGGATTATAATGAGGGCCCAGGAATACACCCCCATCGAGATGGACAGTTGCTCTATGACAGAGGAGCCAGGAGCACGCACTAGAACAAAGAAAGTGGGAAAATGGTGTTGGGAAAAGCAGACAGACACACACAACAGAAGAAACCAGGTCACTGTCCCACACCCTACAGAAAAATAAACTCAAAACAGATAAACACCTGTTTGCAAAGGAATGAAGTCACTATAGTCATGCAGCAAACCTAAGTATATGACACAACATGCAGAAACCCTAATATTCCACTCCATTTTGTTAAGGTTAAAAGTAAAATTATTCAAACATAATAACAGTTCTAATTTAAATTCAGAATTACAGATGCTGAAAATGGAAATTTTATTAGAGATTAATAAAGTTTCTCTTTCCGAAGGGCTGGTGACCCCTGTGGTCACTCACTTCTGCTGGACGTCCATTGTCTTTCCAACCCACTCTTCCTCCATTGGCTCCTTCCTGCCTCTCTCCGTGTCCCTTCCCTCCCGCCTCTGGCATTTCCACATCCCCCTTACGCCCATCTCCAGGGCCTCTCCATGAAGGGCACACGGTGGGTGATGGGCGACTATCCAGCTGTCTAGACAGGGACTCTCAGCATTGTTATGACTGATGGTGCCGACGACGGCAGACATCACAGGTGGTGAATGGAACCTGGAAATGAGGATTTTCCTTTAAAAAAAAAAGAAAAATATTTATTTATTTTTATAGAAGAGCGGGGTACAGGCCAAAGGCGCAGGAGGGTGAGAGGATTCACCTGAGACAGAGCAGGGAGCAGAACAGGCAGACAACAGAAATACACTGCTGAGGGGATCAGTGGACACAACAGGAGTGGTCTGTGGCACCCTGTGAGACTCTCGCTGGCCTGCCGGTATCAAACATGCACTGCTGAGGCAGTGGACAGATTCACAGCGCGATGTTCGGCCCGCTGCACCACCAGGGAGGCCCAAAATAGGATTTTGCTATTCACTTCCATAGAGGTGTGAGCCAGACACAAAATCATATCTACATACCGAGTGTGATAATTACTCGCTGAGACGCACTGCAGGACGCTCCAATTAACACAGTCAAGTAAACACACACTTTCCCTCTGGAGGAAGGTCCCTGAGGGCTGGAATCTGGACAGTGTCAAACACGCAGACACCAGCTCCAGAGCTCAAATAGGCCAGCCCCAAGGCCCTGCTCTGTCCATGAGGCAGCAGCAGGACAGGATGGAACATCCTATGAGTGCCCATAGGCATCCCCACGAGCACCCAATGAGCATGGAGTGAGAGGCCTGAACACCCTCTGTCCACGCCATAGGGACAACCTCAGGAGAGAGACTCGACACAGCAGCAGGAAATTTCCCCCCAGACTGCAGGTATTTGCAGGGTAGAACTCACTCACACTTGAAAGTTTCTGAAAGTTTTCAGATCACGCTTCATTTTAGGCTTAAGAAAGCACCACAGTTAAACTATTCATTTTGTAAATCATGACAACTAATGCTGACGGGGCCCAAGTCATCATGTCCCACTGCCCTGTCAGCCTTGTTGAGACTCAATGAGAGAAAACATATTGTTATTTGAGGGTTTTCCACAAATATACCATTATAATATAATCATCATATCAGATGACTTTATGATAAATATGACATTTGTTTCATGAGTGATTTTAGCATACATCTATTATTGTGTATTAAGTGCTAAATGGAATCACAAAAATTAATCATTATTTTGTAACTAAGAAGACATTCAGGATGAAATTTCAAAATATTTATTGCTAAATTTCAATTTCTTGTTTCTTTTTGTTCCTAAATATTGACAGATACGAAAGAAGAAATGCAACAAATTTTATAAAAATATTTTAGTACTTCACGGCTCTGACACTACAGTGCAGGTGGCAGGGACATCTGACTATTTATGGACATGACCTTGAGAATTTTCTCCAACCCCATCACTCAGGGATTGTTAGTGATAGAAAATAAAGTCACAATAATTGAATAGAGAAAGAAGAATATATATCAAAATTTACATCAGTTATAATATGTACTTTAAATCACTCAAAATATGTCTACAAATTTAACCATGTGGTATCCTTATTTGTTTTTTCTTTTATTAAAATATTTGGAAATATTTCCACTATTGTATTTTTTATCAATTTATTCCCCACATTCTCCTAAAAGTCGTGCCTTCACCAGGGCCTGCCCCTCCATCATCCCAGAGAGGGGGGAGAGGAGGAGAGTGGGGAGGGGGAGAGTGGGCAGGGCTGCCCCGTGTCCAGACGTCCCCACTCACGCACGGGCGTGGTGTGAAGAACAAACCCGCAACCGGGGGACCTGGGGCCCTGGGACCAGTGGGGACAGCCACACGCACAGACCGTCCGGCTCAGCCCAGAGCGGCCTCCTCCCTGCACAGACGTGCATGAGTCTGAGGGGGACAGAGGGGCTGGGGAGGGACCCAGGGTGCATGAGTCCATCCTGCAAGAGGGACGTGTGGGTGTGACCCAGGAGGAGACTGCGGGAAATGTGGTCTTTGTGTCCTCAGATGTGCGGAGTCAGGGGCAGGGAGATGAGGAGTTGAGGGGATGGACCAGGAGGCAGCAGTGAGGACACAGGGGCAGGAATCTGACAGAGGAGGCATCAGACACTCTGCATGGGGACACCGAGCCCAGATCATTAAGTTCCAGGACAGTGTTGGGTCCTGGGGAGCAGGAAAACAGGGACCCGCACAACCCATCTCCCTGCACACCCATCACTGTGGGGCCTCCCAAGACCAGGGCTGTGCTGGAGGAGCAGGGACAGGCTCTACAGGGTGGGGAGTGGCTGGGCATGGCCACGTGTCCTCTGGGAGGTGTGCTGGGCTGAGACCCTGGGGCCTGGGCAGGAGCCGGAGGCAGGAGCAGGGGGATGGGGCAGTAGGGAGGGCTTGTGAGGTTTGTTGAAACAATGGGATTCTAATTTGTACAATTTTTGGTGAAATGTCGGCTTTCACCAATTTCTGAAACAAGTTCAGAGTACCTAATAATGACACATTTACATACATGGAAATATAGGGGTTGAATAATGAAATTTATGCAGATGATGGTATTTGACTCAATAGGACCTAGAAGGAGAAATTATGTGGAAAGTAGATTGAATTGTTATCATACCATTATAAACCACATGCTCAATGTTGGCTGATTTGACAATTTCTTCCTGTTTTCTGTTTTCCCCAGATGATGTCTTCAGTGGTGACCAATCTCACAGCAGTGACAGAATTCATCCTCCTGGGCTTTCCCACCCGGGACCATGGGATTCTTACACCTGCTGCTCTTCTCCCTGGTCAACCTGTGTGCACTGCTGGGGAACAGGCTCATCGTCCTCATCACCACCCTGGACCAGCGCCTCCACACTCCCATGTACTTGTTCCTGTGGAGTCTGTCCTTCACGGACCTCAGCCACGGTCCACAAGTCCATTGCCAACTCTCTGAGGCACAACAGCTCCATCTCCTTCCCGGGCTGTGTCATCCAGTTCTTTATGTTAGTTTTTTCAGTAGCTGTAGAACTGCCATTAACCCACTATTGCTAACACCTGAGGTCTTCAACATGTGCCTATGATTGTGGACACTTGGGCCCGGAGAGCATGGAGCATGCACATATGTTAATTGGGACCCCTGTGCCAAGGGATATATGGGTTGAATCAACTGAAATCCAGAGGGAGGGAAGACAGTCCCAGAAAGCGGAGGGAGAGAGCTGGTCTGTTCCCTGACACGACATGAAAGCTCTAAATATCTACATGCAAATATATATTGAAGGCTCCAAAATTATCTTTGCGTCTGTGAGAGATGACAACGACCTACCTGGCTTTAAATGGTTGAAAAACAATTGGTGTAGTCGGCAAGATATCACTCTGAGAGCAGACATACCATGTGGCATCTACAAATGGAGTCAAAGACAACATCAGAGTCGCTGGGAACCATAGATGGTGGTCAAAGTCCAAGAATAGCTGAAGATGCTGCAGGAGCACAGAAGGTGGACAAGGTCTGGGAGATGGAGGACAAACACTGGGAACACCTCGGACCTCATGGGGAAGAGAAGACAGCCCTGCAAAGACCAGCCCACTTTACCCCTGAGGCAGCAGACTCCTCAGGAAAAAAGTAGGACCCCATCCATCATTTGGAGCTTGCCCAGTGACAAAGATGACACTGACTGACTTGCACAAACAATCCCGCCAGAATACGGAGAACTTTGGGAACTGGGGGTGGACATAATAATTTTCCCACCACAGAGGATGAAGATCAAAGGATGGGCCTGTCATCCTTGGTGTCTTAAAGCAATCTTATCTGCTGCCCGGCACTCCCAGGGCCACAGGGTGGCTGTGCCAGGCACTAGGGAGCAGTGAAAAATCCTGAAGGGGTGGATTGTAGGGTATATGAGGTAAAAGTCAGGCTTTTTGCCCCCTCCTGCCATTAGCCTCTGTGGCTGGCACCCAAAGTCTTGTGCATGTGCATGTGAGTGCAGACACCTGGGCCCAGAGAATATGGGACATGCGCATATGTAAACCAAAGGATGAAGAGGTATAAAGGCAGCATCACTCTGAAGTCCAGAGGGCAGGGAGACAGCCAGAAAAATGCTGAGGGAGAGAGCTGATCTTTCCCCTGAGTCAGTGTTAAAGACCTGAAAAGTCTAACAAGGCCACAAAATTATCTTTTCACATGTGAGAAATGACTATGACCTGCACGGCCTGGGAGGGCTGCAAAATGTGGCCCTAAAGAAGGTTTCCAGAGCCTGTGTTTGAAGATAAATTAGCCTTTCAATGACGGATGGGTAATGTGGTCAATTCTAATTTTATTGGAGATGCCATTTTAATATTTGTGCACAACTACAGAAAATATAAGCAGTAACTCTTCTGGTCACTGCAAAATATTGAGATATTTATTTAAATGACCTGGGAATGGTGGAAGATGTTGTGTAGGAAGAGTGTCAGCCCAGTCTCTCACTCTCAGCCAAACATACTGCCTGGGGTCCATCACATGGAGGGGGCGATGGTTGTTCCCCTCTAAATGTACGCAGGATGCGGAGACTATAACCTGGACTAACTGCCCCCCCCCAATCTAGTCAATACTGTGGCATAATCTACTTGATAAATTATTCATTTCCCAAAGCATTTAACACAGCCAAGGCCACAACACACAAAAGGCCTCTTACCAGGTGTTTGAAGACACAGTATGCACGACGTCAACCCCAGGAACTTCACACCATGCACCACCCAACAGAACCACTGCAACTGCAATGGCCCCTCGCCTTGTGAAGACAAAGGGGAAACACGCTCACTGGCAGTAGCGATTCAGATTCAAACAAGGCTTGTAGGCACTGAGAATGGCCCAGCAAAAAATAAAGAAACAAATGCACACACAGTGTAAACCCGGGATGACATGAACCATGCCCACTGGATCAAAGGATCCAGTTTTCTTCCCTCTGACATTCAATTCTGTTGAATTTCTCTTTGTCTTCCTTCCCTCTTTCCTTCCTACTTTATTCTTTCCATTCCTCCTGCCTCAACCTCTTCACACCATCTGCCAGGTCCTCAAGAAGGGTGCACGGTGGCTGGTGGTGACTTTCTAGCTCCCTGGACATGGCTCATCCGTGGCTCTGAGGACGAGGCCACACCCGGGTCCCCTCCCCCGATGCCAATCAGTGTGAGGAGGAGGAAACATGGTCCTGCTCATGGAATCTCTTGGGACCCCCTGACTGTGCCAATGACTCCGGAGGCTTATTACCGTGGATGCCGTTGAGAAGTCCTCGGGGACAAGGGACACCCCGGGCCCCACGCGGCGTCCCTAGGAACGGAAGCATGGACATGTCAGGGCCCGGGGGCCACGGGGGATCAGGAGAGCAGGCAGGTCTGCCCTGTGTCCAGACGTCCCCACTCACACACGGGCTTGGGGGGAGGAACAAACCCACACCCGGGGGACCCGGGACCCTGAGACCGGCAGGGACAGCCACATGCACAGACCATCCAGCTCAGCCCTGGAGCGGCCTCCTCCCTGCACAGACGTGCATGAGTCTGAGGGGGACAGAGGGGATGGGAATGATCAGGGGTGAACAAGCCCATCCTGCAGGAGGGAAGTGTGGGCGTAACCTGGGAGAAGACTCTGCGGGAAACGTGGTCTCTGGGTCCTCAGATGTGGGGAGTCAGGAGCAGGGAGATGAGGAGACGAGGGGACGGACCAGGAGGTAGCAGTGAGGCCACAGGGGCAGGAATCTGACAGAGGAGGCGTCAGGACACGCCACACGGGGACCTGGAGCCCAGATCATTAATTTCCAGGACAGTGTCGGGTCCTGGGGAGCAGGAAAATGGGGACCCGCACAGCCCATCTCCCTGCACACCCTTCCCTGTGGGGCATCCCCAGACCAGGGCTGTGCTGGAGGAGCAGGGACAGGCTCTCCAGGGTGGGGAGGGGCTGGGCATGGTCACGTGTCCTCTGGAGCTGTGCCCTGGACAACCTCTTGGAGGTGTGCTGGGTGGAGACACTGGGGCCTGGGCAGGAGCTGGGCCATCGGGAATCAGGCGGTGGGGAGCGGCAGTCAGTCTGACTATGAGATCAACCAGAGCAGAATCCTACAATCGGTTGAAATGCTCCTCCTTCCCCATCCCAGATCCTGTGTGATAAATTGCATTTTGGAGCTGAACACAAAATGCTCAACACAGAGCAAGAGACTTCGTGCTCCTCCACTCCACACCCTGAATGTGACCAATGGGGCACACCTGTGACTGTCCTTGTAGGTGTCATCTAGGCTCAGACTGGAAGGCTTCACTCATGTTTTATTCTGCTTGATATATTTATACAGGTGATGTCTCCTGTGGTGATGAATCTCACGACCATGACAGAATTTGTCCTCCTGAGTTTCCCCACCCAGGGCACCATAAACTTCCTGCACCCACTGCTCTTCTCCCTGGTCTACCTGTGTGCCCTGCTGGGGAACGGGCTCATCGTCCTCATCAACACCCTGGACTGGCACCTCCACACCCCCATGTACTTCTTCCTGAGGAGTCTGTCCTTCACGGACCTCTGCCTCATCTCAGCCATGGTCCCCAAGTCCATTGCCAACTCTCAGAGGCACAGCAACTCCATCTCATTCCCGGGCTGTGTCGTCCAGGTCTTCATGATGGTTATGTCAACAGGTACAGAGATGAACCTGCTCACGGTGATGAGCCTTGACCGCTATGCTGCCATCTGCCACCCCCTGCACTATGACGTCATCATGAGCAGCGACAGGTGTGTGCAGCTAACAGCTGTGTCCTGGCTGGGTGGGGGTCTCGATGCTGTGATGCACACAGCTGGAACCTTCTCCTTGTCCTTCTGTGGGTCCAACGTGGTCCACCAGTTCTTCTGTGACATCCCCCAGTTATTGGCTATTTCCTGCTCAGAAAATCTAATGAGTGAAATTATCCCCATTCTCATTAGTGTGACATTAGATGTGGGTTGTTTGACTTTCATTGTCATTTCCTATGTCCACATCTTCTCTGCTGTCAGGAAGATCCCATCCACAGAAGGGAAGGCCAAGGCCTACTCCACCTGCATTCCCCACCTGCTGGTTGTGGTCCTGTTTCTCTCTGCTGGATTCTTTGCTTATCTGAAGCCGACCTCAGGGATCCCATCCACGTCTAACGTGGTCATTTCTATGTTCTACACGATGGTGCCGCCCACCTTTAATCCCGTCATCTACAGTCTGAGGAACCAAGCCATGAAGTTGGCTGTGGGGAGACTGATAAATTGCCAATATTCCAAGATGTGAGATAGCACCATCTATAATTATCACCCATGATTAATTTTTCCCCCTGACTGTAGATGTCATTATTTATAAAGTACAGATTTTTTGCATTGGGATTTTTCCTTTTCCAGAAATTTATATTCTCACATTCTTCCATAAGCTTTATTTTCCTAAATACTGCTCTCATTTGCCTAACCTCCAACTGTGTGATGTTCATAAAGTGAATTCCCACTCATGGTTGAAAACAATGTATGTGGCTTAGAAAGAATGTTCTAGAACTCACACATCACCAACATTTATGTGAAAGGGAGCAGTGGTAAAGGAGTCTATGCTCAAGAGCACACTGCCCCGGGCTCCCTGTCCTGGGCACTCAGTTCCCACAGCCTATGTATGTCGCCACTGAGAGCCCCATCATTTTGGAGGGGAGGGGAGACAGTAGAATGGGGTCCCCCACCCTCACTATTATAATGCATTGTCTTCCTATAGAGAAATTCATGTTTCTGTTCAAAAGGCAAAGAGAAACTACACTTGAATCTGCTGAAGATATCAGGATGGAAGGATGGAAGCATCCTTGGGGAGTTGGTGTCCACGCTGAACTCCATTAGTGATGTGCATATTGATTTCTATAATGTCTGATTTGATTGTTACAGGACTACACTGTTTTAAGTACTAGAATAAAAGTAAAAAGTATATGATATTTATTGAGGAACTACATATTTACTTTTAAGATGCATCTTGTTTATACACTTCTTTTAATGTATTTGTTTTTGGGTTCCCTTAGTTTTCATATTTGTATTTTGAGTCTTACAACAGGACTTCTTGTTGACTCTCTGGTAGATAACATTTATTTCCCTTTTCTTCTACTCTGGAACTACCTATTTATTATACTATGTAAAGAACAGGATGTAAAAGTCAGCATGACACTATTTTAAATTTTTATTCTTCTGCAATATTTGTACCCTAAATACCCAGCTCCTCATTACTGTTTTCCTTATACTCAGACATGAGCTGGGGGGTGATGTTCTTCCCTCAAGTGTTCTCTCTGGAGCAGATCACTGTGTCTCCAGACGCTCCTGACGGGCAGTAACATACTCAGTCCAGAAACTCTTTCTTTTAAAAAAATGTATGTTAACCACAGACTGAGTCCATTCAGCTATCAGAATAAAACATGCTGCAAACTCACTCAAACGAGCATTCATGTCAATGAATGTAATTTGCCTAAGATCTATCCCCCTGGGACACTTATTTCAGTCTCTCTTACATCTTTTAAAAATATTTTCGATTATTCACTGGATAAAACTTTTGTATTTTGAGATGGGGATTTGATGAGTGACATAACATCAGTGACGTAATATGAGGACATGCTAATTTATAACTTGCCACCATCAAAGAAACACGTTATGCACAGGTTTTGGTTGCTTTCATTTGGGGGTTAGTTTCCACTCTGCATGCACAGTGCTCCCCACACTCCACACAACAGCCCCGTTGTTACGTCATCTACTTCCAAGCCACACCCCCATCCCTTGTTCCCTGTGGTAACAGCACATTTTTTCGCTAGTCCAACATTCGCATTCTCTGGATTTGGTAATACAGGATTTCTGTATTTTCTCTCCCAGATGTGTGAGACCATCGCTATCTGTCTCTCGCTATCTGCTTATGTCACTGAACAAAATCACCACAAGGTCCATCCATGTGGCCCCCAATACATGATTTCGTCTTTTAATAGCTGTGTGGTATTCCACTGAGTGTGAACCTTACACTCTCTATTCTCGCCTCTGTCCACGGCACTTGGGTTGGGGGCGTGGTGGGCAACAGTGGATGGTGCTGCTGGGAACACAGGTGTGCGTAGTCTGCACTGTAGAGTCTGTGCATCTGGGACAAATACCCGGCTAAGATTTGCTCCATCCTGTGGTTTTCCTGTTGTTAGTGTCTGAAGACACCTCTAAGCCATCTTCGGGCAGAGGTGAGAGGCCCTTTCTCTCCCTCCTTCACCTCCTGTTGTGTCCATACTCTTGATATGTCCCTGCTCACAAGGGTGACTGACAAGTCATTACAGTTTAATTTGTGTTCTCTTATCATCAGTGCTGTTGAACAATATTGTGTGGCTCAAATTGTGGTAGGGCCCAAAACCATAAAACAGCAGAAAGTACACATGGGGTGATGCCCTAATGGGCACCCATCATGGCGTGTTTTCAGGGACACAAGGCCAAGGCCAAGGGAACAAGAGCACAAAGGACAAGCAGGCCCCCCATACTAGAGTGCTCCTGGGCCTCAGAAACCGTTGTGAGCACAGGCCTTGCGCGGGGAGAAGCCACGTGCACCCCACACTCCTGAAAAGGGCGAGTGTCCCTCCACACACGTGTGTCCCCACCACAACAGGTAGCAGCACCCCAGTCGAGACACGGGCCAAAGCCGATGTGGACAGTCTCTACGGAGGACGCGCCGGTGTCTGGAGAGTCGCGGGCAGGTGGATTCAGGCTCCAGACCCTGCTCTGAGCTTCGTTGGCACGTCCTGACCACCCCCTACCCCTGGCACAGATGTGTTTGTTCCTGTCCAGCGATGGGCTCATCCTTCAGGGCCAGCGGAGGCAAGGGCTTGATCGTGTCATTATTCAGTGTTAACATCTAATAAGCTGGGCGGACTCTGTCCTGCTGCTTCCTGGGACCTCTGAGCGCTGCCGATGATGACGCTTCAGCTCCTTACACTCAGCCAACACTTTCCGTTGAGTCCCCTTCCCTCAGCGGGTGCTGGACACCGGGGTCCACAAGGTCCGAGTGTGTGTCCGGAGAGGCTTACATGTGAGGAATGTGCTCCTGGTGCTGAGAAGCTTTTCTCACCCAAGATTAGCAGGAAGGACTACCTATACTTTTCCTCAAGTTATGAACATAAAATTTTTAGTGACAACACAGGTTACCCCATGATTCATGGGGGCAGTAGTGCCAGTTGCTCCTCCCCGGTGCACCCCACAACCTACTCCCTGAACCCCTAACCAGACACCCACCTGGAGATGTCTCCTGGCTGTGTCCCCGCAGTTGTACCCTCCACTGAACAGGGGCAAAGTGGTGTCACATACCCCGATGGCCTCCGGCCCAATGGTACATACAGAGCCCCCACTTGCTGCAAGAAGGAGCCTCCCAGATTAGGCGGGGAGAGCCAGGCCCTACCTCCAGGTGGGGTGCTGGGGGAAGACATCCAGTGGACATGTGGTCCCCTGGGCTGAACGAGGGCCTCTCATCAGTGACCACGTGCCAGAAGCTGATGTCAAATCTCTGTCCCCTTGAGTCTGTGGGGTGGGTCATCCCAGGTCATGCCCCAATGATCCCTGAGCTGGTCCCCACCCAACATGCAGACCCACCACTGGCTTTAATGATGGGACCAGCACCCAGATCCCACTCAGTCAGTGGAGGCTGATGGAGCTTGAGGAGGAGCAACCAGAGTCCAGTCCTCACAGGGGTCAAAACTAACAGAACTGCCTCTTGCACACTCAGTGCACTAATGATCACTGAATGTGCTTCAGGATGAAGCCAATTAAGACCATCAACAACAACAACAAAATACACTTGTCCCTCTGGAGGAAGGCCCCTGAAGGCTGGAATCTGGACAGTGTCCAACACGTGGACACCAGCTCCAGAGCTCAAATAGCCCAGCCCTGAGGCCCTGCTCTGTCCATGAGGCAGCGTGGGACAGGGTGGAACATCCTGTGAGTGCTCAGAAGCTCCCCACGAGCGCCGACCATGGAGTGAGAGGCCGGGACGCCCTCTGTCCTGCCATGGGGACAACCTCAGGAGAGAGACTTGACAAGGCAGCGGGAACTTCCCCACAGACTGCAGGTATTCTGTTCTTAGACAGTTTTCAAGAAGAATCAATCCAGATGGAAAGATTTCAGATTTCAAGCTTCATTTCACATCTCAGAACGCACCGTAGTCAAAATATTCATTCAGAAAAGAACTACACATTCTCAAGATTCCAAATAGTTCAATTTCACACCACAATATTTTTATGGGATAGGTTTCAAAGAGAGAAATTAACTTTTCATTAATCTCTCCAAAGGTTGTGACTTTTAATACATTTACCATAGATAATGTTTGGAATTGTGGCCAATGAAAATATTGCTTAATAACAGATTTTAGCTTTCAGCACAGTGAGTGTATGTTAAGTATTAAATAAAATCACAACTAATGGAATAATGATAAAGAAATATAAGATGAAAGTTAAAATACTTATTGTTAAAATTCAGAGTGTTATGGCTTTTTGTCCCGAAATTTATGACACAGGTGTCAAATAGAAATTCAAAAATATTTTAGGAAACATTGTTGATAGTTTAATGTCTTTGGCACTAACATGAGGCTGGCAGGGACGTGTGACTATTCAGGGACAGGAATTTGGGATTTGTCCCAAACTCCATCACTCAGAGATTGTTAGTGATATTGTAAAATGCAGATGGAAGAGTTTTATAACAGAATCATATGTCAAAATATATCTTATTATAATTAATATTTATTTAAATAAATGAAAAGACTTTTTGTATAGACATCTTTGTGTCTTCAGTGATTATATTATTTTCATTAAAGTATTTTTAATTGTTCAAACTAATATATATCCACAAGTATTATCCCACATTCTCCTTAAAAATCCTGCCCTCCCCAGGGGCTGCCCCTCCGTCACCCCGCGGAAGGGGGACAGGATGAGATTGGTGGGGGGAGAGAGGGAAGGGCTGCCCTGTGTCCAGGCATCCCCACTCACGCATGGGCCTGGGATGAGGAACAAACCTGCACCCAGGGTCCCAGGGCTCTGGGCCCGGCAGGGACAGCCACACACATAGACCGTCCGGCACAGCTCCAGAGCGGCCTCCTCCCTTCACAGATGTGCGTGAGTCTGAGGGGCACATAGGGGCCGGGAGGGACCCGGGGGTGGTTGAGCCCATCCTGCAGGAGAGATGTATGGGTGTGACCCAGGAAGAGACTCTGCGGGAAACGTGGTCTCTGGGTCCTCAGATTTGGGGAGTCAGGGGCAGGTAGATGAGGAGATGAGGGGTTGGACCAGGAGGCAGCAGGGAGGCCACAGGGGCAGGAATCTGACAGAGGATGTGTCAGGACACGCTGCACAGGGACGCCGAGCCCAGGTCAATCAGTTACAGGACAGCGTCGGGTCCTGGGGGCAGGATAACGGGGACCCACACACCCCACCAAACTGCACACCTGTCACTGTGGGGCCTCACCAGACCAGGGTTGTGCTGGAGGAGCAGGGACAGGCTCTCCATGGTGGGGAGTGGCTGGGCATGGTCACGTGTCCTCTGGAGCTGTGCCCTGGACAACCTCTGGGAGGTGTACTGGGCGGAGACACTGGGGCCTGGACAAGAGTAAGAGCAGCGGGACTGGGGTGGGTGCGTAGTGTGGGAGCTTTGCTGAGATTTTTGACAGATAAGAGATTCTAATATTTTCAAGTTTTGTAGGGGACAGCTGAAATTTTAGTCTCTCTCCAATCTGGCGGACATATTTGGAGAATATAATAATGGCACATTCACATTACAAGGCAAAAAATGTGTTGAATAAAACTGTATACACAGATGACGATACTAGAATCCGCAGAACCTAGAAGGAATAATTATGTAGAAAATACATTGAATTATTAACTGGTATTGATAACCCCTTATATTTTCAATATTGGAAGACAGGCTTTTCCCACTTTCTTCTTTTACACAGATGACGGCTCCAGGGATGACCAATCTCACGGCCGTGACAGAATTCGTCCTCCTGGGGTTCCCCATCCAGGAGACCATGGGCTTCTTGCACCCGCTGCTATTCTCCCTGGTCTACCTGTGCGCCCTGCTGGGGAACGGGCTCATCGTCCTAATCACCACCCTGGACCGGCACCTCCACACCCCCATGTACCTCTTCCTGAGGAGTCTGTCCTTCACGGACCTCTGCCTCATCTCAATTACTGTCCCCAAGTCCATTGCCGGTTCTCTGAGGCACAGCAGCACCATCTCCTTCTCGGGCTGTGTCGTCCAGGTCTCCATGATGCTTATTTCTATTGGTACAGAGATGCACCTGCTCACAGTGATGAGCCTTGACCGCTATGCTGCCATCTGCCACCCCCTGCACTATGACGTCATCATGAGCAGGACCAGGTGTGTGCAGCTGACAGCTGTTTCCTGGCTGGGCGGGGGTGTTATCTCTGTGATTCTCACAGCTGGAACCTTCTCCTTGCCCTTCTGTGGGTCCAACGTGATCCACCAGTTCTTCTGTGACATACCCCAGTTATTGACTATTTCCTGCTCAGGAAATGTAATGAGCAAACTTGTCCCTGTTCTCTTTATTGCGTTGTTGTGTATCTGCTACTTTATTTTCATCGTCATTTCCTATGTCCACATCTTCTCTGCTGTCAGGAAGATCCCATACACAGAAGGGAAGGCCAAAGTCTACTCCACCTGCCTTCCCCACCTGCTGGTTGTATTGCTATTTGTCTCCATCGGGCTCTTTGCTTATCTGAAGCGGACCTCAGGGACCCCGTCCATGTCTGACCTGATCATTTCTATGTTCTACACGATGGTGCCCCCCACCTTTAATCCCGTCATATACAGTCTGAGGAACCAAGCCATGAAGTCTGCTGTGAGGAGACTGATGAAGGGTCAATACTCTAAGATGTGAGATACCACAATCTAAAATTATAACTTCTTTAACTCAGCTTTTCCCCTCTAATTCTTACATGTCATCATTTCTAAAGCATAGACTTCTTCCATTAGCATTTTTACTTTTTCAAAAATTTATATTCTCATAATCTTCCATAAACTCCTGTTTCCTAAAATACTGCAACCTTTCCCAAACCCCTCCCTGTGTGATGTTCATAAAGTGATTGTGGCTCACAGTTAAAAACATGTATTTGCTGTTCAAAGAATTTCCTAGAACTCACACATCTCCAAAATTTATGTAAAATGAAGCAGTGGTAAAGGGGTCTATCCTCAGGCACACACAGTCACGGGACCCCAGTTCTGGCCGCTTGGTCCTCACAGCCTGTGTGTGTCTCCACAGAGGGCCCTGTGCCCTGTGGAGGGGAAGGGAGACAGCTGAGTGGGGTCCCCCACCCCTCATGATTCCTAATGGAGTGTCTTCCTCTAAGAGACATTCATGCTTTTGTTCAAAAGGCAAGGAGAATCTACTCTTGAATCTGGTGGAGCTGGGAGGATGCACGTGTCCTTGGGGAAAAGGAATCTGTGATTGAAAGCAACAACTGGTGTGAATATTAATCTCTTGATATCTAATTTGATTGTAACAGGACTGGACTGTGTGACATACTATAATAAAATTAAAATGCATGTGGATTTTTATTGAGGAACTACATATGTACAGTTAAAATATGTAGGTTTTAGACATTTGCTCTTGTGTGTTTATGTTTAGGTTACCTTAGCTTTCAAAATTGTATTTGATGTCTCACAGCTGGACTTCTTTTTCTTTAAGATATGTTTATTTATGCATTGAAGAGCTGGGGTGTGAGCAAGAGGTGCGGGGGGTGAGCACATTCCCTAAAGACAGAGTGGGGAGCAGAACAGAAGGATCCACTGGAACACACTGCTGGGGGGAGCAGCGGTGAGGCAGGAGAGGTCTGCTGCACCCTGAGAGTATCTCCCCTGCAGGGAATCGAACTCACGCTGCAGAGGCTGGGATGGCTTGACAGCGCAGTGTGCAACCCCTGCACCACTGGGGAGGCCCTCACACCTGGACTTCTTGTTAGTGTTCCTATGGAGAATATTTAAGTCCTTTTCTTCTACTTTGGAGCTATGCTTTTTTATATTGTGTGAAAAACTATATAAAATAAAGCATGGCAATATTTAGAATTTTTATTCTCCAGCAGCTTCTGTGCTGTAAACGCCAGGGGCCTTGAGCAGCCCGGCCCGACAGGAGTTTCCCGCCCAGGACAGGGCAGCACCGCACAGAGGGGGAGCAGAGCGCAGGGGTGGGCGCGGGGGCCTAGTCCTTGATGTTTGTGCCGCCCTCGCTCCTGACTCTGGACTAAGCAGGGAGCCCCCGAGCCCCCTGTTCCACTTGCTGGTCGCCATCCAGAGACAGCGCCGAGGCGGTCTGGGTGTGGTAGCTCCTGCCTCCATGGTTGGCAATGCTACTATTGCCACCATTGATCGCCAGTAATTGGATGAAATAAAGAGTGGCTGTACTGTGGATGATCACAAATAGAGTACGTAAGACCCTCTTCCCCTGTGTGCTGGACTGCTCAGCCAATGACGGGTAAGATCAGGAACAGACCCTCGGTTTGTGACTCCTGACAACCTAAGACAGGCACAGTCCCCGAGGGGATTTATAAGTGTCCCCACTTTTTTTAACTCTATGGAAAATAACTCCTAGAAGACAATACCTGCTCAAATTGCTGAGGTCACACCGTTGCTGTAAAACTAGTTTGACTGCATACGGAAAATGCATTAAGAATCTGGTGGGTGTGGGGAGCCTAGAATAATGGAATTAAGTTGTGCTGTATGAACAGTCACAGTAATAACAAAAAATATGTAGGTTAACATAGATCCTAAGTACAAGAGAATTCTAAATAATTGAGTCAATGGTTAGGCTAGGGTTAATTACCAAAAATGTAGAGGTCATGAATAGCGTAGAGAAAAATGGGACCTCTTGCAGAGGTCTCGGTATGTACCTGATTCATCAACACCTGTGCATGATCAGAAACTAAATTTAATGCATATTGTCTTCGTTATGTTTCACTGCATATAATGATTTTGTGGTCTAGTGTATGATTAACCACATAATTTACAAAAACAACCTTATACAATGTCTATGAAAATGTATAAAAGAGCATGATACTTTCAATAAATTACAATCAGATTTTCACTCTCCCTTGAGTGTGTCTGTGTGTCATTCTTGTCCCTCGCCCTAATTCCTTCGACCACCTTTTGCTCGTTCTCACTCAACCCTGAGACTGTCTCGATCTCCCGTCACCGCTGGGCTGGTCTGCGGCATTTGGGCGCGGGTGGCGGCCTTGGGAGCGTCTGGGCGGTGGACCAGCCTGTCCAGGCGCTGACGCTGGGGCCGCCCTGGTCCCTGCGGGGTTGGGGGGGATGTGCTGAGGGGGAGGGTGCTGTTCGCGGGGTCCCCAAGGACCCCGATGGCGCCGCTGACCCAGGAGGCTCATTACCGGGGCGCGGCGGAGAAGCCCCCGGGGACAGGGCACCGGGCCCTGGTGATGTACCCCGCGGAGGGCGTGGACATGTCAGGGCCCCGGGGCCACGGACACAGAGCGCCCTGCCCACCATGGGTCGGGAGCCGAGGCCGGACCAGACAGAGGAGGCAGCGCCGGGGGCAGTGGGACCGGCCATCCGGGGGTTCGCGTCTCCTCCCGGCTCCGGAGGGCGAGCTGCCTGGGAGCCGCTGCTGGGCGCGGGCGCCGCCAGCCTGGACGTGCGGGTCGGGTCAGGCGGGGGCGCTCCCGGGTGATCCATGTTCTCTGCTGAGTGTCAGTGTCTGTACCACTGAGCTGCGTCTCACAGCGTCAGCCTTTCCCTGGGAACAGCTGACTTTATTCTTGTTGTCCCACCAGAGGGAATTTTATTTGTTCTCTTTTGAGGTAACGTGTTTTACAACCCGGTATCACTCCCCAATGCATTCTGTATTTCAGAATAACAGCAGTTGAAATATTCATCTTATAAATTACAGTTAATAAATTCTAAGGTGTACAAATAGTTCCCTTCCAGAGGCCAATGTCGTTCTGGGAGAGTTTTTTTTTATAATAAATTTTATTTTTATATTCCCCATACAATTGCAACCCCCCATTCTGACCCCAATCCCTTCCCTCTCGCCCCCATCCCCCACAAAGTGTGTCTGGTTCATAGTTTTTTGTTGATTTTGATTTTCACCTTCTATACTTATTAATTTTCCTGCTCCCTTATTTAAGTTTTCTAGATTCCTGCTATAAGTGAGACCATCCGGTATTTTTCTATTTCTTTCTGGCTTATTTCGCTGAGCATGATCCTTTCCATCGCCATCCAAGTTGCTGCAAATTGCATGTGTTTATCTTATTTGAATGCTGAGTAATATTCCATGGTATATATGTACCACATCTTCTTGATCCAGTCATCTATTTTTTGGGCATTTGGGCTGTTTCCAAAGTTAAGCTATTGTAAACAGTGCTGTTATAAACATAGGGGTGCAGGTGCTCTTTGGAATTGATGTTTCTGTGTCCTTTGGGTAAATACCTAGGAGTGGAATTGCTGGATCATATGGAAGCTCTATGTTTAGTAGGTCCAGAAATCTCCACACAGCTCTCCATAGTGGTTGGACCAGTTTGCAATCCCACCAACAGTGCAGAAGAGTTCCTTTTTCTCCACACCCTCGCCAACATTTGTTGTTGCTAGTTTTTTTAATATGTGCCATTCTCACTGGTGTAAGATGGTATCTCATGGTAGTTTTGATTTGCATTTCCCTGATTACAAGCGATGTTGAACATTTTTTCATATGTCTGTTGGCCATTTGCTTTTCCTCATCAGAGAAGTTTCTTTTTAGCTCTCCTGCCCATTTTTTGATTGGATTATTTTCTTTGTTTAGTCTCATCAGTTCTTTGCAGATTTTTGTGATCAGTCCTTATCATTAGTGTTGTGTGCAAATATGTTCTCCCAGTTGGTGGGGTTTCTCTTTCTTTTGGTTACTGTCTCTTTTGCTGTGCAGAAGCTCTTTAATCTGATGTAGTCCCAGATGTTTATCTTTGCCTTCACTATCACTGCTTTGGGTGATGTGTCTGTAAAGATGTCTTTGATGTGAATATCACGTAGTGTTTCACCTAAATTTCCTTCTATGTATTTTATGGTTTCAGGTCTTATTTCTAGTTCTTTAATCCATTTTTAGTTGATTTGTGTGTATGGTGTGAGGTAGTGGTCAAGCTTCATTCTTTTCCATGTAGCGAACCAGTTTTCCCAGCACCATATATTGAACAAACTTTCTTTGCTCCAATGCATAGTCTTTGCTCCTTTGTCAAAGATTAGTTAATCGTAAATCTGTGGGTTTATTTCTGGATTTTCTATTCAATTCCATTGGTCTGTATGTCTGTTCTTGTTCCAATACCATGCAGTTTTGATGATTATGGCTTTGTAGTATAGTTTGAAGTCTGGGAATGTGATGCCTCCATTCCCTTCTTTTTTTTTTTTTCAGGAGAGCTTTGGCTATTGGGGTTTCTTTGTGATTCCATATGAATTTCATCAATAATTTTTCTATTTCTTTGAAGAATGTCATTGAAAATTTAATTGGAATAGCATTGAACCTGTATATTGCTTTTGGTAGGATGGCCATTTTAATAACGTTTATTCTTCCAATACATGAGCAAGGGATGTATTTCCATTTCTTTGTGTCTTCTTCTATTTCTTTTAACAGTGTTTTCTAAGAGAGAAAATACATTTTTTTTTTTTATTTTCAGGTGGTGTATGTGAGAATTGTTGTATCAAAGCTATGATATTTCAGCATTTAGAACTCTGAGTTGAAAGTGTTTAAGTGTTTGATAAAATCACATTTGATGGGGCCTCCCTGGTGGTTGAAGGGGTTACGTCTCAGCTCTGTGAAACTATCCACAGCCTCTGCAGTAAGAGTTCGATGCCCGGCCACGGAGCTTCCCACAGGGCACAGCAGACCTTTCCTGTCTCCCCACTGCTCCCCTCAGCATTGGGTTTCTGTCAGTCTGCCAGCTCTGCTCCCTTCTCTGTCTCTGGTGAGTCCTCTCACCTCCCATACCTCTGGCCTGCACCCCAGCTCTTGTAAGCAAAAATAAATTGATTTTTTTTAAAAAAATCACATTTAATGGAATTATTTAAGAAGTAGTAGAGACTCCAGAGGATTTTTAAAATAATACTAATTATTTAAAAAGGGAAAGCTACACACGTTCATCCCTAAACTATTATGAAAAGTAGCTGAGTCAGACAGAAATTCATCACCTTTTTCGGGATCTATGTTGATCTTTCTATTTTCTTCACAATATAATGATAGAATATCTGGAAATCGGTCTATTATGGATGTGATATTGTATTTATTTAACTCCACAGCAACAGAAAAAAAGAAAATCTAATTTTATACAATATAAATATAAATATGTATTATAAATCACTGAATAAGTTTTTAATAGGATACAACAGGTTCAAAACATATTTTTTCTTGTTTTCATTAAAATAGCTGGAATTGCTTCTCTATTCTCTTACGATACATTCATATCAACATATTCTCCTAAAAATCCTACCTTAACTGGAAAAAATGATTTCATCATTACAAATATTATTCTAAACCACTCAAGAGATGTCTCCACCTATGACCACCTGGTATTTTAATTTATCTTCTAGTTTCTATTGATTTTTTAATTTCTGTCCACCACTGTATTTCCCTCCCCAGGGCCTGCCCCTCTGTCACCCACAGAGGGGGGAGAGGGTGACATTGGGGAGGAGGAGATTGGGCAGGGCTGCACCGTGTCCAGATGTCCCCACTTACGTACGGGCCTGGGGGGAGGAACAAACCTGCACCTGGGGGACCTGGGGTCCTGGGACCGGCAGGGACAGCCACACACACAGACCGTCCAGCTCGGCCCTGGAGCGGCCACCTCCCTGCACAGATGTGCATGAGTCTGAGGGGGGCAGATGGACCGGGAGGGACCCGGGGTGGACGAGCCCATCCTGCAGGAGGGATGTGTGTGTGTGACCCAGGAGGAGACTCTGCGGGAAACGTGGTCTCTGGGTCCTCAGATGTGGGGAGTCAGGGGCAGGGAGATGAGGAGACGAGGGGATGGACCAGGAGGCAGCAGGGAGGCCACAGGGGCAGGAATCTGACAGAGAAGGCATCAGGACACGCCGCACGGGGACGCCGAGCCCAGATCATTCAATTCCAGGACAGTGTCGGGTCCTGGGGAGTAGGAAAACAGGGACCGGCATACACCATCTCATTGCACACCCGTCCTTATGGGGCCTCCCCAGACCAGGGCTGTGCTGGAGGAGCAGGGACAGGCTCTCCAGGGTGGGGAGGGGCTGGGCATGGTCACGTGTCCTCTGGGGCTGTGCCCTGGACAACCTCTGGGAGGTGTGCTGGGCGGAGACGCTGGGGCCTGGGCAGGAGGGGAAGCCGTGGCCCTGGGGCAGTTGGGAGAGACAGACAGTCTGGTTTGTTGAGAGGTTTGAGATTGTAATTCTTAAAGTTCCTTTGGGTCAGTGGAAATCTTCAAGCCTTCAACTATTTTCAGGAGATGTTTGGACAGTGTGATCATATCCCCTCACATGAGATGGAAATGAAAGTTTGAACACAGCAGCACACGCACATGAGGGTACTAGACTCTGTAGCACCAACAAGGAGTAATTACCTGGTGAGTAAACTGAATCATTATCTTATGCTGATAACTCATTTAATGACAATATTGAAGATATGACAATATTTTCTTGTTCTTTATTTTTTTTCAAAATACAGAAAATGACTCCAGGGGTGACCGTGGACAATCTCACGGCCTCTCACGGCCGTGACAGAATTTGTCCGTCTGGGATTCCTGGGCACAGCAGCTCCATCTCCTTCCCGGGCTGTGTCCTCCAGGTCTTCATGATGGTTATTTCAGCAGCTGCAGAGTTTCACCTGCTCACGGTGACAAGTGTTGACCACTATGCTGCCATCTGCCACCCATGCACTATAACGTCATCATGAGCAGGGACAGGTGTGTGCAGCTGACAGCTGTGTCCTGGCTGGGTGGATGTTTCATCTCTGTGATGCTCACAGCTGGAAACTTCTCTTTGTCCTACTGTGGGTCCAACGTGGTCCACCACTTCTTCTGTGACATCCCCCAGTTATTGGCTATTTCCTCCTCAGAAAATGTGATGAGTGAACTTGTCCCCCTTTTTATTTGTATGACATTGGATATGTCCTGTTTCATTTTCATCATCATTTCCTATGTCCACATCTTCTCTGCTGTCAGGAAGATCCCATCCACAGAAGGGAAGGACAAAGTCTACTCCACCTGCCTTCCCCACCTGCTGGTTGTGTTGCTATTTGTCTCCACCGGGCTCTTTGCTTATCTGAAGCCAACCTAAGGGACTCTGTCCATGTCTAACCTGGTGATTTCTATGTTCTACACAACGGTGCCCCCCACATTTAATCCCATCATCTACAGGCTGATGAACCAAGCCATGAAGTCGGCTGTGGGGAGAGTGTTGAAGGGCCGTGACACCAGCAAGTAAAACTCGCCCTTCTTTCCCTCAGCCACAGATACTCTCTACAAGTGCACGCCCGGGTCCTCCAGCCACACTCACAGGTGGTTGTGTTCCAGGGACACAAGCCTCTCCTTTGTCCCCATGCCCTCCCCTCACTCTCAGAGCCTCAAGGGGTTGTTCCCCAAAACTTTTCAATTGTTTCCCTGCTCAAATGCCTGTTTTCTGCCGCCCCCCGATTGTGTGTCCATGTCTGACTTGCTTTGCTGCATGTGTTTCTAAAACTCCCTCCTTTTGCACGGCCCTGCCCTCGCCCTGTCCGTGTCTGCCCAGGTGTGGATGCACCACCATCTGATCCTTGGTCCGTGGGCCGAGCTGGCCTGCTGGAGATGACGCCACCGTGATGGTGGCAGAGCTGTGAGAGAGTCCTGCTGCTCATGCCCGCGTGTGACCCGCTGCTTGATCCATTCTGGATTTTTAAGCCAAGGTGGTTGCTCTGCGTAGTTTCTCGGTGCCCCCAGCCGTGCGATGGGGCCCTTTCTCCACACCCTCTAGTGCCTGTGGGCCCCTGTGACATGGCCGTTGTCCTGGGATGAGGGGTGTCTGCTTGTATCAAAATGCCTGTCTCTGGTGAGCAGTGGGACAGCTTGTTACCCCATAGACTCAGGGTCCCTCAGCAGGGAACTGCCGCTCCCACGGGCAGCTGGGTCCACCCAGGCTGGGGAGCAGGTTTCCTCTCTGTCCTTTGCGGGCCAAACACTAACTGTCCTTTGCCCAAACCCGGGGGCATCATCAGACCTGGAGAAATGACGGTGGGGCACAACTTCCCCAACAGGTTCCTCAGTGGTCCTCGGCCCTGCTGAGCAGCCCAGTCCATCCCCTGGGAGCTGGTCCTGGGGACTCTGGCACTAGCAGTTGGGGTTTCAGGGAAAGGAGAGGAAGGCCCAGGCAGGTCTGGATTGTGGTGGGCAGGTCCAGCCTTGGTTCACAGACACAGCAGAGCTGCCCACCACCTGCAGTGGACACAGGGCTGGGTGGACACTGCATCCCACCCTGGTCTAGTGGGGCCAGCCCAACTCCAAGACCCCCACAGGTGCAGGGACACATCCCTCAGGAACCGCTGGGTGGCACGTGGCCTCAGAGCGGGCGGCCTGGAAGGGGGTGGACAGGCAGTCAGGGGTCCATGAGCCGGGGCTGCCACAGGGCCTGGAGTTAGCATCCACATGCACCCCCAAGTCTGGATGCACCCTCAACCTCCCCCAACCTGGGCCTCCGGCTCCACCTCCCTCAGGGAGGCACCATCTTGCTGGGCAGATGTGGGCTGGGCCTGGCGGACGCTGTGGACACGGGCAGGACAGTGTTTTGGCCCGGGACTGTCATCCCCTTCTCTCCTGAGTCAGTATCCCCCACCCCGTTGTCTGTGCCTGACCTGGTGGGCCCTATGAGGAATCAGGGGAAGACCCACAGCTGCGAGAGGGTCCCCCACTCTGCTGTGTCAGAGCCCCAGACACAGACCACCCCATGGACACGCCGGACAGCTCTGCCTTAGGACTGACCCACAGTGGAAGATCGACACAAGCTTCCCTCACAAACGACAGCAGTTCAAATGTGATGACAGAGTTATAGGTGCTGAGAGTAAATGCCATTTTTAAATAAACAAATTCTGAGTCACACAAACAAATTCTCATATCAGAAGATCCAGGTGCTTCCCCTTCTCACTCCTGGGGGATTTCATCCTGGTTTTCCACCTCCCTCCCCCTCCTGCCTCTACAAGGCCCACGTCCACCCCCTCCTCCACCTGCCAGGCCCCAGGATGGTGCACAGGGGGAGGCAGAGACTTTCCAGCTTCCTTAGAAGTGGGCTCATCTGTGGCTTTGATGACGTGGCCACACCTGGGTGCCCCATAGTAGGCTAAGTTGATGGTGGTGGAGCCTGAAAGGGGATGAATTACATTCCTTTCCACTGAGGTGTAAACCACTAACAAAACTGCCTCTGGCACACTCAGTGCACCAATTACCCACTGAATGTGCTACAGGACGATGCCAATTAAGTCAGTGACCTGAAAAAGGGTGCTTGTCCCTCTGGAGGAAGGTCCCTGAGGGCTGGAATGTGGACAGTATCCAACACACGGACACCAGCTCCAGAGCTCAAATAGCCCAGCCCTAAGGCCCTGCTCTGTCCATGAGGCGGCGCAGGACGGGGCAGAACATCCTGTGAGTGCTCAGAGGCTTTCCCATGAGCACCGACCATGGAGTAGGAGGTTGGGACACCCTCTGTCCTGCCATGGGGACAACCTCAGGAGAGAGACAGGACACGGCAGTGGGAACTTCACCCCACCCCCAGACGTCAGAGATCTGCCCCCAGCTATTTGCAGTGGAGAATCCACTCACACTTGAAAGTTTTTAGATTTCAAACTTCTTTTTACAATGGATAGAGCATAGCAGTTAAAATCTTATTTTATAATGAAACTAATAAATTCTTAAGATGCACAAGTTGCTGGATTTCACAATTCCATATTCTCCTGGGATGAATTTCAATGGGATTAAATAACTTTTTTTTTTATTTTAACTGTTCCAAGTACTATGACTTTTTATAACATCATCAAGAAGTAGATCATGACTTACGATATATCTAACATCACATCGTCACTGTGGTTGGGCAGTCAGCACAGTGTGTCCATGTGTGCTCAGTGTCAAATACAATCAAAACACTTGATGCGATAATGTGATGGATACCAAACTCAAGATGAAATTAAAAATAATACTTATTGGGCCTCCCCGGTGGTGCAGCAGTTGAGCGCTGGGTTGTGAAGCTCCCCACGGCCTCTGCGGCGCTGGTTTGATCCCCGGCTGCTCCCCGGCCACCGGAGGAGGGTCCCACATGGTGCGCAGACCTCTCCTGCCACCCGCTGCTCCCCTCAGCAGTGTACTTCGGTCCTTTTGCCTGCTCTGCTCCCCGCTCTGGCTCTGGTGAATTCTCTCACCCTCTGCACTTCTGACTGTACCCAGTGCATGTATAAACAAACAAAGAAATAAATAAACAAATAAATAAATAAAAATACATGCCTCTTTAAAAAAAATAATAATACTTATTGTCAAAAATCAGAATGTTATGTCTTTTTGTCCTTAAATCTTATGAACTATATGTCAAGTAGAGATTCAATAACTTTTTACAGCAATATCAGGGAGAGTTTCACAGCTCTGACAATGAAGTGCGGGTGGCAGGGGCATCTGACCATTTATGGACCTGGACTTGGGGTTTTTCTCTAACTCTGTCACTCAAAGATTGTTAGTGATATTGTAAAAGGAAGAAGTAACAGTTTTTTTAAAAAGTCAGGAAGAGATCCATGCAAACCATATTTCATCATTACATTTGAATTAATCAAATGATTTCTACAACTAGACCAAATTGTACCCTAATTTATTTTGTAATTAAATGATATTGGATTGTTTACACTAATGTATATCCACAAAGCTATTTCCTGTATTCTCCTCAAAAATCCTGCCCTCTCCAGGGCCTGCCCCTCCCTTACCCCACAGAGGGGGGACAGGGTGAGATTGGTGGGGGGAGAGAGGGCAGGGCTGCCCCGTGTCCAGGTGTCCCCACTCACGCATGGGCCTGGGGTGAGGAACAAACCTGCACCCAGGTGACCCGGGACACTGGGAGCGGCAGAGACAGCCACACGCACAGAACGTCCGGCTAAGTTCCGGAGCGGCCTCCTCCCTGCATAGACGTGCATGAGTCGGAGGGAACAGAGGGACTGGGAGGGACCCTGGGTGGACAAGCCCATCCTGCAGGAGGAACGTGTGGGTGTGACCCAGGAGGAGACTCTGCGGGAAACGTGGTCTCTGGATCCTCAGATGTGGGGATTTAGGGGCAGGGAGATGAAGGGACGAGGGGATGGAACAGGAGGCAGCAGTGAGGCCACAGGGGCAGGAATCTGACAGAGGAGGTGTCAGGACTCGCCGCACGGGGACGCCGAGCCCAGATCATTCAGTTCCAGGACAGTGTTGGGTCCTGGGGAGCAGGAAAACAGGGACCTGCACACCCCATCTCCCTGCACACTTGTCCCTGTGGGGCCTCCCCAGACCAGGGCTGTGCTGGAGGAGCAGGGACAGGCTCTCCAGGGTGAGGAGGGGCTGGGCATGGCCATGTCTCCTCTGGGGCTGTGCCCTGGACAACCTCTGGGGGTTGTGCTGGGCGGAGATGCTGGGACCTGTGGAGGAGGGGGAGCAGCGGGACTGGGGTGAGGTGCATAGTGTGGGAGCTTTGCTGAAATTTTGACAGATAAGTGATTCTAATGTGTTCAAGTTTTGTAGGGGACAGTTGAAATTTAAGTCTCTCACCAATCTGGAAGACATATTTGGAGAATATAATAATTGCACATTCACATTAGAAGGAAATAAATGGGTTGAATAAAACTGTATACACAGTTGTGCCTAGAAGGAATAAGTATGTAGGTAATACATTGAATTTTTAACTTATATTGATAACCCCTTATATTTTCAATATTGGAAGATTGAGGCTTTTCCCACTTTCTTCTTTTACATAGATGATAGCTCCAGGGGTGACCAATCGCACCATCATGACAGAATTCGTCCTCCTGGGGTTCGCCACCCAGGGCACCATGGGTTTCTTGCACCCACTGCTCTTCTCCCTGGTCTACCTGTGTGCCCTGCTGGGGAATGGGCTCATTGTCCTCATCACCACCCTGGTCTGGCACCTCCACACCCCCATGTACTTTTTCTTGAGGAGTCTGTCCTTCCCAGATCTCTGCCTCATCACAACCACAGTCCCAAATCCATCGCTAACTCTGAGGCACAGCAGCTCCATCTCCTTCCTGGGCTGTATTGTCCAGGTGTTTGTGCTGATTCTTTCAGAAGGTACAGAGTTGCACCTGCTCACAGTGATGAGCCTTGACTGCTATGCTGCCATCTGCCACCCCCTGCACTATGAGGTCATCATGAGCAGGGACAGGTGTGTGCAGCTGACAGCTGCGTCCTGGCTGGGCAGGGGCATCATATCTGTCATGCTTATAGCTAAAACCTTCTCCATGTCCTACTGTGGGTCCAACATGGTCCACCAGTTCTTCTGTGACATCCCCCAATTATTGGCTATTTCCTGTTCAGGAAATGTAATGAACAAACTTGCTCCCATTCTCATAACTGTGGTGTTGAGTATCTGCTACTTTATTTTCATCATCATTTCCTATGTCCACATCTTTTCTGCTGTCAGGAAGATCCCATCCACAGAAGGTCAATCCAAAGTCTACTCCACCCACCTTCCCCATCTGCTGGTTGTGGTGCTGTTTCTCTCCACTGGATGCTTTGCTTATCTGAAGCCGACCTCAGGAACCCCGTCCACGTCTGACCTGATCATTTCTATGTTCTACACGGTGGTTCCCTCCACCTTTAATCCCGTCATACACAGTCTGAGGAACCAAGCCTTCAAAATGTCTGTGGGGAGACTGATAAATGGCCAATACACCAACAAGTGAGATATCACAAAATAAAAGTGTAACTCCTCATTCATTCTGTTTTTCCCCTCTAACTCTTACATGCCATCATTTATATAGTATAGACTCTTGCATTAGAAATTTTCCTTTTCCAGAAATTTATATTCTCATATTCTTCCATTAACTGTAGTTTCCTAAAATACTGCAAACATTTACCAAACCTCCAACTGTGTGACATTCAAATAAACTGAATTCTCACTCATTGTTTAACTATGTATTTGGTGTAGAAAGAATGTTCTAGAACTCACACATTACCAACAGTTATGTAGAGTGAAGCTGTGGTGAAAGGTATCGCTCTTTGGGAGACTTTGGGTCACCAGACTGCAGTTCTGGGTTCTCAGTTCCTTCTTTCCTGTGTGTGTCTCCACTGAGGGGCCCCCGTGCTAGTGGAGGGATGGGGTGCACCGTTGAGTGGATCCCTCACCTTCATGAATGTAATGGGTCACCTATCTGTGCTACAAATTCATATTTCTGTTCAAAGGGCAAGGAGTATCTACTCCTGAATCTGCCAGAGATGGAAGGATCGACACATTCTTGGGAAATGAATCTGTGATTGAAACTGACAGTTGATGTTAATATTAATCCAGATGTCGGATTTGTTTCTAACAGGACTACTCTCTTTGATGTACTATAATAAAAGCAAAATATCCAAGAATTCTTAATGAAACTTCGTATGTACAGTGAAAGTGTTTATCTCGGAGACATTGGTTTGTCTGTGTATGTGTTTAGGCTCCCTTAGCTGTCAAAATTGTATTTTGACGTCTCACGCCTGGAATTCTTGTCAACTTTCCTGTGGGTAATATTTACATCCTTTTCTTCTACTTTGGAAATATGTTATTTTTTTACACTATGTAAGGTATATTACATAAAAATTAAGCACGGCAATATTTTAATGTTTCATCTCCAGCAGCTTCTGCTCTATAGATCCCGGGGCCTCAAGGCTGTGTCTCCACCCTGAGACCATGAGCTGGGGGTGAGGTTCCTCCTCTCCAGTGTTTACTCTGGGAGCCGTCACTTGTCTCCACGCTCTCCTGACTGCTTATAACACACGGGGTCCATGAAAATCTCTTAAACATGATTGTTATTAACCTGCAGATGTGATTCTTGAGGTGATGGCACCGTGTCCACCACGTCGACCTCGAGGAGCACCACAGCTGCCCCTTGGCCTCATGACCTCCCCTGAGCCCATAAAGACTCTCCCCAGAGGCGATGACCGAGCCCTGGCCCCTGCAGCCGCACCCCGTGCTGAGCAGGAGAAAAGGGGGTGTCCCTCCCGGGGGTGCCTCTGGCTCGAGGAGTGTCCAGGGTGCTACGGTGACAACACACTGGTGAGCAGGAGCTACGGCTCAAGCTGCCCCTGGCAGGACGCTGCTGAGGAGCCTGGCCCAGCCCTTGGTCCTGGAACCAGCGCAGGGGCAGCTGTGGGGCCGGAGGACCCCGGGAAATGTGGGCAGGAAAACGGCTGGAAACGTGCTGTTCTCTGTGGTCTCCAGGGTCGGGCGTCCCCCGAGGCCTCTCACTGCGGGGTCACTGGGCGTTGAGATAGAGGTCACGTCCCAGGTCCCTGCCGTGATTTCTGACCACTCAAGGCCTCCACTGCTCGGCTCCTAGGGCCCCTCGTTCCGCAGCAGGCACCGGCCCCCCCTCAGCAGCAGATCGGCCAGGCAGGGTGTTTTCACCCCACCCGCTGGTGTGGCCGTTGTACCTAAGAGACTGGTACAGGACAGGCACTTCCGGGCTTGCGGAGGGGCCCAATCAGGTGCGAGCTGTGAGCTGATTGGTGCTCCATGGTCCAATCGGACTTTTGTCACCAGGGCCCGCCTTTCACCTCCAGTCAGTCCTGGCACTCGCACCTCAGAGCCCTGTTATGTAAAGCGCATGTCCTGGGTCGGGAATGGACCAATCAGTGCTCTGGGCTGATGGTAAATGCCCCAATCAGCCACAGGAGTGAAAAGTGGCCCAATCAGACTTGGGGGCGGGGCAGCCCGGGAGGATATAAGCCGGGGTCGGCGGGTCCCTGAGGGGCGGAGGGGAGACCAGGCCCACGGCATGCGGGTGTCGCGTCTCCAGAGAAAGAAGAAGACGGGCGTCCGGCAGCCGCTTCCTGAGGAGGGAGAACCTGAAGGACTTGGTTGGACACGGGCCCTGTCCCGCCTCTCCATGGCCTCGAAGGGGCAGCAAAGGCTCAAGGAACTGCTTGTTGCTGGCGCCGCCCAAGGACTCCCGCGGGCCTGTGAGCGCAGCGAGCCCCGACTCGGCCTCTGAGGGGCCGGCATGGCCGTCACCGTGGACCAGCGCTGTCCGTCCCTGCCGGTGGCCGCTGGGCGTCCCTGGTGCTGTCCAGGTGCGCTGCCGCCTCTCGAGGGTGCCGTGAGCGCCTCGTCTCTGTCTGCGGATAAACCCTGCGGGGTGGCTCCGAGCCTGAGGCCTCTCACGACTGCGCGCGTGGGGGACACAGTGACCTGCCCCCTGTCGGCTCTGTCCTTGGCCCCTGCTGGGCTCTGGCTTTTGTTCCCGGGGCTTCGTGGCCTTTGGGGCCTTCTGGCGGCGGGCGGGCTGCTGCTGCAGCCTGACTTGGTCTCCTGTCGCGTCGTGGCTGTCTCTGCCCCTCTTAAATTCCCGGGGTCCCTCGGGACGCACGCCCTCCCCGGGGTGACCCCACCTTCTGCTCTTGATGTGAGAGGCCCCTGGTAGGTTTGGGCTCCTAGGACCCGTTGAGTGGGCACGTCCGCCCTGGCGCAGGATGCAGAGTTGCAGATAACAAAAACGGGGGCCCGCCAGGCCACTCACGATGAGCAGACCCACGGGGGTCCACCCAGCCATGGGCAGGTCCCTCTAAGTCCCGGCGGAAGCGCCAGGTGCGCCTCTCGTGTCAGCCACGGTCCCGGCCACTGCAGGGCAGTGCGTGTCCCTCACGCCCTCAGCCTCGGGCTTCCCGCCTCGGTGTGCACAGGGGCTTCTCCATCGCGGCGCTGCCGAGAGGCTGGTTTCCTGTCTAGTCAGCACTTTCCGGCATTATGTTAACAAGTTCTAGTCTCATTTGTCAGGAACTATTTCACAAGTTATAATTTTTCCTGACTTACCTTATTTTCATTAAATTCTTATTAAAATCAGTGGAGTCAAAGCCATTGTTGTAGTTGCTGCGGGAGCACAGCTGGCGGCCAACGTCCAGGAAGAGCGGCCGAGCGCAGGAGGTGGCCCTGGCCCGGGAGATGCAGGGCAAGATGTTGGGGAACGCCTGGGACCTGGCGGGGAGGAGGAGGCAGCCCAGTGAGCACCCACCCCCCACTTCTGAGGCTGCAGACTTAACAGGGAAAGCGAGGCTCCACCCATGATTCAGAGCTTGCCAGTGGCAGAGATCACACTGATGACCCCAAAAGACAATCCTGCTGAGGCCGGGCTTGGGCACGTTGATGGCTGATTATGGGGCCTGGGGGCACAGAGTCATCTGCAGACCCTGGGACATGGAGATCCAAGGACGGCCGCTGACCCTTGCTGGCCTATGGCCGCCCATCACGGGAGCTGCCGTGTGCTCAGCCTGGCATGGCAGTGTGCCCCTGGGACGGCTGACAGTGTGACAGGGCCAGCGTTCCAGCAGCCCTGGGCTGGTAGAGCTTGGCACCCTCGCCAGGTCTCTGCAGCCAGGCAGGAGATGCAGCAGGAAGTCAACTCGGAGAAGGCCAACCACTGGTGCCAAGTTCAGGAGGTCCTGAGCGGTTGAGAAGCAGCCAAAGGGGATGCTGAAGAGGACAGTGGGCCTCTTCAAATCACCCAGGGGTGATACCTCATCAATTTTGAGTGTCAGGTGCCAAAGAACCCGTCCACTGGGGGACGGGCGGGGAACATGGCTTGTGGTGGAGAGCACAGCTGGCAGGGCAGAGAGAGAGCTGTGCATGGAGCTTGCTACCCATAGTTGCCCTACCCACGTGCCGGGCTCCCAGGAGGTCGCAAAGTGGTGATGGTGACTTTCCAGCTCCCTGTGGACGGGGCTCATCTGTGGCTCTGACGACGGGGCCACACCCGGGTCCCTGCTGCGGTCAGGGGAGGGGATGGGGCCTGAGGGGGTACCCGTCCTGCTCATGGAGTCTCCCTGGACCCCCTGATGGCGCTGATGAGTCGGGGGGCTCATTCCAGGGGGAGCTGCTGACAAGGACACCTGGGCCCCTCGAGGGCAAGGTCCCCGCGGAAGGCATGGACGTGTCAGGGCCAGGCCACGGAAATGGAGAGCACGCGCCCTGCAGCCTGTCCGCGGAGTCGGTGAGCTGAGGCCTGGACCCAGACGGCGGAGGCCAGCGCTGCGCGGGGGGGGGGGGGGCAGCGGGACCGGCCATCGAGAGAGGTCTGTGTCTCCTCCCGGCTCTGGGAGGACGAGTTTCATGGGAGCCACATCTAGGACAGCAGGCATGTCCCGGCAGAATGAGATTTCTGTCAAATAAGGTGGAGAAGATCCCTTTATAATTAAATGTTTCACGTTCAATTTCAATACATATTTCCTGTAACTGCAGATGTCAAAGTGTTAGATTTCAATATAAGTATTTTTTTATGTCCTTCCAGTGGTTATTTTTTTTTTCTTTTTTGAGGTAACATTGTATTACAACATGGTGTCATTTCAAAATACATGTTGTATTTCTGAACAGTAGATAAAATATTCATCTTATAAATGAAAATTAATAAATTTTGAAGGTGGGTATGTTCAGTTTCAGAAGACCACGTTGTTCTGTGATTAGTTTCTAAGAGAGAAAATACATTTTGTATTTAAAGGTGTTCCATAGATTATCATCTTTCATGCATTTATCACCATAATATTTTGATTTATAGTTGATAATTATTGTATCAAAACTACATGTCAGCATTCAACACTCTGAGTTGAAAGTGTATAATCATTAAATAAAATCCCACTTAATATAAGTATTTAGGGAGCAGTGAAGAAGAAACTCAGGGGCAATTTAAAATAATGCTAATAGCTTAAAAAGGGAAAGCTAAACATTTCATCCATAAAATATGACGACACGTAAGTGAGTCAGAAATACATGACATTTTCCCAGTGAATTACGTTGTCTATTTTTCATTCACACTAAAGTGTAGTGAACACACGTGGAAATCTATTATAGATGTGATCATGTTTTTATTTCAATTACACACAGCAACAAAGCTATGTAAAATCTAATTTTGTCAATAAAAATATTCTAAACCACTGAAAAAAGTATTTAAATAGGCTACAACAGGTTTTCATTTTTTTTTTTGTTTTCATTAAAATAGCTGGAATTGTTTCTCTGATCTCTTACAGTAATTTTATATTACTCCTTGTCCTGAAAATCCTACCTAACTGTGGAAACATACTTCATCATTACAAATACCAGTGTAAACCACCCAAAAGATGTCTACATCTAAGATCGCCTGGTATTCTCATTAATTTTCTAGTTTTTATTATTTTAAATTATGTCCACCACCGTATACCATGAATATATTCCCCATTCTGCTTAAAAGTCTTGCCTCCCCAGGGCCTGCCCCTCCATCACCCCGCAGAGGGTGGAGAGGGTGAGACTGGTGAGGAGGAGAGTGGGCAGGGCTGCCCCATGTCCAGACGTCCCCACTCACTCACGGGCCTGGGGGGAGGAACAAAACCGCACCCGGGGGACCACAGGCCCCGGGACCGGCAGGGAGAGCCACACGAACAGACTGTCCAGCTCAGCCCCGGATTTGCCTCCTCCCTGCACAGATGTGCATGAGTCTGAGGGGGACAGAGGGGCTGGGAGGGACCCATGGGTGGACAAGCCCATCCTGCAGGAGGGACGTGTGGGTGTGACCCAGGAGGAGACTCTGCGGGAAACGTGGTCTCTGGGTCCTCAGATGTGGAGAGTCAGGGTCAGGGAGATGAGGAGACAAGGGGATGGATCAGGAGGCAGCAGTGAGGCCACAGGGGCAGGAATCTCACAGAGGAGGCATCAGGACACGCTGCACAGGGACACCGAGCCCAGATCATTCAGTTCCGGGACAGTGTCTGGTCCTGGGCAGCAGGAAAACAGGGACCTGCACACCCCACCTCCCTGCACACCCGTCACTGTGGGGCCTCCCCAGACCAGGGCTATGCTGGAGGAGCAGGGACAGGCTCTCCAGGGTCAGGAGGGGCTGGGCATGGTCACATGCCTTCTGGGACTGTGCCTGGACAACCTCTGGTAAGTGTGCTGAGCGGGGACGATGGGGCCTGGCAGGAGGTGGGAGAGTGGGACTGGGGCGGTGGGGAGAGGTTGTAAGTAGGGCTATGAGATCAACGAGAGCAGAATCCTTCGATCAGTTGAAATGTCCCTCCTTCCCGATCCCAGATCCTGAGTAATAAAGGTGCATTTCTGGAGCTGATTGCAAAATGGTCAACAGAGAGTGAGAGACACGGAGCTCCTCCACTCCACAGCCTGAGAGTGACCTCTGGATCATTCCTATGGCTGTCCTTGTAGGTGTCATCTACATTCAGAGTGGATGGCTTCACTCCTGTTATATTTTGCTTGATATTTTTTTATGTAGATGATGGCTCCAGGGGTGAGCAATCTGACCACCCAGGGGACCATGGGCTTCTTGCACCCGCTGCTCTTCTCTGCTGCTCTTACCTGTGCGCCCTGCTGGGGAACGGGCTCATTGTCCTCATCACCACCCTGGACTGGCACCTGCACACCCCCATGTACTTCTTCCTGAGGAGTCTGTCCTTCTCGGACCTCTGCCTCCTCTCAGCCATGGTCCCCAAGTCCATCGCCAACTCTCTGAGGCACAGCAGCTCCATCTCCTTCCTGGGCTGTGTCATCCAGGTCTTCATGATGGTTATGTCAGCAGGTGCAAAGCTGACCCTGCTCACATTGATGAGCCTTGACCGCTATGCTGCCATCTGCCACCCCCTGCACTATGACGTCCTCATGAGCAGGGACAGGTGTGTGCAGCTGACAGCTGTGTCCTGGCTGGGTGGGTGTGTCATCTTTGTGATGCTCACAGCTGGAATCTTCTCTTTGTCCTACTGTGGGTCCAACCTGGTCCACCAGTTCTTCTGTGACGTCCCTCAGTTATTTTTTTTTTTTTATTTCCTGCTCAGGAAATTTAGTAAGAAAAATTCTACCTATCATCATTAGTGTTTGTGTCCACGTTCTGACCTGCTTTGCTGCGTGTATTTCTCAAATCCTCTCCTTTCATGGGACTCTGCCCTAGCCCTGCCCATGCCCTCCCGGGTGTGGATGCTCCACCATCTGATCCTTGTCCCATGGGTTGAGTGGGGCTGCTGGGGATGATGCTGTCGTGATGATCACAGAGCCGTGGGTTCGCAGAGAGTCCTGCTCTGCCCGTGCCCGCATGTGACCTGCTGCTGGAGTCCATCCTGGATTATTGAAGCCAAGGTGGTTGCTCTGCTTAGCTTCTCTGTCCCTCTCCCCCCAGCAGCGCGAAGGGGCCCTTTCTCTACACCCTCTAATGTTGTGAGTCCCTGTGACACGGCCGTTGTCCTGGGTGAGGAGTGTCTCCTTGTCTCCATCCCTGTCTCCTGTCGCTGCAGGTTCAGAGACTGCCCATCAGAGTGGGTCCCTCACTCTCACTCCGGCCTCCGCATTCCCGTTCTTTAACGTGCATGAAACGGTCCCCATCGTGTCCCTGAAACTCCCTCTTGGCAGAATGTCTCTGTTTTCTAGACAAAGGCCATATAAGCATTTTTGCAAATTTTTGAAAATGTGTCTTTTGTCTTACTTTACGTCATTCTTAGTTCACATTCGCACTACTGGAGAGCGCTCTGCTGCTGAATGAATTTTTGTCAAAGTTCGTGCCTCTCTTTTCAGAGGGATGAGAATGCCCTGGTATCAGTAATAAAACCTAATCTTGATACGTGCTGTGTGGCCCATGTATGTACTCGGAGCACACGCCGTTCTGCTATCTGGGTTTACATTCTGTTTCCGGTATGTGTCTTCACTTCCTTTGGAATAGGAACCGATACTTATTCATTTGCTGAAACGCAGTGCCTGAGTGATTCTCTTTGGTATCTGACCTTTTCAAACATCTGTGACAGGTTCCAGTGATGAGCCCTCCCGTGCAGGGGCCCTCCCAGCCTCCCTGAGGGTGACACGGGCAGAGAGGGCTACAAAAGGGCCCATGGCAGGAGGCCGGATGGACGAGGGAGCAGCCGCCCCCTGCCCAGGCTCCGGGGCCTGAGAGCCACAGCAAAGCCCAAGAGGCCAAAACCCACAACCAAGAGCTGGAGCTACACGACACCCTTACAGCAGGGCCCACGAGCTGGAGCCTCCCAAAGGGCAGTGCTGGGCGAGGGGACAGGCACCGTCCGTGGGGCTCCCCCGCGCACACCGCGGGCGCCTCAGGGCCCGGGACGCCAGCACGGAGTCCGTCTCTCAAACAGGGAAACGGAGAGTGCACGGGCCACACCGGCGGCTGCTCACGCCACAGCCTCCGTGGTGGTCACCGCCGTCACAGGGAGGGTTGCAGGGCACCTTCGGCAGGGACGGTCACCCCTGGCCCGCGGAGGCCGGGTCTCTGCCGGAGGCCTGGTGTCCACAGCGCCGGGCGAGCGGCGGCGCCACAGACCCTGGCCCGGGCCTCTGGGGCCCCTTTCGGGCAAAGTCAGAGACAGGCGAGGCCGGCTGTGGCCAAGTCCTTCAGCTTCTCCCCCTCCTGGGGGCCGCGAGCCGACGCTGATGTTCTCGGGAGGCGGCACCCGCTGCTTTTCTTCAGAGGCTGGCGTCGTGCCCACACCCTCCCTCCCCCCTGCCGGTGGGGGGTCCACCTCAGCGCCGCTGACCCGGGCTTCCCTCCTCTCAGGCTGCCTGCCCACAAGTCTGATTGGACCCATTTTCAATCCTGTGGCTGATTGGCCCATTTCCCCATCAGCCCCTGGCACTGATTGGTCCATTCCGCGACCCAGGAAGTGCACTTCACGGGAAAGCTCTCTGAGGAGCAACTGCCATGACTCACCTGTGGTGAGAGGCGGGTCCTGGTAGGAAAAGTCTGATTGGACCATTGAGCACCAATCAGCTCATGGCTTTCACCTTATTGGTCAGTCCACAATCCGGGAAGTACAGTGTTACATAAAAAGTCTCTGAGGTGCAACAGCCAAAACCGTGGGGTGGAGCCGCAGGGGGAGGGACCCACTGCCCTGCCCCCCAGCCCCCCCACCGAGGCCGCAGTTCTGGAAACATAAGGGCCGTGATGGCCCAGGCGGTGGACATGCGGCGGCTCTGACTCAGCCCGACACTGAGCCTGAGTCGGCCTTGAGCTTGGGCGGCACCGGGCGAGTGGACAGATGAGGACAGCGAGTGACAGTGGCCTTGGGGCCGCAGCCAGCCTGGTCCTGGCACGGGGGTCGGGTCGTGGGCCCTGGTCAGCGGGCGGGAGATGGGGGAGGAGGGGAGGGGTGGGATGGTGGACACTCCCCCGGGGAGAAGAGGGCAGGGCCGGGGTCTCCAGGCAGTGGGACCGGCTGAGGCAGGTCCAGGCTGTGAGCTGGGCCCGGGCGCCGGCAGGTCGGGCAGGACCCAGGGTGTCAGGGGGCATCCGGCACTCCTGAGCCCCCTCCCGGAGCCGCCCTTGTGTTGGGGGGGTGCGGCCTCTCCTGGGCTCCACCATGAGCTGCTCTGGCCACAGCGCCTCAGGGCCCTTTTATGGAGAGCCGCACTTCCAGGGCGGGGTGTGGCCCAATCAGACGCAGGGTTGCGACGTGGTCCGACAGGGCTCAGGGGAGGGGCAGCCCGAGAGGCTCCGCCCCTGCGGCTGAGGGGAGGAGCCCGGGAGGGGGCGGGGCGACGGCCTGAGGCGGGAGCCAGAGCCCGCGAGGAGAGTTGGGCGGGCTCTGAGGAGAGGGGGGACCACGCGCCCGGGTCCAGGACAGGGACACGGGGGCTGAGGGGAAGAGGTGCAGCGGGCGTTGCAGGGGCGGGCGGAGAAGCCGACCCCCACCCCCATCCATGCGCGGGCTCGGTCCTGTCCTGCCTCCCCGCTGGCCGAGGCGGCCCGCGGCCCGGCCCCCCCTCAGAACGGGGCGCTGTCCGGACCCCGGAGCGGGGGACACTCCGGCTCTGATGCTGCCCCGGGCCAGGAGGGACCCCGCACGCGCGCCCCTGACCCGTGCGCCCGGCCGCGCGGTGACCGGGGGTGACCATGACCGCTGGCCGGAGCTGCCCGCGCGCCCGGGGCAGCGCCCGCTTCTGGGCTCCATCGGGTGAGATGCCGGCTCCTGCACTGCAGCCGGCGGGGCGGGTGGACGCGGGGCCGGGCAGGATGGCGCATGTGGCCCAGGACCGCCCCGTCTCCCTCCCAAATGGCCCCTTGTCCGTGCACCCTGCCCCGCTGGTTGTGAGCACGCGGGGGACACCCCTGGGAGAGGGTCCCCCCACTGCTGTCTCAAGCCCAAGACACAGACCAGGAAGTGGACAAGCCAAAGACAGCAGCCCTCGGGACTCGCCCGATTTGTAACAGAAACACAAGATTTAGTAAAACACGAGGATTCAGGTTGTATCACATTTAAAGGTGCTGAGAATAAAATGGAATTTAAAAATATTTAGTAACATGAACAAATTCACATTTTTCATGGTTTTCCTCCTCCTCTCCCCCTCCTGCCTCCACATTTCTCCATCCCCCTCATGCCCATCTCTCAGGTCTCCCCACGGAGGGCACACAGTGGGTGTCAGTGACTTTCCAGCACCCTTTGGAAGTGGCTCATCCCGAGGCCCATACCCTGGTCCCCCGTAACCGGTCAGTGGAGGGTGAGATGTACAGGATGATGCCCATTAACACGGTCAACTCAAAGAGGGCACTTGTCCCTTGGAGGAAGGTCCCTGAGGGCTGGAATCTGGACAGTGTCCATCACGCGGACACCAGCTCCAGAGCTCAAATAGCCCAGCCCTGAGGCCCTGCTCTGTCCATGAGGTGGCGCAGGATGGGGTGCAACATCCTGTGAGTGCTCAGAGGCTCCCCACGAGCCCCGACCATGTAGTGAGAGGCCGAGACACCCTATGACCTCACCATGGGGACCACCTCAGGACAGAGACTCAACACGGCAGCGGGAACTTTCCCCCCAGACTGAAGGTATCTGGTACCATCTGTTTATAGAGGAGAATCCATTCGGAAATGAATTTTTTTCCATTTCAAAATTCAATTATGACTTGAGAAAGCAGTTAAAATACTCATTTTGTAGATTAAAAAACTAATAAAATTCTAAAGATGAATGAGTTGCTGATTTCCACAATTCCATATTGTGGAATGAATTGCAATGGGAGAAAATAATGTTTTTACAATGTAACTTTTCCAAATATTATGAATGTCAACAGCATCAGATTTTGATATGTGATATATGATGCTTCATAATTGTGATTTAGTTGTCAGCACAATGTGTCAGTGTGTATTAAGTATCAAAAATAATTAAATTAAGGGCCTCCCGGTGGCGAAGCAGTTGAGTGCTGTGTTGCAAAGCTACCCACAGTCTCTGCAGCGCCGGTTTGATCCCAGGCCACCGGCAAGTATCCCACATGGCGCACAGACCTCTCCTGCTGCCCGCTGCTTCCCTCAGCAGTGTACTTAGTCAGTCTGCCTGTTCTGCTTCCCACTCTGGCTCTGGTGAATTCTCTCACCCTCCCGTGCTTCTGACTGTACCCAGTGCTTGAATAAATAAATATATCTTAAAAAAATATTAAATTAAATTGTGATAAAAACTAAACTAAAGTTGAAATTAGAATTTTATTATCAAGCCTCCCTGGTGGCGCAGGCAGTTGAGAGCCTGCTGTGAAGCTTTTTGCAGCCTCTGCAGAGCCGGTTTTATCCCAGACGGCCACTGAGGGTCCCACATGGCACTGTGGATCTCTCCTGTCTCACCCGCTGCTCCCCTCAGCAGTGTATTTCGTCAGTCTGCCTGTTCTGCTCCCTGCTCTGGCTCTGGTGAATTCTCTCACCCTCCCGTGCTTCTGACTGTACCCAGTGCTTGTATAAGTAAATGAATAAATAAAAATCCTTGGGGGGAGGTGGAGACAGCCTGACGAGCATCTGCCCACTACCCCTGAGGCTGCAGACTTGACAGGGAAAGCGAGGCGCCACCCATCATTTGGAGTTCGCCAGTGGCAGAGATCACACTGATGACCCCAAGAAACAATCCTGCCAAGGTAGGGGCTTGGGCACGTTGATGGCTGATTATGGAACCTGGGGGGAGAGGGTCATCTGCATACTTCGGGACATGAAGATCTAAGGCCTTGCTGGCCTATTGTAGCCTATTGCAGGAGCTGTCATCTGCTCAGCCTGGCGTGGCAGTGAGCCCTTGGGATGGCTGAGAGTGTGGGCAGGGCCAACGTGACAGCAACCCAGGGCTGGCAGAGCTTGGCGTCCTCGCCAGGTCTCTGCAGCCAGGCAGGAGATGCATCAGGAAGCCAACACGGAGAAGGCCAACCACTGGTGCCAAGGTCAGAAAGTCCTGAGCGGTTGAGAAGCAGCCAAAGGGGATGCTGAAGAGGACAGTGGGCCTCTTCAAATCACCCAGGGGTGATGCCCAGTCAATATTGAGTAAGTGTCAGTTGCCAAAGAACCCATCCGCTGGGGGACGGGCAGGGAACATGGCTTGTAATGGAGGGCACAGCTGGAAGGTCCCAGAGAGAGGCAGTGCGGGGTGGGGGGCGCTGTCCTCGGGTCCCTGCCTGTGATGTGCAGAGGGTTGGTTACATTTCACAAGATCCAGTTTTATTTCCCTCTTCATTTAAATCTGATTCACTTTTCTTCCTTCCCTGCCCTTTGTCTCCATCCCTCCTCTCGCCTTGCTCCTTAGTTCCTTCCTAACTTTACTTTCCCTTCTACCTGTCCTGTACCCCACCCACCTCCCAGGCCCCCAGGAGGGGGACAGGAGGTGACAGTGACTTTCCAGCTCCCTGTGGATGGGGCTCATCCATGGCTCTGATAACAGGGCCACACCCAGGTCCTCATGACAGTCAGGTGAGGTGATGGGCCTGAGGGGAAGCCAGGACCTGGTCACAGAGTCTCCTGGGACCCCTGAATGGGCCACTGACTCTGGAGGCTCATTACCGGGGATGCCACTGAAGTCCACAGAGATGAGAGTCATCCGGTCCCCTTCGGGTGAGGTCCTGTGGAAGGGTAGTGTGAACACGCCAGGGCCTGGGGAGAGTAGGGGATGAGACAGCGAGCCCTACAACCCATCTGCAGAGTCAGTGAGCTGGAGGCCTGGAACCTAGACATCAGAGGCAGCACAGCAGAGGACAGTGGGTGACTGGGGCCATCAAGAGAGGTTTGCTTTTCCTCCTGTCTGTGAGGGCGAGAGTTTTGTGGGAAGCAACTTCTGGGCCAGAGGGCATGTCATGCCAGACTGGATGTGCCTGTCAAATATTTTTTTTTATTTTTTATATTTTAAAGATTTATTTATTTATATAAGAACCGGGGTACAGGCCAGATGTGCAAGAGGGTGAGAGGATTCACCAGAGTCAGAGTGAGGAGCAGAACAGGCAAATCAACGAAATACACTGCTGAGGGGAGCAGCAGGCACGGGCATGACAGGAGAGGTCTGCACACCATGTGGGACTCTCCCTGGCCCACCGGAATCTAACAGGCACTGCAGAGGCTGCGGACAGTTTCACAGTGTGGCGCTCAACTTCCTGTGCCACCAGGGGAGGCCCTCAAATATTTTTTTTTAAAAAGTAAGTTTTTCAAATTTCTAATTTTTAAATTACCGACATATTTCATTTAACCCCATACGTCAAAGTGTTAATATTTCAACAAGAAATACTTATGTTATTGTTTTCAATAGTGACTTTATTTTCTTTATTGAGGTAACATATTTTTACCATACAGTATTGTTTCAAATGCATTTTGTATTTCAAAAGCACTGCAGTTAAAACATTCCTCTTATAAATGAAAACAAATAAATTACAAATGCAGACAAATAGTTCAGTTTCAGAATGTCCTGTTGTGCGGGGATGAGCTTCTAACAGAGTAAACACATTTTTTACTTTATGGTGTTCCACATATTGTGATCTTCACTGCATTCATCATTTTATAACATTTTGATTTATGGTATCTACAGCAACTATAGAATAAAAAACATTATGTCAGCATTTTGCAAACTGAGTTGAAACTATATAAATGTGAAATGAAATCAACTTAATGGACACATTTAGGAAGTAGTAAAGAAGAAACTCAAGAGAAATTTAAACTAATACAATTGTTTAGAAGGGAAAGCTGGGCCTCCCTGGTGGCCCAACCCCGGCTGCTCCCTGGCCACCGGAGAAGGGTCCCACATGGCGTGCAGACCTCTCCTGCCGCCCGCTGCTCCCCTCAGCAGTGTACTTCGGTCCTTCTGCCTGCTCTGCTCCCTGCTCTGGCTCTGGTGAATTCTCTCACCTTCCCGCACTTCTGACTGTACCCAGTGCATGTATAAACAAACAAACAAACAAACAAATAAATAAATAAAACATGCCTCTATTAAAAAAAATTAGAAGGGAAAGCTACACATATTGATCACAAAATATTACAACAATTAAGAAAATCAGACAGAAATTCATGTCCTTTCCCATGTTCTATGTTGACATACACATGTGGATATCCAATTTGGATCTAATCATGTTGTATTTTAACTCAAAACAGCAACAGAGCTATGTAAAACCTAATTTTGTCGATGTAAATATGTATCTAAATCACTGGAAAAGTTTTTACGTAGGTTACAGAAGGTTCTGAGATTTTTTTTCCTGTTTTAATTATAAAAGCTGACTTCTTACAGTTATTTCATATCAGCACATTCTCCAAAAAATCGTGCCTCCCCAGGGCCTGCCCCTCCGTCAACCCACAGAGGGGGGAGAGGACCAGATTGGGAGGGGGAGAGTGGGCAGGGCTGACCCATGTCCAGACGTCCACTCTCACGCACGGTCCTGGGGGCAGGAACAAACCCACACCCGGGGGACCCGGGGCCCTGGGACCGGCAGGGACAGCCACATGCACAGTCCGTCTGGATCAGCCCCAGAGCAGCCTCCTCCCTGCACAGACGTGCATGAGTGTGAGGGGGACAGAGGGGCCTGGGAGGGACCCGGGGTGGAAGAGCCCATTCTGCAGGAGGGACATGTGGGTGTGACCCAGAAGGAGACTCCGCAGGAAACGTGGTCCCTGGGTCCTCAGATGTGGGGAGTCAGGGGCAGGGAGATGAGGAGACGAGGGGACGGACCAGGAGGCAGCCAAGAGGCCACAGGGGCAGGAATCTGACAGAGGAGGTGTCAGGACAGGCCCCATGAGGATGCCGAGCCCAGATCATTCAGTTCCAAGACAGTGTCGGTCCTGGGGAGCAGGAAAACAGGGACCAGCACACCCCATCTCCCTGCACACCCATCTCTATGGTGCCCCCCAGACTAGGGCTGTGGTGGAGGAGTAGGGACAGGCTCTCCAGGGTGGGAAGGGGCTGGGCATGGTCACGTGTCTTCTGGGGCTGTGCCCTGGACAACCTCTGGGATGTGTGCTTGGTGGAGACTCTGGGGCCTGGGCATGAGGGGGAGCTGCGGGCCTGGGCCTGTAGGAAGGGGCAATCATTCAGGCTATGAGATCAACCAGAGTAGAATCCTATGATTGGCTGAAATGTTCCTCCTTCCTGATCCCAGGTCCTGTGTGATAAAAGCGCGTTTCTGGAGCTGAACACAGAAGGCTCAACAGAGAGTGAGAGCCATGGATCTCCACCACTCCACACCTTGAGAGTGACCTCTGGGGCACACCTGTGACTGTCCTTGTAGGTGTCATCTACACTCAGACTGGAAGGCTTCATTCATGTTATATTCTGCTCAATATTTTTACACAGAAGATGGCTCCAGGGGCGACCAATCTCACGGTCTTGACAGAATTCATGCTCCTGTTGTTCCCCACACAGGGGACCATGGGCTTCCTGTACCCGCTGCTCTTCTCCCTGGTCTATCTGTGCGCCCTGCTGGGGAACGGGCTCATCGTCCTCATCACCACCCTGGACCGGCACCTCCACACCCCCATGTACTTCTTCCTGAGGAGTCTGTCCTTCACGGAACTCTGCCTCATCTCAACCACAGTCCCCAAGTCCATTGCCAACTCTCTGAGGCACAGCAGCTCCATCTCCTTCCCAGGCTGTGTCCTCCAGGTCTTCATGCTGTTTGTTTCAGGAGCTACAGAGCTGACCCTTCTCACGGTGATGAGCCTTGACCGCTATGCTGCCATCTGCCACCCCCTGCACTATGAGGTCCTCATGAGCAGGGACAGGTGTGTGCAGGTGACAGTTGTGTCCTGGCTGGGTGGGGGTCTCTATGCTGTGATGAACACAGCTGGAACCTTCTCTTTGTCCTACTGCAGATCCAACGTGGTCCACCAGTTCTTCTGTGACGTCCCCCAGTTACTGGCTATTTCCTGCTCAGGAAATTTAATCAACGAACTTGTCCCCATTTTCATTAGTGTGACATTGGATATGTGCTGCTTTATTTTCATCATAATTTCCTACATCCACATCTCTCTGCTCTCAGGAAGATCCCATCCACAGAAGGGAAGGCCAAAGTCTACTCCACCTGCCTTCCCCACCTGCTGGTTGTGGTGCTGTTTGTCTCCACTGCATTCTTTGCTTATCTGAAGCTGACCTCAGAGACCCCGTCCATGTCTGACCTGGTCATTTCTATGTTCTACACGGTGGTGCCCCCCACCTTTAACCCCTTCATATACAGTCTGAGGAACCAAGCCATGAATTTGGCTGTGTGGAGACTCATGAATGGTTGTTACACCAACAAGTAAAGCTCACCCTTCTTTCTAGCCAGAAAGAGCATCTACAAATGCACCCCGTGACCTCCAACCAGACACTCACAGGTGTCTGTCACAGGGATACCAGCCCCTCCTTTGTCCCCAGCCCCTCCCCACCTTTTCAGAGCACTCAGGAGGTTGTTTCCCAAGACTTTTCAAGTGTTTCCCTGCTCAAATGCCTGTTCTCTGCTGCCCAGTGTTTGTGTCCATATCTGACCTGCTTTGCTGCGTGCATTTCTCAAACCCCCTCCTTCTGTGGAGCGCTGCCCTCGCCCTGTCCATGTCCCCCTTGGTGTGGATGCACCACCATCTGGTCCTTGTCCCGTGGGCCGAGTGGGATTATGTGAATGATGCTGCTGTGATGATCACAGAGCCGTGGGTTCGTGGAGAGTCCTGCTCTGCCCGTGCCCACATGTGACCTGCTGCTGGAACCTGTCCTGGATTTTTTAAGCAAAGGCAGGTTGCTCTCATGGAATTTTACTCTCTCTGTCCCCCCAGCAGTGCAATGGTGCCCTTTCTCCACACCCTCTAGTGCCTGTTGGCTCCTGGGACATGACCGTTGTCCTGGGTGAGAGGTGTCTCCTTGTCTCCATCTGCCTGTCTCTGGTGAATAGTGGGGCAGCTTGTGGCCCCACAGACTCAGGGTCCTGCAGGAGGGAGCTGCCCCTGCCACGGGCAGCTGGGCCCAGCCAGGGCAGTGAGGAAGTGTCCTGTCGGGGCCAAGCACTGTCCTTTGCCCAAACCCCAGGGGCATCATCACACCTGGTGGAGTGATGGTGCCTTGGGTTCTGGCTTCTCCAACAGCCCCAGGCCCAGCTTAGAAGCCCACCCTTTCCCCCCTTGGGAGCTGGTCCTGGGGATTCTGGCGCCACTGGCTGAGGTTTCAGGGAAAGGAGAGAAAAGTCTGGGCAGCTCTGGATGCAGGTCAGGCAGGTCCAGCGTCAGCCTCACATACACAGTGGAGCTGCCCGCCAGCTGGCAGTGGGCACAAGGCTGGGGTGACACTGCATCCCATGCTGGTCTGAGTGGGGCCCAGGCCGACCCCAGGCCCCCACGGGTGCGGGTTCACGCCCCTCAGGAAAATCTGGGTGGCACATGGACTCAGGGCAGGCAAGCCCGGAAGGAGGTGACAGGCCGTCAGGGGGTCCAGGAACCGGGGCTACTGCAGGGCATCGAGTCAGTGACCACGTGCACCCTCAAGCCTGGATGGGCCCCCAACCCCGCCCAACCCTGGCCTCCAGCTCCACCTCCCTCAGGGCGGCACCATCTCGCTGGGCAGCTGTGGGCTTGGGTTGTTACGGACACAGGTGGGACAGCACGTGGGGCCTGGGACTGTCCATCCCCGGTGTCGACCACCAATACCCCCCTCCTTGTTGTCTGTGCCTGATCCAGTTGGGCCTGTGAGGGTGCAGGGGGAAACCCACTCTGGGAGAGGGTCCCCCACTCTGCTGTGTCAGAGCCCGAGACACAGACCACCCTGCGGACTTGCCAGGCAGTGCTGCCGCGGGACTGACCCACATTGGAAGGTAAAGACAAGCTTCCCTCACACACTGTCACAGGGCACCCCTGCTCTGAAACAGGTTGTGTGATTGTGGGTCCTCACCTGTGCACTTCAAAGGGCCACACTGCAGGCACATGCCACAGTTAACAAAGGTTTATTGACAAGGGAAGGGGATGAGGACATGGAGCACTCAGGGAGAAATGAGGGAGCCAAAGTCTTACATGCGTCCTACCCGTTCTGCTGACCTGGAATCCCGAATGACCCCCGAGACCAAACCTGCCTGGCCGAGAGCAGGACCCAAGTGTGTCCCCTAGACCCCACTCACAGGGCTGGTGTTATTTACAGACAGAGAAAATGGCTGCCTGACTTGGCCCTCAGGTCCTCGCGACTTCCCTTTGGGGTCCTGGGATTTGAAGCTCCTGGTGTCTGGATGGCCTGGGCTGGCGTCCACACAGCCCGCATGGTGTCTGCTCAGGACAGCCTCTCCCCCTCACACACGACAACAGTTCAAATGTGATGAGAGTCACAGGTGCTGATTGTAAATGGCCTTTTTGAATAAAACAATTCTGAGACACACAAACAAATTCCCGTGTCAGAAGATCCAGGCGCTTCCCCATCCTGCTCCTGGGGGATTTCGTCCTGGTTTCCCTCCCTCTCTCCCCCTCCGCCTCCACATGCCCGTCCCCACCTGCCAGGTTCAGGAGGGCGCACATGTGGAGCGACATTCCAGCTCCCTGTGGCTGGGCTCATCTGCGGCTCTGACGACGGGGCCACCTGGTCCCCGCGGGGTCGGGGGTGATGGGGCCGAGGGGGGACCAAGTCCTGACTGTGGAGCCTCCCGGGCCCCTGACGCGCCCTGAGTCGGGCGGCTCATTACCGGGGCGCGGCCAAGAACCCCCGGGGACAGGACACCTGGGCCCGGCAAGGTCCCTGAGGAGGCCGTGGACATGTCAGGGCCCGGGGACAGCGTGGGGAGCGTGCCCTGCGGGCCGTCTGCGGGGTCAGCAAGTCGAGGCCCGACCAGACTGCAGAGGCAGCGCCGCGGGGCCGCGGGGACCAGCTGTCTGGAGTTTGCTTCTCCTCCTGCTCCGTGAGGGCGAGATTTGTGGGAGCTGCTGCTGGGCCGTGGGCACCGCCAGCCTGGACATGCGGGTCCGGTAAGGCGGGGAAGTTCCCCTTGTAAAAAATGTTTTCTGTTCAGTATACATTCCACTGAACTGCATCTCAGGGTCAGCCTTTCACTGTGAACAACTCACGCCATTTTGTTGTCCTACAAAAGGGAATTGTATTTTTTCTCTTTCGAGGTAACGTGTTTTACAACCAAGTATCATTTTAAAATACATTTTGTATTTCAAAAGAACAGTAATTAAAATAGTCACCTTATAAATGAAAGTGAATAATTAAAACTACACAGTTCAATGTCACAGTGCCGTATATTCTGGGATGAGTTTCAAAGAGGAGAAATTGTATTTATTTATTTTTTACTTTTCTTCCATTAAAATAGTTCTGCAGCTTATGGTTTTTAATATATTTGTGGTCATATAATATTTTAATTGAGGTCTATCTGACAATTATTGTTCATAGACATGCATTTCGGCAATGAGAACACTGAGATGAAAGAGCATCACATGTTAAATATCACACATACGAGAGTTATTTAGGAACAGTGAGGAAGAATCTTAAGAGGAAGTTAAAATTCACACTAGTAGTTTAAAAGGGAAAACTTCACACGTTCATCCCCAGAATATGACACAATTGTGAGTGAGATATTCATAAATTTTTAAGGCAATAAATATAGATCTTTTTTTTTTCTTCATGCTAATGTGATAGATATGTGTAATCTATCATGGATGTGAACATTTTATTTAACTACACACAGCAACACAGCTACATAAAATATAATTATATCAATATAAAAAAATTAAGTCACTGAAATGGTTATGGCAGAGGGCACAAAACAGAAGGTTCTGCATTTATTTTCTTGTTTCCATTAAATTAGCAAAAATTGTTCCTCTAGTCTCGTACAATAATTCTATAGCAGCACAATTTCCTAAAGATCTTGCCTCCCCAGGGCCTCCCATCCGTCACCCACAGAGAGGGGAAGAGGGTGAGATTGGGGAGGAGGAGGGCAGTGGGCAGGGCTGCCCTGTGTCCAGGCGTCGCCACTCACACACAGGCCTGTGGGGAAGAACAAACCCGCACCTGGGGGACCCGGGGCCCTGGGACCGGCAGTGACAGCCACATGCACAGACAGTCCGGCTCAGCTCCAGAGCAGCCTCCTCCCTGCACAGATGTGCCTGAGTCTGAGGGGGACAGAGGGGCCGGGAGGGACCCGGGGTGGACGAGCCCATCCTGCAGGAGGGACGTGTGGGTGTGATCCAGGAGGAGACTCCGCAGGAAAAGTGGCCTCTGGGTCCACAGATGTGGGGAGTCCGGGGCAGGGAGATGAGGGGACGAGGGGATGGATCAGGAGGCAGCAGTGAGGTCACAGGGGCAGGAATCTGACAAAGGAGGCGTCAGGACATGCCATACAGGGATGCTGAGCCCAGATCATTCAGTTCCAGGACAGTATCGGGTTCTTAGGGCAGGAAAACAGCAACCCACACACCCCACCTCCCTGCACACATGTCATTGTGGGGCCTCCCCACACCAGGGCTGTGCTGGAGGAGCAGGGACAGGCTCTCCAGGGTGGGGAGGGACTGAGCATGGTCACGTGTCCTCTGGGGCTGTGCCCTGGACAACCTCTGGGAGGTGTGCTGGGCGGAGTCGCTGGGGCCTGAGCAGGAGGGGCAGCCGTGGGCCTGGGAATTACTGGGCACTGCTGGTCTCTCAATTCAGTTCAAGGTCAGACCTGATAGTCTGGTTTTATCAAGGTCATTTAAAATTTTCATTTCTTCATGAAATTATGGACACATGTTTGGACAATACATCAATAGCACATTCACATGAGATAAAATATGAATTATGCAGATAACGATAAAGCATAAATAGATTGCATGCTTGTTATATGTTGATAACTCATTTTGTGTTCAATATTGGAAGATATTAAAATGTTTTCATCCTCTTTGTTTTTTTCATGCAGATGATGTCTCCTGGGGCGATGAATCTTATGGCCGTGACAGAATTCGTCCTTCTGGTGTTTCCCACCCAGGGGACCATGGGCTTCTTGCCCCCGCTGCACTTCTCCCTGGTCTACCTGTGTGCCCTGCTGGGGAATGGGCTCATCTTTCTCATCACAACCCACGACCGCCACCTCCACACCCCCATGTACTTCTTCCTGTGGAGTCTGTCCTTCTTGGACCTCTGCCTCATCTCAGCCACGGTCCCCATGTCCATCGCCAACTCTCTGAGGCACAGCAGCTCCATCTCCTTCCCGGGCTGTGTCCTCCAGGTCTTCACAATTGTTATGTCAGCAGCTACAGAGATGCACCTGCTCATGGTGATGAGCCTTGACTGCTATGCTGCCATCTGCCACCCCCTGCACTATGACGTCCTCATGAGCAGGGACAGGTGTGTCAGCTGACAGCTGTGTCCTGGCTGGGTGGGGGTCTCTAAGCTGTGATGCACACAGCTGGAACTTCTCGTCCTACTGTGGGTCCAACGTGGTCCACCAATTCTTCTGTGACATCCCCCAATTATTGGCTATTTCCTGCTCAGGAAATTTAATGAGCAAATTTTTTTCCTATTCTTATTAGTGTGGTCTGGAGTATCTGCTATCTTATTTTCATCATCATTTCCTATGTCCACTTTTTCTCTGCTGTCAGGAAGGTCCCATCCACAGAAGGGAAGTCCAAAGTCTACTCCACCTGCCTTCCCCACCTGCTGGTTGTGGTGCTGTTTATCTCCACTAGATGCTTTGCTTATCTGAAGCCGAACTCAGGGACCCCGTCCATGTCTGACCTTGTCATTTCTATGTTCTACACGATGGTGCCCCCACCTTTAATCCCGTCATATACAGTATGAGGAACCAAGCCTTGAAGATGGCTGTGGGGAGACCGATCAATGGCCAGTACTCCAAGTTGTGAGATATCGAAATCTAAAATTATAACCTCTCATTAATTCAGCTTTTCCCCCCTAACTCTTAACATGTTATTCGTAAAGCATAGATTTCTTGAATTAGGATTATTCCTTTGTCCCAAATTTATATTCTCATATTCTTCAGTAAATCTGTTTCCTAAAATTTCCTGAAATCCTTTACCAACCGTCTCCCTGTGTTTTGTTCATAAACTAAATCCAGCTCATGGTTAAAAACATGAATTTACTGTGGAAAGAATGTTCTGGAAGTAACATATCACCAAACTTTACATGAAATGAAGCAGTGTAAATGGGCGTCAGTTCATGGGAGCACAAGGTCATGGGACCCCAGTCCTTGTACTCAGTCGCCACAGCCTGTTTGTGTCTCCATTAGGGGGGTCACATCCCTGTGGACCAGAGGGGAGCACAGTTTAGTGTTGGACCCAAATCCCTCACGATTCCTAATGGGGCATATTCCTCTAGGAGAAGGTCATGTTTCTGCTCACAGGTCAAAGGGGAACCACACTTGACTCTGCCAGAGGTGGAAGGATGGACGCTTCCTTGGTTTGTAGGAATCTATGACTGAAACCTGGAATGGATAGAATATCAATTTCTATGATGCCTGTTTTGATGCCAATGTGACTGCACCCCCTCGATGTGGTGTTTCCAAACATAAAGTTATTTGAAATATTTTTGAAGAACTTCATTTTTACTTAAAATTTTGTAATTTTTTAATTTATTATTGTATTTAGGTTCCTTTAGTTTTCCATATTGTATCTTGATCATATACTAGGTCTTCCTCTCAATTTTCTTATAGATTACACTTAGGTTCACTTTTTTTTTATACTTGGGAACTATGTATTTTTTATTATGTAAAACATCATGCAAACTAAAGCTGGCAATATTTACTGATTTTTTCTTTTTATAATCCTACACATCTGCACTGCACGTACGGAGGTTCTCATATTGTTCCCTCACACTGAGAACGTGAGCTAGGGTGATGTTCCTCCTCTCCAGAGCAGGTCATTTTGTCTCCAAACTCTCCTGGCTGATGAGCACATATTGTCCATGAAATTATTTATGATAATAAAATGTAGTTAATCACAAGACATGACTCGTCCATACAAATTTCAGAATGAAGCCTGACTTAGAAAATCACTCACAGTAATATATGCTTCACTGATAGCATGAGAGCACAGTCCCCATCCCTCGGATATGACTTCATTCCCTGGACAGATTCCTGTTAATTTTCTAGTTCTCCTTTGAACAAATGCAGTGAGTGTCTGCTGAGAAGGGATCTTTGCCATGAGTGTTTCATCACACCATCACGTTGATTTGTTATTTGTTCTTACAAAAGGAAGACACATATTTACACTTTTTACTGTTTTCACTCCAATCTCCTCCCCATTCCCTCTTCCTGTTCCCTCTGATAATGAGCAAAGCTTTGCACACAGTCCAACATGTCCTTTTGCTGTTTGCCACTATATTTTCTCAGTTATTGGCCTTTTATATTATAACCCTCAGATGGGTGAGACCAGCCAATATCTTTCACTTTTTGACTTATTTCACTAGCATAAGCACCTCAAGGTCCACCTTTGGTCCCTAAGGGCACTAGTTCACCTTTTTAATAGCTGTGTAGCATTCCATTGTGTGTGGACCCACATTATGTATTTATTCACTCCACTGTGCAAAGTAATTGGGTTGGGGCCATGGCCAGAAACAGTGGTCAGTGCTGCTGTGAACACAGGTGTTCATGGTGCATCAGAGAGTCTGCACATCTGGGACAAATACCTGCAGAGGTTGGTCCAACCTGTGGTTGTTCTGTTTTCATTGTCTAAAGACATCTCCAAGCTGTTTTCCCAGAAGAGGTGAGAGGTCCTTTCTATCACTCCCTCACCTGCTTGCTGTGTCCAGTCCCCAGCTTGGTCCCTTCTCACCACGACCAAGTAGGATTCATTCCAGGGATACAAGGATGGCTCAACATCCGAAAATCAATCAACGTTATCCAACACATCAACAAAAAAGAAATATAAAAACCATATGATAATATCAATAGATGCTGAGAAAGCTTTCAACAAAGTGCAACACCCATTCATGATAAAAGCCCTTGAAATTCTCTGGATACAGGGAACATACCTCAACATCATAAAGGCTATATATGACAAGCCAATAGCCAGTATCATTCTTAATGGTGAAAAGTTGAAAGCATTTCCATTTAGGTCTGGAACAAGACAAGGATGTCCACTCTCACCACTGCTTTTCAATATAATACTGGAAGTCCTAGCCAGAGCATTAAGACAAGAAAAAGACATCCAAGGAATCCAAATAGGAAGAGAAAAAGTCAAACTATCACTATTTGCAGATGATATGATAATATACTAGAGAACCCCAAAAACTCCACAGAAAAACTAATTGAACTCATCAGTCTGTTCAGTAAAGTGGCAGGATACAAAATCAACACACAAAAGTCAGTAGCCTTCCTATACACAAACAATAAATCTGAAGAAGAAATTTAAAAAAAAATCCCTTTTATTATTGAAACAAAAAAAATCAAATACTTGGGAATAAATCTAATAAAAGAAGTAAAGGACCTATACAAAGAAAACTATAAAACACTGTTAAAAGAAATAGAGGAAGATACAAAAAAATGTAAAGACATCCCCTGCACATGTATTGGAAGAATAAACATTATTAAAATGGCCATATTACCAAAAGCAATGTACATATTCAATGTTATTCAAATAAAAATCTCAATGTCATTCTTCAAAGTAATAGAACAATTATTGATGAAATTCATATGGAATCACCAAAAACCACAAATAGCCAACGCTCTCCTGAAAAAAATAAATAAGAAGAGAATGGAGGCATCACACTTCCAGACTTCAAACTACAATACAAAGCCATAATAATCAAAACTGTATGGTATTGGAACAGAACAGACACACAGATCAATGGAATGGAATAGAAATTCCAGAAATAAACACATAGATTTATGGTCAACTAATCTTTGACAAAGGAGCAAAGAATATGCACTGGAGCAAAGAAAGTTTGTTCAATAAATGGTGCTGAGGGGCCTCCCCTGTGGTGCAGCAGTTGAGCGCTGGGTTGCGAAGCTGCCTGAAGCCTCTGCAGTGCCAGTTCGATCCCCGGCTGCTCCCCGGCCACAGGAGGAGGGTCCCACATGGTGCGCAGTCTTCTCCTGCCGCTCGCTGCTCCCCTAAGCAGTGTACTTCGTTCCTTCTGCCTGTTCTGCTCCCTTCTCTGGCTCTGGTGAATTCTCTCACCCTCCCGGGCTTCTGACTCTACCCAGTGCTAGTATAAATAAATAAATAAAATAAATCTTTAAAAAAATAAATAAATGGTGCTGAGAAAACTGGGTCGCTACATGCAAAACAATGAAGCTTGAAAACTTCCTCACACCATACACAAAAACCAACTCAAAATGGATTAAAAAACTAGACATAAGTCCTGGAACATAAAATACATAGAATGAAATATAGGCAAAACACTACGTGAACCATCTTACACCAGTGAGAATGGCACATATTAAAAAAGCTAGCAACAACAAATATTGGCGAGGGTGTGGAGAAAAAGGAACTCTCCTGCACCACTGGTGGAAGTGCAAACTGGTCCAACCACTATGGAGAGCTGTGTGGAGATTTCTGAACCTACTAAACATAGAGCTTCCATATGATCCAGCAATTCCACTCCCAGGTATTTACCCAAAGGACACAGAAACATCAATTCCAAAGAGCTACCTGCACCCCTATGTTTATAGCAGCACTGTTTACAATAGCTAAGCTTTGGAAACAGCCCAAATGCCCAAAAATAGATGACTGGATCAAGAAGATGTGGTACATATACATCATGGAATATTACTCAGCATTCAAAAAAGATAAACACATGCAATTTGCAGCAACATGGATGGCCCTGGAAGGGATCATGCTCAGCGAAATAAGCCAGAAAGAAAAAGAAAAATACCAGATGGTTTCACTCATAGCAGGAATCTAGAAAACTTAAATAAGGGACCAGGAAAAAGAATAACTATAAGAAAGTGAAATAAAAATCAACAAACAACTATGAACCAGAGACACACTATTGGGGGTGGTGGGCGGGGAGGGGAGGATTGGGGTCAAAATAAGGGGGTTGCAATTGTATGGGGAATATAAAAATAAAATTTATAATAAAATATTGCTCAAATGTATTTGGAACCACAAAGACCCCAAACGGCCAAAACAAACCTCACAAAAATGAAGAAGCATGGTGGAGGCAGCACATTCTAGACTCTAGACCATACAATAAAGCTATAATACTTAAAACAACATGGTTCTGCGACAAAAACAGACACACAACAATGGATAATAATGAGGGCCCAGGAATACACCCTCATACGATGGACAGTGACTCTACGGCAGAGGAGCCAGAGCAGGCACTGGAGCAGGAAAGTGGGGAAATGGTGCTGGGAGAAGCAGGCAGACACAAAAAGCAGAGTGAAGCAGGTCCTGCCCCACCCCTTACAGAAGAGTAAACTCAAGCAGATAAACGCCTCTTTCCATGTGTGACATCATCATCATCACGCAGCAAACCTAAGGATATGACACCATGAGCAGAAACCCTAAAATACTATTTCCTAAAGATTAGAAGAAAATTATCCCAACAGAAGGACAATTCTAATGCAAGTGCAGGGACAAGGGCTGTGGTGGAATAGAACGGCAGGATACACAACTTCAGACAAGTAAAATTTCTCTTCCTGAAGGGCTGGTGACCCCCATGGTCACTCACTTCTGCTGGACGTCCATTGTCTTTCTGCCCCACTCCCCCTCCCTGGGCTCCCTCCTACCTCTCTCCGTGTCCCTTCCCTCCCGCCTCAGGCCTTCCCAAATCCCCCTCACGCACATACCCAGGGCCTCTCCATGAAGGGCACACGGGGGGTGATGGGCGACTGACCAGCTGTCTAGACATGGACTCAGGGCACTGTTATGACTGATGGTGCCCACCATGGCGGACTCGACAGTTGGGGAATGGAACCTGGACGTGAGGATTTGTCTATTCACTTCCATAGAGGCGTGAGCCAGACACAACATCACATCTGCACACCAAGTGTGATAATTACTCTCTGAGACACACTGCAGGACGCTCCAATTAACACAGTCAAGTAAACACACACTTTCCCTCAGGAGGAAGGTACCTGAGGGCTGGAATCTGGACAGTGTCCAACATGCGGACACCAGCTCCAGAGCTCAAAAAGCCCAGCCCTGAGGCCCTGCTCGGTCCATGAGGCAGCGCAGGACTGGGTAGAACAACCTATGAGTGTTCAGAGGCTCCCCATGAACACTGACCATGAAGTGAGAGGCTGGGACACCCTCTGTCCTGCCATGGGGACAACCTCAGGAGAGAGAAAGGACACAGCAGCGGGAACTTCCCCCCAGACTGCAGGTATCTGTCCCACCCATTGTAGGGTAGAATCCACTCATACTTGGAAGTTTTCAGATTCAAGCTCCATTTTAGACTTGAGAAAGCGCCACAGTTAAACTATTTACTTTGTAAATCATGAGAAGTAATGCTGACGGGGCCCAAGTCTTCATGTCCCACTGCCCTATTCAGCCTGGGTGAGACTCAATGAGAGAAAACATATTCTCTTATAATTTACGATCCTCAAAGTTACCGACCTAATACATTAATCATATTAGAAGATTTTGATTTAAGGAATATGTAACGATTTTTGATTCATACCTAGAAATTTAGCATCAGCCACACTCAGTGTGTTTTGGATACTAAACAAAATAACAAAATTAATGAATTAGATTGTATCAAAGAAATTGCAGAGCAAAATAAAACAATATTTAGTTAAACTCAAAATGGTATGCACATTTGTCCTACGCATTATGACAGATATGAGTCAAGTAGAAAATTAAAAACTCTTACGGCAACATGTTGATGGCTTCATGGCTATGACACTAGCAAGAGGCTGGCAGGGACATGTGACTATTTATGGTCGTGACCTTGGGATTCTTCCTCAACTCCATCACTCAAGGATTGTTAGCGATTTTTTAAAATAAATCACAGTATTTAGACAGAGCCTGGAGGAGATATATGACAAATGTTATTTTGTGATTTTAAATTTTTATATAAATTACTCAACAGATGTCAACATTATTAACAACCAAGTACCCTAATTTATTTCCTTGATTTTATTAAATAATTTGGTTTTATTCCCACCAATGTATTGCAAATAATTTATATTAGTACATTTCAAAAATCCTTCCATCACCAGACCTGCCCGTCCATCACCCCCACAGAGAGAGGAGAGGGTGAGATTGAGAGGGGAGGAGAGTGAGCAGGGCTGCCCCGTGTCCAGACGTCCCCACTCACGCGCAGGCCTGGGGGGAGGAACAAACCTGCACCTGGGGAACCCGGGGCCCTGGGACCGGCAGGGACATGCACAGACCGTCAGGCTCAGCCCCGGAACGACCTAATTCCTGCATGAGACTGATGAGGGAACACAGGGCCCTGCAGGACCCGTGGGTGGACGAGCCCATCCTGCAGGAGAGACGTGTGGGTGTGACCATGGGACGAAAGTAGCTGCAGGAGAAAATACCTTAACTCCTCCGGTAAACAAAGGGGCAGAACAATGACCAGGATGGGCAGGAGCGGTCACCCTCTCAGCACATAAATTGCAGGGGTGGGGGGCAGTCAGTTCTCAGTTGGCAACATGAGCCCAAGGGACACCACACCTACTGCTGTGATGGTGAACATGGGCACTGACGAGGAATAGACTTGGGACCATCAGTGTCCACTTGGTCCCAAAATATGCACCTGGAGCTGCAATTGGCCATTGATTTGCTGGAATTTGGAAGCTGAGATCCACAGGCCAGATTTGGGGTGAGCTTGAACATTCATATTCCTGAGTCTTCTTGGAGGGTCTGCTACTGGGAGTTTCACTGACTTGGGGCACGGGGTTGGCAGAGGAGAGGCCGGGGTCAGCGTTTCAGGGGTGCCCATGCATGGGACGTGGTGAGACCGGGAGGAGACTGCTCAGGGGGCTGAGGTCAGTTGAAGTCTCTACCCTTCAGCATCTCCCACAGGCGGCGTGGACAGTGGCAGCACATGCGGGTCACTGAAGCTGGACAGGCCGAGCAGAGCTGGAGCTGAGATCCCTGTGGGGAAGATGCTGGAAAGAGCACTGAGAGAGGCTAGTGGGGAAGGACAGCACTGGTCACCTGCATAGAGACACTGCGTGTCCAGCACTAGCAGATGGTCCTGGCACTTCATTCCTCTAGACGTTCATGCAGTGATGGCTCCAGGGGGGGATAAATCTCACAGCCGTGACAGAATTCGTGCTCCTGGGGTTTCCCACCCAGGGGACCATGGGCTTCCTGCACCCGCTGCTCTTCTCCCTGGTCTACCTGTGCGCCCTACTGGGGAACGGGCTCATAGTCCTCATCACCACCCTGGACCGGCACCTCCACACGCCCATATACTTCTTCCTGAGGAGTCTGTCCTTCACGGACCTCTGCCTCATCTCAGGCACGGCCCCCAAGTCCATTGCCAACTCTCTGAGGCACAGCAGCTCCATCAACTTCCCAAGCTGTGCCCTCCAGGTCATCGTGATGATTTTTTTTGCAGGTGCAGAGCTGACCCTGCTCACGGTGATGAGCCTTGACCGCTATGCTGCCATCTGCCACCCCCTGCACTATGAGGTCATCATGAGAAGGGACAGGTGTGTGCAGCTGACAGCTGTGTCCAGGCTGGGTGGGTGTTTCTACACTGTGATGTTCACAGCTGGAACCTTCTCCTTGTCCTACTGTGGGTCCAACTTGGTCCACCAGTTCTTCTGTGATGTCCCCCAGTTATTGGCTATTTCCTGCTCAGGAAACTTAATGAACAAACTTGGCCCAATTTTTGTTAGTGCGGTGTTGAGTGTCTGCTGCTTTGTTTTCATCATCATTTCCTATGTCCACATCTTCTCTGAAGTCAGGAAGATCCCATCCACAGAAGAGAAGGCCAAATCCTTCTCCACCTGCCTTCCCCACCTGCTGCTTGTGGTGCTATTTGTCTCCATTGGGCTCTTTACTTATCTGAAGCCGACCTCAGGGACTCCATCCATGCCTGACCTGGTCATTTATATGTTCTACACGATGGTGCCCCACACCTTTAACCCCTTCATATACAGTCTGAGGAACCAAGCCATGAAGTCAGCTGTGGGGAGACTGATGAAGGGGAGACTCACCAAAATGTAATAGAGAAGATGACTTCATGACTCTATCACAGACATTTATTTTAAATCTTTGCATCATTTTCCCCTTTATATTCTTATAGTTACATTTAATTCCGTTGTATAATTGAAAATATATGCTTGTTTTTAAATTATATTTAAGATACTTCATATACTCCTATAGCTTATATTTTGCTCTTTTTACTACTGAGATGTTCTCTGGTATGCCATGTGTACTGGGGTAATTGGACTTCAGCATCTTTCTGCTGTTCTCCATTATGTGGTCCTGGCCGAGAGAGGTGATGGTTGGGTTTCATCTCAGTCATCAGCAGAAGTTCTCTCATGGAGCAGCATCTCCAGTCTCTATGGTGCTTCCCCTTTCAGGTCGCTGATCAGGGATCATGGAAAGGGCAGAGGCCCCTTTATTTAGTGAGTGAGGCCTTCAGAGAATAAATAAGGCCTTGGGATCTGTAGTAGAATCTGAATAGTCACAACCTTCTGTCGATAAGGAGCACACCTGATGTGGTAGAGACCCTTCGGGAAGCTCTGTTGTGGGTGCTGACAGCATTTACCGTAAACACACTCAGCTTACAGTGGACACCAGAAATAAGACAGTGAGTGAAAGCAGTTAATTTCACATGTAGTATAATCACTAAAAAGTAACAAATATATAATGGGTAGGGTTTTTTAAGAAACAATAAAGGAACTTAGGAAACTGTAATGGTAAAAACAAAATAATAGCTAGTGGACTGCACAATATTCTAATATTTCCAGCAATAGTTGAGGAATGGCACTCACAAAATCACGCCACACTTTACACGTGTGTTTATCCACATTTATTTAATTACCAAGAATGCCTGGGAATTTGAGGGCAATATATTTTTGGGCACATTATTGTGGGACTCAGAGTGTTTGTGTTTCCCTATGGAGTTGTTCAAATAGAAAACTCATCAAATTTACATGTCATAAATAATGCAATAATTTACTGTAGATGTAAAGACTTTGAAGAAGTCTTCAAGAATTATAAATTATAATTATAATTATAATTAAGTTATAATTATAATTATAAAGAATTTGAAGAAGGGTTCTCCGGTGGTGCAGCAGTTGAGCGCTGGGCTGTGAATTGCCCGCAGCCTCTGCAGTGCCGGTTTAATCCCCAGCCTCCGGGTGAGTGTCCCACATGGCGCGCAGACCTCTCCTGCTGCCTGCTGCTCCCCTCAGCAGTGTACTTCGTCTGACTGCCTGTTCTGTTCTCCGCTCTGGCTATGGTGAATTCTCTCACCCTCCAGTGCTTCTGATTGTACTCACTGCTTGTATAAATAAATAAATCTTAAAAAAAAGAATTTGAAGATAATTTAAATTTGGGAAGTGAAATGCCCAAGTGTGTGGCTGCTGCCTGGCCTCAGCTCCTCTCTGCTGACTGCATCAACCTTTGCTTGCCCATCTGTGAGGTCCAATGTTTGAAAAGTTCACACCAAAATATTTCATGATAATATGCAGTTCCAACTGGATATCTGACATTTAACTCATTCTCAGACATTCAGGCTCTGAGGGTGCTAATCAGGTTGATCTTGCCTTCAGCCCAGGCGAGTCCCATGTGTGCACAATGTCAGATTGGAGGTAGCCAGGAATAGTTAAAAGATGGCAAAAACCCGATATATTAACTTCTAGGTTGACAACTTGCTACTGTACTTTTAAATCATTGGAACTTTTATTTATCAACTGATAAATAACTTTCTTAATATTAATTATTGATACACTCATAGCTTACTGGTCAATAAATGTTATGGAATATAATAAGAATAGGTTATGGGATACAATGAGAATTCAAAACATGTATTGAATGAAGAAGCTGAATCAGGCCACAATAAATTTATACTAAGACTATTCATACTAAGACTTATAAATTTATATTAAGACTATAGGAAGACTATTCATTTAGTCACCTTCGTATAACAGAATTGAAATTTTTAAATTAATAAAACATCAACTGTCTCTAGGTTGTATGGCTTTAAATATTTAAGCACAATTAAATTTGTTGTGGACATATAATACACACTAAGAACACTAAAGATTCCACTGCTAAAACAAATTAAATCAATAAGCCACTTCAGTGTAGCTATATTACAAAATCAACACACGAAAACCAATTGCCTTCTTATACCCAAAAATTGAACTTGAAGAGAAGTGAAGAAAACAATCCCACTTATAACCACGAGACTAACTACCATGGAGTAGACACAACTAAGGAGGTGAAGATACAAGAAAAGGGTAAGGCATTGTTAAAAGAAATAGAAAAGACAAAGAAATGGAAAGATATTCCCTGCTCTGGGCTTGGAAGAATCAACATTATCAAATGCCCATCTGACCCAAAGCAGTTTACAGTTTCAATGCAATCCCAATAAGGAATTCAATGGCATTCTCCAAGGACATAAAACAAACATTACAGAAATGTATATGCAACAACCAAAAATCCTGACAAAAATGAGGAAGCATGGAGGAGGCAGCACACTTCCAGACTCCAGTCCATACACTAAAGCTCTAATCCTTAAAGCAGCATGGCACTGGGATAAAAACAGACACACAGACCTCTGGAATATAGAGGGCAGTCTGAGGAACCAAGACATGAAGTCAGCTGTGGGGAGACTAATGAAGGGGAGACTCAGCAAAATGTAACAGAGAAGTTGACGTCATGACTCCATTATGAGACACATATTTTAAGTTTTCACATTATATTCCTGGGCCTCTCTGGGAAGCCCAGTGAGGCCCTTGGGGCCCTGCGCCTGGTGGACACTGTGGCTGGAGCTCTGAAGCACGGAGGTCATTGAGGAGCGCTCAGGCGCACAGGGGACCCCTTGCACCCCAACAGTAGACCCTGTGGGAGAACACAGCACAGCCCCAGTGCCGGGTGTCGTGGAGAGGGTGAAGCTCTGTCTGGGCGAGAGTGGCCAGCCCAGCGTGGCCTAGGGCGTCAGTGTGCCCGGGAGCTACCCCTGCACCCCTGCCTCAAGCCGCCCCTGGACCTTTGTTGCCTCTCCCTGAGCAGCATCACCCCTGCCGTCGGGAACCCGGGCTGGGAGGCGCCTCCCCGCTCCCTTGAGTATGTTTCTTTGGGGCTGTGCTGAGCGCCCCTTTTATTCATGCTGTGGCGTGGCCCAGACATGGCTCAATATATAGAAATATAAACCCGTGTCTAAGTGACCAAAATATCATTTTCATTAAGTATTTTTAGGCAATATGGCTGTTTAGCATGATAAATCTCTTGGTGTAATAACATTTCTGGACTCTTAGGGACTTAGAGAATCTTGTCTCAAGGAAAGGTAATATATTGAACATAAATATAATTTCTTTGCTGATTTTAAGAAAACAGCTAAAAATCATGACATATTTTCATTAAATAAAGGAAGTATGATCCATCAACAAAATGAATATAACTGATCAAATGGAGGAAGGTATTTGAAATTATATATTTGATAAGACATGATTGCCAAAAATATTAACAACTCATACACCCAGTAGCAAAGCCTCAACAATCATACTAAAAACCAGGCAGACAATCTGAACAGACATGGCCACAGGCCCTTGAGAAAGTGCTTGACATCACTCATCACCAGGGAACACAGTCAAATCACAAGGCAACAACGGCATGTCATCTGGGAGTCAGGGGTTGTGGGGAGAAGGGAGCACCTGGGCACTGCTAGTGAGGGTACAGATCAGTGGCCTCATGTGGAAAGCTGTGGAGGTTTCTTTTAAAAATTAGGAACATAAATGTTTTATGACCCAGTAATTCCACTCTACAGATACATGCATATTGGACAATAAACAGACACAAACCCCCGTGTCAGTACAATAAACAAATGAAATAAATAGTAGAAAAAATCTACAAAAAAAAGAGAGATTTTCTGTGAAAGATAAGATAGGCAAGCCCTTAGTGAGACCAGGGGGAAAAATACAGGAGCTGAATAAAATAAAAAAATAAAAGAGGGATTGCAATTGTTACCACACAAATAAAAAAGAGAATAATTGCTGATTGTGAACAATTACCTATCATGTAACCTGGAAGGAATGCCTGAGCCCCTGAGGCATGTTTTTTGCCAACATTGAATAATGGAAAAATGGATCAGACAAGCCAATTAAGAGACCATGTGATTGAAGGACTAATTAGAATGTTCCCCAAGAGGAATGAAAACCAAGTGCAATTAAGCAAAACAGTTCTCAAAATGACAGTGGTGGCAGCAGAAAGAAGCCTTGGAGACACCGGGCTTTGCAAAGTGGTGGCAGGGGGCCAATTATCCACAATAGAGATCTTCATTGAAAAGAGATTCTATCTTGAAGCCCTTGGTTGCATCTCAAGATCTTTTACAAAATTCAAATGAGCAGCTTTATATTAAATTGGTATAAAAATGTGTGGAGGTCCTTTCTGGAAAAACCGACTCCTTTAAAAATGAGTATTCAAGACCTTTCAAATCCTCTGCATCCCCTTCCCAAGGAAGCTCAGCTGCGCACTGGCTCTGCCCATGACACAGACTCCCCTGCCAACGTCCCACTTCCAATGATGAACTGAGAGACTGGGGTTGCACAGGGAGTGTGTGAAGCTTCTGATTTGTTATATTTCTGTACTAACGATCCAAAAAGAAAGAAACTATTCCATTTAGACAAACCTCAAAAAGAGTACATATGGAGGGAGATGTTGAGCCAAAGGGGTAGAAAATCCACATGCTAAAAACTAAAGACACCAACAAATAAAATTGAAGAAGATACACTACGTGCAATGAGACCCCAACTTTATGAATCAGAAGGAGAAAGTGTCACAAGGCCGGGAGCCAGCTACCAATTCAAGGCATACCCTGTGAGAATTCTGGCAGCCCTTTCACAGATGCAGAATAAATAATTTGAAAACGTCACAGAAACACAACCCTGGGCCACTCAAGGCAACCCTGAGAAAGGTCGAAGCTGGAGGCACCCCCTTCTCATCTTCAAATCCAAAGCTGACGCCATCCGGGAGGCGGGATGGGTCACACATCACCGGCCATGCCCTCCTGCTGGGCCACCTCAGAGTCTCCCACCATTCTCTCCCACCCCCTGGTCTTGGCCTCTTGCTATCTCACAACAACATTTCGAACACAGGACACTGTATATTTTTCGAGGCGGTGCCACGGGAGGGTCTGGCCTCAACCTGGGATGAATGAAGCGTCGGAAATGGGGCCCACTGCAGACCTGCCCACGGGAAAGAGCGCAGCGGCGACAGGAAGCTGGGAGGGCCCTGCACGTCACCCACTTGCTGAGATTTCCTGCAGGTGCCTGCCGCTGAGCAGCCATGGGTGCAAGGGCACCGTCTCGAGGAGCAAGTCACGTGGTCACAGAGGGCCAGGAAACTGTCCACGGCCGGAGGGAGCAGCAGGAGGGTGAAGTAGCCGAGCACTGCAGGCCCTTTGTCTGTCTTTCTGTCTGTCTGGGTGTCAGAGAAGCCAGCATTTTAAAAGTCAAGAGTTTTCAGAGAATCAAGCACATCCTTGCCCTGGCACGTCTTAGGGCCCCACACATGTCACTCTCAGCGCCCTCTCGGGGTGCCATGCTCTGTGGGTTTAGACAACCCCACATGGCCGGAGTCGGGATCCTAATATTACAGGAGCCCACGGAGCTCTCTGCTCCCCGTCTCTCCCCGCCACCCCACCCACTCCGGCCTTTTGACTGTCTTGGTAGTTTTGCTGTTGCAGGATGTCACAGAGTGGGAAGAGCTGGACACGCGACATTACTGGCCTCTGAGCCTCCCAGCTCCACCGCCCACACTGTGAACAGCTTGTCCTCTCCAGCCCCGATTGGCCCCACGGTCGGCCTGGCCTCAGGCCTGTCCTCTGGGACCTGGGCCTTTGGGTACAGGCTCGCTCAAAGGAGACGCCTTTGCCTCCCCTGCCCACTGCAGCAGGGTTCTCCTGCCCAGACACGAACACCCTCCCCGCGTGGGCTCAGAGTCCTGCTGCTGGTTCTTTGTTTTCTCATGTAAATCAGTCTTCAGTTGCATTTTAACTCATATACAGTCACTAGTTTTGCACTCAGACAACTTCTCATTCCACATGGATTAAAACATTCCGGAATAGTCTCTGCTAAATAAATCCTTTCCCAAACTAAATGAGCACATGTGACAAGAGGACCCAAGATTTTACAAATTCATTAATATTCAGCTGTGGCCTTAATGCACCGTGCACGCTTGCTCACTCTCAGGAGAGGTTCTGAGGTCACAGGGGCTCCGGCGTCACTGAGGTTCTGGGGTCAGTGGGGTCCAGGGGTCACGGGGTTCAGGGGTCATTGGGGTGCAGGGGTCACTGGGGTTGTGATGTCACTGGGGCTCATGTGCCACTGGGGTTCCGGGGTCACTGGGTTTCTGGGGTCTTTGGAGTGCAGAAATCACGGGTTCAGAGGTTGGGGCTGCTGTGGTCACTACCGCTCATGGCTCACTGGGGTTCAGGACCCAGCCCTCACAAGGTTCTTTCTTCCTGGCCCTTAGTGACCACGCAGGACACCGTGCTGACCCCAGGGACACTGGAGCCACCGGGACCTCAGAAACTCTCCTGAGAGTGAACACATGTGCATTGTGCATTAAGGCCACAGCTGAAAATTAATTATTTTTTTAAATCTCACGACACCACCCTCGCGGCCTGTCCCCACCCAGGACAACAAGTATCTCCAATGTATGGACAACTCCTGGGCGAGTCCCCTGGCGCGAACCACTAATAAGTCCTGTCCAGAAGCACGCAGGCCTGATGCGACACCAGCCCAGAGACAGCCCAGCGACGACCACCCTGGGCGCATGCAGGCTGCGCTGGCCAAGGGGAGACACACCCGCTGGACACATCTTGGCTCCGGCATGGGTGGGGCTGAGGTGGCAGTTCGGGGGTGACACAGGGATTTCTAACATGACAGGAGCATTCCCTGTCCCGAGGTGCCAGCTCCAGCCTGCTGTCCTCCGGTTCTGCTGCCCTTCCTGTCTCTCCCACTGTTCCTCCCCGTGCTCCTTCCTCCTGTCTGTTTATCCCTCCTCCTGCCCTCCCACCTGCCAGGCCCCAGGAGGGCACACAGGGGGTGGCGGTGACTTGGTGGCTTTCCAGCTCCCTGTGGACGGGGCTCACCTGGGGCTCTGAGGGGGCCAAACCGGGTCCCTGCTGCGGTCAGGGGAGGTGATGGGGCCTGATGGGGGGGACCAGGTCCTGCTCACGGAGTCCCCTAGAATGCCCTGATGGTGCTGCTGACTCGGGAGGCTCATTACTGGGGACGCCGCCAAGAAGTCCATGGGGACAAGGGACACCTGGGCCCCTCAGGCGAGGTCCCTGAGGAAGGGGAGCCGGGGACAGTGTCAGGGTCTGAGGGGGCAGCGGGGAATGGAGATAATGAGCCCTGGAGGCCATCTGTGGAGTCAGTGAGCCAGAGGCCTGGACCCTTGACGCCAGAGGCCAGCATCGTGGAGGGCAGCGAGTGACCAGGCCATCAAGAGAGGTTTGCGTTTCCTCCCATCTCTGTGAGGGCGAGTTTCGTGGGAAGCCACTGCTGGGCCCGCGGGCGCGTCCCTGCAGACTGGACGTGTGGGTCAAATAAGGTGGAGAAGATCCCCTTGTAATTATTTTTTTTTCTATTCAGTATAAATATATATGCCATTGAACTGCATTTCAAAGTGTCAGCCTTTCAATAGGAACAACTGACCTTATTTTGTTGTCCTACAAAAGGGAATTTTATTTTTTCTCTTTTGAGGTAATGTGTTTTACAACCAAGTATCATTTCACAAAGCGTTTTGTATTTCAGAGGAACAGTAGTTAAAATATTCATCTTATAAATGAAAGCTAATATTTAAAACGCACAGTTCAATTTCACAATGCCATATTTTCTGGGATGAATTTCAAAGAGGGAATTATTATTATTATTTTTTTTTTTACTTTTCTTCAACTAAAGGACTTCAACAGCTTAGGTTTTTAATATATTTGTGGTCATATAATTTTTTTTTTTTTTTTTTTTTATAGAGGCATGCTTTATTTATTTGTTTGCTGGTTTGTTTGTTTGTTTTGTTTATACATGCACTGGGTACAGTCAGAAGCGCGGGAGGGTGAGAGAATTCACCAGAGCCAGAGCGGGGAGCAGAGCAGGCAGAAGGACCAAAGTACACTGCTGAGGGGAGCAGCGGGCGGCAGGAGAGGTCTGCACGCCATGTGGGACCCTCCTCCGGTGGCCGGGGAGCAGCCGGGGATCGAACCGACGCCACAGAGGCCGCGGGCAGCTTCTCAACCCAGCGCTCAACCGCTGCGCCACCGGGGAGGCCCATATAAAATTTTAATTATGGTCTATCTGACAATTATTGCTCATAGCCATGATATTTTGGCATTGAGAACACTGAGATGAAAGAGCATCGCATGTTAAATATCACACGTACAAGAGCTATTTAGGAACAATGAGGAAGAATCTTAAGAGGAAGTTAAAATTCACGCTAGTAGTTTAAAAGGAAAAGCTTCACATGTTCATCCCCAGAATATGACACAATCGTGAGTGAGATATTCATAAATTTTTAAGGCGATAAAAATTGATCTTATTTTCCTTCACACTGAAGTGATACTCACATGTAGAAATCAGTCTATCATGGATGTGAACATTTTACCTGATTCCACACAGCAACACAGCTATATAAAATATAATATTATCAACATAAATATTATTTTAAGTCGCTGAAAAGGTTTTCACAGAGGGCACAAAACAGCAGGTTCTGAATTTGTTTTCTTGTTTCCATTACAATAGCAAAAATTGTTCCTCTAGTCTCATAAAATAATTATAAATCACCACATTCTCCTAAAAAGCCTGCCTCCCCAGGGCCAACCATCCATCATCCCATGGGGAGGGGATGAGATTGGGGAGGAGGAGAGAGGGCAGGGCTGCCCTGTGTCCAGACGTCCCCACTCACGCACGGGCCTGGGGGAGGAACAAACCCGCACCCGGGGAACCCGGAGCCCTGGGAACGGCAGGGACAGCCACACGCACAGACCACCCGGCTCAGCCCCAGAGCGGACTCCTCTCTGCACAGACGTGCATGAGTCTGAGGGGGACAGAGGAGCCGGGAGGGACCCGGGGTGGACGAGCCCATCCTGCAGAGGGACGTGTGGGTGTGACCCAGGAGGAGACTCTGCGTGAAACGTGGTCTCTGGGTCCTCAGATGTGGGCAGTCAGGGGCAGGAAGATGAGGGGACGAGGGGACGGACCAGGAGGCAGCAGTGAGGCCACAGGGGCAGGAATCTGACAGAGGAGGCATCAGGACATGCTGCATGGAGACGCTGAGCCCAGATCATTCAGCTACAGGACAGTGTCGTGTCCTGGGGAGCAGGAAACCAGAGAGCATTACACCCCAACTCCCTGCACACCTGTCCCTGTGGGCCTCCCCAGCCAGGGCTGTGCTGGGGGAGCAGGGACAGGCTCTCCAGGGTGGGTAGGGGCTGAGCATGGTCACGTGTCCTCTGGGGCTGTACCCTGGACAACCTCTGGGAGGTGTGCTTGGCAGAGACGCTAGGACCTGGGCATGAGGTGGGAAAGCAAGATTGGGGCAGTGGGGAGGGGCTGTCAATCAGGCTATGAGATCAACCAGAGCATAATCCCACGATCAGCCTCTCCACTCTACACCCTGAGAGTGACTGCTAGGACATGCTTGTGACTGTCCTTGTAGGTGTCATCTAGACTCAGACTGTAAGGTTTCACATATGTTGTATTCTGCTCAATATTTTTATGCAGGGGCCTCCCCGGTGGTGCAATGGTTGAGTGCTGGGTTGCAAAGCTGCCCGCGGCCTCTGCATCACCAGTTTGATCCCCGCTGCTCCCTGGTCACTGGAGGAAGGTCCCACATGGTGCACAGAACTCTCCTGCCGCCCGCTGCTCCCCTCAGCAGTGTACTTCGGTCCTTCTGCCTGCTCTGCTCCCCGCTCTGGCTCTGGGGAATTCTCTCACCCTCCCACACTTCTGACTGTACCCAGTGCATGTATAAACAAACACATAAATAAATGAATAAATAACACATACCTCCTTTAAAAAAAAAAAAGAGAATCAATGTGAGAATGTAATTAAAAAAATATTTTTATGCAGATGATGGCTCCAGGAGTGACCAATCTCATGGCTGTGACAGAATTCGTCCTCCTGTGTTTCCCCACCCAGGGGACCATGGGCTTTTTGCACCCTCTGCTCTTCTCCCTGGTCTACCTGTGCGCCCTACTGGGGAACAGGCTCATCGTCCTCATCACCACCCTGGACCGGCACCTCTACACCCCCATGTACTTCTTCCTGAGGAGTCTGTCCCTCACGGAACTCTGCCTCATCTCAGCCACGGTCCCCAAGTCCATTGCCAACTCTCTGAGGCACAGCAGCTCCATCTCCTTCCCGGACTGTGTCTTCCAGGTCTTTGTGCTGATTATTTCAGGAGGTTCAGAGCTTCACCTGCTCACAGTGATGAGCCTTGACCGCTATGCTGCCATCTGCTACCCCTGCACTATGACGTCCTCATGAGCAGGGACAGGTGTGTGCAGCTGACAGCTGTGTCCTGGCTGTGTGGGGGTGTCATCTCTTTGATGCTCACAGCTGGAACCTTCTGCTTGTCCTACTGCAGGTCCAACGTGTTCCACCAGTTCTTCTGTAATGACCCCAGTTATTGGCTATTTAATGCTCAGGAAATTTAATGAATGAACTTGTCCCCTTGCTCACTGATATGGGGTTAATAACCTGCTGTTTCATTTTCCTTGTCTTTTCCAATGTCCACAACTTCTCTGCTGTCAGGAAGATCCCATCCACAGAAGGGAAGGCCAAGGCCTACTCCACATGCTTTCCCCACCTGCTGGTTGTGGTGCTGATTGTCTCCACTGCATTATTTGCTTATCTGAAGCCGACCTCAAAGACCCCATCACTGTCTGACCTGGTCATTTCTATGTTCTACAGGGTGGTGTCCCCACCTTTAATCCCGTCATATACAGTCTGAGGAACCAAGCCACGAAGTTGGCTGTGGGGAGTCTGATCAAGAGTTCATTCCCCATCAAATGAGATATCACATTGTACAATTATACTCGTCATTTATACAGATTCTCCCTCTAACTTTGATAAATCATCGTTACAATGCAGTGACTCCTGTCATTAGGTTTTAATCCTTTGGCAGAAATTTATTCTCAAATTCTTCCATAAGGTGTAGTTTCCAAAAATATTGCAATCCTTTGCCAAATCCCTCCCTGCGTGATGTTTATAAACTGAATCCAGCTCAGGACTAAAAACATGTACATGCTGTAGAAAGAATGTTCTAGAACTCACACATCACCAGCATTTACATGCAATGAAACAATGGTAAAGGGGCATCTCTCCTGGGAAGCACCTGGGGAAGGGACCCCAGTCCTGGGTATTGGTTCCCTCAGTCTGTGTGTGTGTCCACTGAGGGTCCTGCCCTTTTGGAGTGGGAGATAGCTAAGTGGGGGTCCCCACCCCTCACCATTCCTAATGGGGCATCTTCCTCTAAGAGAAAGTCACACTTCTGTTCAAAAGAAAAAGAAACTGCACTTGAAGGAAGGATGGATGGAGGGCGAGATTTGAGGCCCTTTCTCTCCCTCCCTCGCCTCCTGGTGTATCCAGTCCCTGATTGCTCCCTGCTCACGGGTGACCACTCACTGTGGCTTAGACCTGTGCTGCCCCTAGTATTACTGATGCAGAACAGGTTTCATGGTTAAAGTCTGGAAAAGACACAAAACTGTAAATCACCAGAAAGAACACAGGGGAGCCCTACTGGACACCCCCCCACAGGTGGACTTGGGGACACAAGGCCAAGGACAGAGAAACCGGCAAAAGCAAGTGGCCCCACCACACTAGCAAGCTCCTGTGCCTCAGAAGACGCCATCACAAAACAGACACCTACACCGGGGGAAGCTGTGTTCACATCACACGCCTGGCAAGGGTAAGTGTCCAAAGTACACAAAACCTCACGAATGCAACAACAGGAAGGACACCCCAACCAAACATGGCCTCAGGCCCCCAGAGACGCTTTCCTCACAGGCGAGGAGGCCGCGGCCTCTCACACTTACTACTGAGGTTGAAGCAGCCCCGCTGCTGAGCCGGTGACCGAGTCACAGATGCTGGTTTGTGCTGCATAAAATCTCTTGCATTCCTGATGCTTCTTTTGATTTTATCATTGGATAGAATCTGAGTGTCCTGAATGAATCCCGTCACGTCATTTCCTGCAACGTCTGACAGTGTCAAACTGATCCTTTCCATCCCTCCCGCTCGCTGTCCCCTGTCTCCCCCCAGGGCCTCCGGGGTGACAGAGCACCTGAGTCTGTTTTCTGACACTTACACGTGGGCACCGGGGCTGGACACTGCACAGCCAGGACAGAGGGAAGGACGGACATTCTCTTCACTGGCTGAGAAGATTCAGCTAGAAAAGTTTTAGTGAGGAAACGGGGTCCCCGCGATCCCCACCAGAAGCACCCCAGCACCTCCAGCGCCCCACGACCTTCTCCCTGAGCCCCTAAAGGACACCCTGCCTGAGGCGATGACCCCACCTGCCCCTGGCATCCACGAGAAGCAGGACAAAGGGGGTGTCATCTTCCGGGGGTCTCAGAGGTCCAGAGCATCAGAGGTCACAGTGGCCACAGGCCGAAGTACACTGCATGGGTCGTCCTCGAGTCCAAGGGGGACGGACACGGGGCCACAGTTGTGTCCCCCTAAACAAGCCTGTGGGAATCCCTGGAGTTGGGAAAAGCACCAGGCACCCTCCCCTCTGCGGCCACAGCTCATCCCTGCTGGGCAGCGCATGTCCCTCACCCAGGCCTCGGCCAGCCCCGTGTTCCGAGCAGATGCCCCTGACCCCATCCCCCCTGCCCTCGGGGCCACGTCCGCCTTGCAGAGCCCTTAGGGCACAAATATTCACATTTCAGTCAAAGGCAAACACGCAACGGGGAGGTTCAGGGATTTGACCTGTGTGTCCTCTCGTCCCGCAGGCCCATCCGGGACCGTACATGAAGGGGTCACAACTGTCAGAGGAGGACATGGACTTTGGTCACTCCGTGTACCTCCACGCCCGGCCTCACGGTCCATATAGCTAACCCAGGGTGGCCAGCTCTGAGCTGACCACTGTCCGGTTGGCGACAATGCCAGAGAGAGATTCCCGCCGGCCACTCGTCTGGAAAAGGCTCCTCGCCCCCTGAGTGCCTCAGTGCCCCTGAACCCTGTCCTCCCTCCATACAGCTGCCCACGGGTCCCCCCTGCTGCTGGCCCAGGCTTGGGAAGCCGAGGCAGACACGGACTCTGCCCTCCCTCCCGGCCGCCCATGCCCTCGGCCACCCAAGGGACCCCAGCCCTGCTGTGTCCACCCCACGCCCCAGGCAGGATTGTCCACTTGAAGGCGACCTCCACGCGAGGTCAGCAGCAAGTCAGACTCTCAGGCATTGGAGGGGCCAGCAGGAGAGTCAGGACAGGGATCTTGTTGTGGCACCAACAACTTGCGCTACAGGGATCCAGCTTCTCCCCCGTCTCTTCCAAGTCCGGGCTGTGTGCTCATTGTCCTGCTCAGACTGTGTCCCACTCTACCCCCCCACCCCCCCACCCAGGGCTTCCCCCCACTTGCCAGGCCCAGGAGGGTATATGAGGGTGGCGGCAACTTTCCTGCTCCCTGTGGACGTGGCTCGTCCTGGCTCTGACGACAGGAGTCCCCAGTCCCCGCAGCGGTCAGGGGAGTTGTTGTGGCCTGAGGAGGAAAAACGGTCCTGGCCACACAGGGGTAAAAACTAAGGAAATGATCTCTGACACACTCAGGGCACTAATGATCACTGGATGTGCCACAGGACGACACCAATTAAGACAGTGACCTGAAAAAAAAGGACTTGTCCCTCTGGAGGAAGGTCCCCGAGGGCTGGGATGTGGACAGTGTCCAACACACAGACACCAGCTCCAGATCTCAAATAGCCCAGCACTGATGCCCTGCTCTGTCCATGAGGCAGCGCAGGACGGGGTGCAACATCCTGTGAGTGCTCAGAGGCTCCCCACAAGCCCTGACCATGGAGTGAGAGGCCGGGACGCCCTCTGCCCTGTCATGGGGACAACTTCAGGAGAGAGACTCGACACGGCAGCAGGATCGTTCCCCCCAGACTGCAGGTATCTGACCCCAGACATTTGCAGGGGATAATCCACTCACACTTGAAATATTTTAGATATCAACCTTCATTTTTATAATTGAGAAAGCTCTGTCGTTAAACCATGCATTTTAAAAATAATAAAAACTAATGATTTCTAAATGAGCACAAGTCACTCAGTGTCCCATTGCCATATCAGCCTGGGGAGAGACTCAATGACAAAAAAAAAAAAATATATATATATATATATATATATTAAGATGATCAAAGATACTGAATTTTAATACATTGATCACATTAGAATATTTTGATTTATGGAAAATGTGACGGTTTTTGCTTCATACCTGGATTTTAGCATTCAGAACACTGAGTATGTTTTTGTACTGAACAAAATCACAACAATTAATGAGATTAGATTGTAGCAAAGAAAGTCCAGAGGAGGCGCAGCAGACCCCTCCTGTCTCCCCGCTGCTCCCCTCAGCAGTGTGTTTCAGTCCTTCTGCCTGTTCTGCTCCTGCTCTGTCTCTGGGGAATCCTCTCACCCCTGCACCTCTGGCCTATACCCGGGTTCTTGTATAAATAAAAATTTAAAAAAAGAAAATCCAGAGGAAATTAAAATTACATATTGTGAAATTCAGAATGTTATGCCTTTTCATCCTAAATAGTATGACAGAGAGGAGTCAAGTAGAATATCAGTAACTCTTACCACAAAATGTTGACCACTTCATGGCCCTGACACGAATGTGAGCTGGCAGGGACGTGTGACTATAGACGTGAACTTGGGATTTTTTGCCAACTCCCTCACTCATGGATTGTTAGCGATTTTGTAAAACAGTCACAGTATATAAACAAGGTCAGGAGGAGATAGATGTCAAAAATTATTTCATCATTTTAAATTTGTATACAAAACACTAAACAGATGTCAAAATTCTTGATCAACACGTATCCTGGTTTATTTCCTTATTTTCATTATTTGGCATTATTCCCAACAATGTGTTGCAATTATTTTATGTTACTACATGATCCCAAAATTCCTTCTTTAAGTGGAATGGGATGAGGAACAAAGAGGGCAGGGCTGCCCCGTGTCCAGGCGTCCCCACTCATGCATGGGCCTGGGGGGAGGAACAAACCTGCACACGGGGGACCCAAGGCCCTGAGACCAGTAGGGACAGCCACACGCACAGACTGTCTGGCTCAACCCAGAGGGGCCTCCTCCCTGCACAGACATGCATGAGTCTGAGGGGGACAGAGGGACCAAGAGGGACCTGGGGGTGGACGAGCCCATCCTGCAGGAGGGACGTGTGACTGTGACCCAGGAGGAGACTCTGTGGGAAACGTGGTATCTGGGTCCTCAGATGTGGGGAGTCAGGGGCAGGGAGATGAGGAGACAAGGGGATGGACCAGGAGGCAGCAGTGAGGCGACAGGACACGCCGCACGGGGATGCTGAGCCCAGATCACTCAATTCCAGGACAGTGTTGGGTCCTGGGGAGCAGGAAAACAGAGACCCGCACACCCCACCGCCTTGCACACCCGTTCCTGTGGGGCCTCCCCAGACCAGGGCTGTGCTGGAGGAGCAGGGACAGCTGTCAAGTATGGGGAGGGGCTGTACATGGTCATGTGTCCTCTGGGGCTGTGCCCTGGACAACCTCTGGGAGGTGTGCTGGGCAAAGACGCTGGGGCCTGGGCAGAAGGCAAGAGCAGCACAACTGGGGCGAGGAGCGAAGCATGGGAGCTCCGTTGAGATTTTTGACAAATACGAGATTCTAATTTGTTCATGTTTTGTAGGGGACAGATAAAATTTTCAGTTTTCACCAATCTTCCGGACTTATGTGGAGAGTGTAATAATGACATATTCACATGAGGTTGCAATAAATGGGTTGAACGAAACAGCAGGCATAGATGATATTAGTGTCCATAGAACTGGAAGGAATAATCATGTAGAAAATACATTCAGTTATTATCTTGCATTGATAACCCATTCTATTTTCAATATTGGAAGAATTAAGATTTTGCTTCTCTTTACTTTTCTATACAGATGATGGCCCCAGGGATGACCAATCTCAAGGCCGTGACAGAATTTGTGTTCCTGGTGTTCCCCACCCAGGGGACCATGGGCTTCTTGCACCCGCTGCTCTTCTCCCTGGTCTACCTGTGCACCCTGCTGGGGAATGGGCTCATCATCTTCATCACCACCCCCGACCGGCACCTCAACACCCCCATGTAATTCTTCCTAAGGGGTCTGTGTTCTTGGACCTCTGCTTCATCTCAGCCATAGTCCCCAACTCCATCTCCAACTCTCTGAGGCACAGCAGCTCCATTTCCTTCCTGGGCTGTGTCGTCCAGGTCTTCATGATGATTTTTTCAGCAGATGCAGAGATGACTCTTTTAAGAGTGATGAGCCTTGACCACTATGCTGCCATCTGCCACCCCCTGCACTATGACGTCCTCATGAGCAGGAACAGGTGTATGCAGCTAACAGCTGTGTCCTGGTTTGGTGGGGGTCTCTATGCTGTGATTAACTCAGCTGGAACCTTCTCCTTGTCCTACTGTGGGTCCAACGTGGTCCACCAATTCTTCTGTGACATCCCCCAGTTATTGGCTATTACCTGCTCAGGAAATTTGATGAACAAACTTGTCTCCATTCTCATTAGTTTGGTTTTGGGGATCTGCTATTTCATTTTCATCTTCATTTCCTATGTCCACATCTTCTCTACTGTCAGGAAGATCCCATCCACAGAAGGGAAGGTCAAAGTGTACTTCACTTGCCTTCCCCACCTGCTGGTTGTGGTGCTGTATTTCTTCACTGGATGCTTTGCTTATCTGAAGCCGGCCTCAGAGACCCTGTCTGTATCTGACTTGGTCATTTCTATGTTCTACACGGTGGTGCCCCCCTCATTTAATTCCGTCATATACAGTCTGAGGAACCAAGCCATAAATTTGGCTGTGGAGAGACTGATCAAGGGCCAGTACACCAGCATTTGAGATATCACTGTTTTCATTAATTAATGACACCATCTACATTTATAGACCCAGCAGTTATTTAGATTTTCCATCCAACTCTTACCCGTGATCATTTTAATGTAAAATAAGACATTTCATTACAGATTTCCTTTGCAAATTTTAACATTGTTCTATTCTTCAAAAATATATTTCCTGAGCCTCCCAGGTGGCACAACCATTGAGTGCTGGGTTGCGAAGCTGCCCATAGTCTCTGCAATGCTGGTTCGGTCCCTGGTCGCTGGCGAGGGTCACACATGGCAGGCAGACCTCCCTGCTGCACCTGCTGCTGCCCTCAGCAGTGTATTTCGTCAGTCGTCCTGCTCTGCTTCCTGCTCTGGCACTGGTGAATTCTCTCACCCTACCACACTTCTGACTGTACCCAGTGCTTGTGTAAATAAATAAATAAATGTTAAATAATATATATTTCCTAGGTTCTCCCCAGTTGTGCAGATGTTGAGTGCTGGGTTGCGAAGCTGCCCGCATCCTCTGCAGCGCTGGTTCGATCCCAGGCTGCTCCCCGGCCACCAGAGGAGGGTCCTGCATGGCGCGCAGACCTCTCCTGCTGCCCGCTGCTACCCTCAGCAGTGTACTTCAGTCCTTCTGCCTGTTCTGTTCCCCGCTCTGGCTCTGGTGAATTCTCTCACCCTCCCACACTTCTGACTATACTCACTGCTTGTATAAATAAATAAATAAATCTTAAAATACATACATATATATATATATATGTATATATTTCCTAAAATAATGCAGCCATTTTTCAAAACTCATATCTGTGTGGCATTCAATATGTGAATCCTAGTTTTTTAAATATTATGGCTGGTATATGAAAGAATGTTCTAGACCTCACTCATCTCCAACATTTACATGAAATCAAGCAGTTGTAAAGGGGGTTTGTCCTTGGGAGTACACGGTCATGGGACCCCAGTTCTGGGCACTTGGTATCCACAGCCCCTGTGTGTCTCCACTGAGGACCCCGCCTTGTGGAGGGGAGGGGAGGGGAGACAGAAAGTGAGGCCTACCAACCCTCACGATTCGTAATGGGGCAACATCCTCCAAGAGAAATTAATTCTTCTGTTCAAAAGTCAAATAGGAATTGCACTTGAAATGAATCTCCCACAGATGGGTGGAAGTTTCTTAAACAATCTGAATCTGGGGTGTTTCTGTAGCCTACCTATTGTAAACAGAGCTGCAATAAACTAGCAGTACAGGCGTCCTCTTGAATTAACGTGCTTTTGTCCCTTGGGTAGATCACTAGGAGTGGGATTGCTGCATCATATGGAAGCTCCATTTTAATCAGTTTGAGTAATCTCCACACAGCTCTCCATAGTGGTTGGATCAGTTCATACACCCACCAGCAGTGCAGGAGAGTTCGTTTTTCTCCACATCGGATGCCCCCTCATTGATGACTGGATCAAGAAGATGTGGTCTATACACACCATGGAATATTACTCAGCAATCAAAAAGATAAATTTGTGCTATTCACAGCAACACAGATGGAGCTGGAAGGGATCATGCTCAGTGAAATAAGCCAGAAAGAAAAAGAAAAAAATACCAGAATGTCTCACTCATAGCAGGGACATAGAGGATCCAAATAAGACAACAGGAAAAAAAAGTAATTATAATAAAGGAAAAAGCAACACCAATAGGTGACTATACACCAGACTCACTACAATGGGGACAAGGGAGAAGGATAAAAATGGGTGGGAAGGGCACAGGGGACGGCAGTGATGCTCACGGTTGAGTGGGTGCTGGATCTCACAGGGACTACACCTGAGATGAGAAAGCATACATTGTGCAAAAAATGAAAAATGATGTAAAAATATATAAAAAAATCAAAAATAAAAAAGAATCAGAGTCTATGATTGAAACCTCTGTTACATGGTCATTTATATGGCATTCTGATTGGATTACAGTCCATGAAAAGCATGTTTTAAAAAAATGTGAACTATTTTTGAAGAACTATGTTTCTTCTACTAATTTTTATAATTTTTAAGATATGTGTTGCTCTTGTGTTTATTTTTAGGAGTCCACATTTGAGGTGTTCAAAAGGTTGTTTGTTGATATCCTGTACCAGGTCTTCTTCCCACTTTCTGGTACTTTTATTTTCCAGCAGGTTCTGTGCTATAAACGCCAGAGTCTCACGGCTGCTCACCCATCCTGAGAACATGAGCTGGGTGGAGGCTCCTCACTCACACGTCCTCCCTGCAGCAGGACATGGTGTCTCCAAACACGCCTGATGGATCATAACAGACTCAGTCCAGACAATATTTCTCTTATAACTTACATGTTAATGACCAGACCACATCCATTGACATTTCAGAATAAAATCGTGTGGGGAAAGTACCCCAAGTTGCTCATCTTTCCTTGAAAGACCCTGAAGGCAGGTGTCTCCCCCCTGAGCCTCCATCACTCTCAGGCCACAGCCTTTACACACTTTATGTCTTGGCTTTGAGCGAAGCCTCTAGACTCTGTTGAGAAGAGGATTTGACCTCCCGAGTGGGGTGACGTGGGGTCATGGTAATAATTGCCAATAATCATGTCTTGGCTGTTTTGTTTTGGGGCTCCATTGCTGCCCCACTGTGTGTGCAGTGCCCCCTCACACTCCACAGAACACCCTAGTGAACACCCTCCTGCCTCCACAATTCAAGGAAAGGTAACCCCAAGGGTAACAAACAGGTGGCCCCAACACACTAGAGAGCTCCTGGGCCTCAGAAACTGCTGTGATCACAAGCCCTGCACGGGGAGAAGCCACGTGCACCCCACACTCCTGACAAGGGCAAGTGTCAATCCACACACATGTGTCCCCACCACAAGAGGGAGCAGCACCCCAGTAGAGACCCAAAGCCAAGGCCTAGGGGGACATTCTCTAAGGAGGACACGCTGGTGCCTGCAGAGTCGCGGGCAGGTGGATTCAGCTCCAGACCCTACTCCGTGCTCTCTGGTACGACCTGACCCACACACGGATGTGTTTGTTCCTGTTCCGGCATGGGCTCATCCTGTGGGGCCAGCGGAGTCCAGGGCGTGATTGTGTCATTATTCAGTGTTAATGTCTAATAAGCTGGGCAGACGCTGTCCTGCTGCTTCCTGGGACCTCTGAGAGCTGCCGGTGATGACGCTACAGCTCCTCACACTCAGCCCACACTTTCCGTAGTGTCCCCTTCCCTCAACGTGTGCTGGACACCGGGGTCCTCACAGTGGACAGACTCGAATCTGTGTCAGAGAGATTAAATGTGGGGATGTGCTCCTGGGCTGAGAAGCTTTGCTCAGCCGGGGTGAGCAGGAAGGACTGACCATTCTCTTCATGGGCTGAGGAGTTTCAACCAGAAGAGTTTAAGTGAGGACACAGGATCCCCCACAACCACGTGAGCAGCACCACAGCCCCTCCAGCTACCCATGACCTTCTCCCTGAGGTCTAAAGGACACCCCAACCAGTGCTGACCGCACCTGCCCTTACCATGCAGGCAGAGCAGGAGGAAGTGTGTATCATCTCCCTGGCAGTCTAGGGTATCCAGAGCATCGGTATTCACTGTCCCCTGTGGCAGCATCCCCCAGGGGTAGGCATGTGTCGTGTGCAAGGCCTAGGCGGGGGGACATGTGGGCACATGAGCGGGCAGTCGGGTTGCGGGGTCTGTCCCCCTAAACAGCACCCAAGGGGATCCCCAGAGTTGGGTGAAGCTCCAGGCACCCTCCTGTCTGCGGCCATTGTCCATCCCAGCTGAGCAGCATGTGATCCCTCACCCCGGACTCAGCCAGTCCTGGTTTTCGAGCAGATATTCCCTGACACCTACCTCCTGCCCTCAGGGCCGCCTCCGTCTCGAATTGCCCTTTGGGGAGTTCTAGGACTATCCTGTGTGTCCTCCCATCCCGAGGGCCCAGCCGGAACCTCACATGAAGGGGTCAATTCCCGTCAGGGGAAGAAACGGACTTCGGTCACCTTGTGTCCCTCCCCCGGCCTCAGGAGCCACACAGCTCCACCGGGTGCGGACAGCTCTACGTTGACCACTGTCAGGTTGGCTCTGATGCCGGAGAGTGACCTCCTGCCAGCTGCTCACGTGGAGGAGGCACCTTGCATGCAGGTTCCTCAGCGTACCCTGAGTGCTGTCCTCCCCTCCCAGCGGCTGACCACGATCCCCCGGCTGCTGTGGGTGCTCGGGCGGCCAAAGCGGTGGCCTGGGTGGCACAGGCAGACCCAGACACCCGCCCCCAGGGGACCCCAACCCAGCCGTGTCCACCCCACACGCACCTTGGCAGGACTGTCCACGTGAAGGCGATGTTCACGTGAGGTCACCAGCAAGTCAGACTCTCAGGCACTAGAGGGGCTGGCGGGAGCATCAGGACAGGGAGAGAAGCTGCAGCGCCAACAACTTCTCTTTGGAGTCCGGCTTCTGCCACTCTCTTTCCCAGACTGGGGAGTCTGCTCGTTGTCCGGCTCACCCTGTCCCCACGCTGCCCCACTGACCCCAGCAGTGTCTCCCCCCACCTGCCAGGCCTGGAGGGCACACACAGGTAGCAGCGACTTTCCTGCTCCCTGTGACTGGGTTCATCCTGGCTCTGATGACGGGGCCACCTGGGTCCCCACAGCAGTCAGGAGAGGTGATGGGCCTGGTGGGACAGGTCCTGTCCTCACAGTGTGAAAACTAAGGAAATCCCCTCTGACACACTCGGTGCACTAATGATCACTGAATGTGCTAAAGGACGACGCCAATTAACACAGTTTTTTTTAAAAAAAAGTATGTTTCTCAGCTCTGGAGGAAGGTCCCTGAGGGCTGGAATGTGGACCATGTCCAACATGTGGACGCCAGCTCCAGAGCTCAAATAGCCCAGCCCTGAGGCCCTGCTCTGTCCATGAGGCAGCACAGAATGGGGTGGAACATCCTGTGAGTGCTCAGAGGCTCCCCATGAGCCCCGACCATGGAGTGAGAGGCCGGGACGCCCTCTGTCCTGCCATGGGGACAACTTCAGGAGAGAGAATTAACACGGCAGCAGGACCATTCCCCCCAGACTGCAGGTATCTGCCCCAGCCATTTTCAGGGGAGAATCCACTCACACTTGGAAAATTTTAGATATCAAGCTTCATGTTAGACTGGAGAACGCACCGTAGTTAAACTATTCACTTTGTAAATCATGACAAATAATGCTGATGGGGCCCAAGTCGTCATGTCCCACTGCCCTGTCAGCCTGGGTGAGGCTCAGGGAGAGAAAACATTTTCTCTTGTAATTTACGATGGTCAAAGACACTGACTTTTAATAGGTTTTGATACATGGGAGACGTGACGATTTTTGCCGCACACCTGGGATGAGCATCAGCACACTCTGTGTGTTCTGGGCACTGAATAAAATCACAGCATTTAATAGAATTGGATGGTGATGAAGACATTCCAGAGGGAACTAAAAATTACACTTATTGTTCAATTCAGAATGTTATGCCTTTTCTCCTAAACATGATGATAGATATGACTCAGGTAGAAATTCAGTAACTTGTCAGCGACACTGTTGACCCCTTCATGGCTCTGGCAGTAACATGATGGTGGTGCCGACATCTGTTTAATTATGGACATGAACTTGGAATTTTTCCCCAACTCCACACTCAGGGATGTCAGTGTAATTGTAAAATGAGTCACAGTATTTGCACTGGGGCTGGGAGATATGTCAAGTTATTTTATCCGATTTAAAGATGTATTTAAGGTCACTTGACAGATGTCAACATTTTTCACCACCAAGTACCCTGATTTATTTTTGTGTTTTCATGAAATTTCTCGAATTATTCCCACCAAGGTGTGGAAATAATTTTATTTATTTTTTATTTTTTTTAAGATTTATTTATTTATTTATACAAGCACTGGGTACAGTCAGAAGCGTGGGAGGGTGAGCGAATTCACCAGAGCCAGAGCGGAGAGCAGAGCAGGCAGAAGGACCAAAGTACACTGCTGAGGGGAGAGCCAGCGGCAGGCGAGGTCTGTGTGCCATGTGGGACCCTCCTCTGGTGGCCGGGGAGCAGCCGGGGATCGAACCGGTGCTGCAGAGGCTGCGGGCAGCTTCGCAACCCAGCACTCAACCTCTGCACCACCAGGGAGGCACTGGCAATAATTTTATATTACTATATTCTCCTAAAATCCCTGCTTCCCCAGGGCCTGCCCCTCCGGCACCCCACAGAGGTGTGAGAGGGTGAGATTGGGGAGGGTAGGAGAGAGGACAGGGTTGCCCCAATTCCAGAGGTCCCCTCTCATGCATGGGCCTGTGGGGAGGAACAAACCCGAACCCGGGGGACCCGGGGCCAAGGGATCGGCAGGGACAGTCATACCCACAGACTGTCAAGCTCAGCCCCGGAGCAGCCTCCTCCCTGCACAGATGTGCATGAGTCTGAGGGGGACAGAGGGGCCGGGAGGGACCCGGGGTGGACGAGCCCATCCTGCAAGAGTGGTGTGTGGTGTGACCCAGGAGGAGATTCTGTGGGAAACGTGGTCTCTGGGTCCTCAGATGTGGGGAGTCAGGGGCAGGGAGGTGAAGAGATGAGCGGCCAGAACCAGAGGCAGCAGTGAGGCCACAGGGGCAGGAATCTAAAAGAGGAGGTGTCAGGATATGCCACACGGGGTCGCCAAGCCCAGGTCATTCAGTTCCAAGACAGTGTCGGGTCCTGGGGCAGGAAAACAGGGACCCGCACACCCCACCTCCCTGCACACCTGTCCCTGTGCAGACTCCCCAGATCAGAGCTGTGCTGGAGGAGCAGGGACAGGCTCTCCAGGGTGGGGAGGGGATGGACATGGTCACGTGTCCTCTGTGGCTGTGCCCTGGACAACCTCTGGGAGGTGTGCTGGGTGGAGACGCAGGGGCCTGGGCAGGAGGGGGACCCGAGGGCCTGGGAATGACTGGGCACTTGGTGTCTGTCAATTCAGCTCACTGAGAGACCTGATATTCAGGATTTATCAAGGTCATTTAAAATTTCATTTCTTCACAAATAAATGGACACATGTTGGGATAATACATCAATAGCACATTCATATGAGTAAAAATATAAATTTGCTCAGACAATAAAGCATAGATCGCACAACTGTTTTATGCTGATAACCCATTTTGTGTTCAATATTGGAGGATACGAAATGTTTTTTTCCTCTTTATTTTTTATACAGATGATGGTTCCAGGGGTGACCAATCTCATGACCATGACAGAATTTGTGCTCCTGGGTTTCCCCACCCAGGGGACCATTGCCTTTTTGCACCCGCTGCTTTTCTCCCTGGTCTACCTGTGCACCCTGCTGGGGAACGGGCTCATCGTCCTCATCACCACCCTTGACTGGCACCTCCACACCCCCATGTACTTCTTACTGAGGAGTCTGTCCTTCGCGGACCTCTGCGTCATCTCAGCCACGGTCCCCAAGTCCATTGCCAACTCTCTGAGGCAGAGCAGCTCCATCTCCTCACCGGGCTGTGTCCTCCAGGTCTTCATGATGGTTATTTCAGCAGCTACAGAGATGAGCCTCCTTACAGTGATGAGCCTTGACCGCTATGTTGCCATCTGCAACCCCCTGCACTATGAGGTCATCATGAGCAGGGACAGGTGTGAGCAGCTGACAGCTGTGTCCTGGCTGGGTGGGGTTCTCCATGCTTTGATGCACACAGCTGGAACCTTCTCCTTGCCCTATTGTGGTTCCAGCGTGGTCCATCAGTTCTTCTGTGATATCCCCCAACTAATGGCTATTTCCTGCTCAGGAAATTTAATGACCGAACTTGCCCCCATTCTCATCAGTGTGGTCTGGGGTATCTGCTGTTTTATTTTCATCATCATTTCCTATGTGCACATCTTCTCTGCTGTCAGGAAGATCCCATCCACAGAAGGGAAGGCCAAAGTCTACTCCACCTGCCTTCCCCACCTGCTGGTTGTGGTGCTGTTTCTCTCCGCTGGATTCTTTGCTTATCTGAAGCCTACCTCAGGGACCCCGTCCATGTCTGACCTGGTCATTTCTATTTTCTACATGATGGTGCCCCCCACCTTTAATCCCGTCATCTACAGTCTGAGGAACCAAGCCATGAAGGCGGCTGTGGGGAGACTGATGAAGGGGAGACTCACCAAGGAGTAACAGGAAAGTCGAGTTCGTGGCTCCATCACGACACTCTTATTTTAGAAGTCCAATGCGCTATCCATTGTGCTACAGAGCCACGACACTCTTATTTTAAATTATCTCATAACACGGTGGACAGAACTGTGAGAGGAACCAGGGATGATGGAGGAGGCCTCACCGGGGATGGTGGTTAAGGAGAAAAAGTGGATTTAAATATTATCCTTCTGCAGGAGTTGGGGGCCGAGGTAGGTGTCTGTGGAGGAGGAAGTCGAGGCAGGTTTAGTCTCTGAACTTGGGGTTTCCTGCATTGGGGCCCCAGGTTTTTGCAGCCTGGAGCCCAAACAGGTGTCAGGGGGAGTGCCCTGTATCCTCAGAATTCCCACCAGCCCTTTGGGCCATACGTGGGCCGGCCCTGCTAGTGACCATCATGGGATCCCCATCTGCCAGGTCTCAGGGCCGTTCCATGGGATCCCTCAGTTCCCTGGTCTGTTGGGAACTCTCTGCTGGGCCGAGGACACTGACCTGTTACCCACAAACTCAGGGTCCTGCAGGGAGGAGCTGACTCTCCCATGGGCAGCAGGCTCCAGCCAAGCCAGGGGGCAGTTGCCCTGGGTGTCCTGTCCGGGTCAAACACTAACTGTCTTTTGCCCAAATCCCAGGGAGACATCATCAGACCTGGAGGAGTGATGACCACCAGAGTTCTGGCTTCTCTGATGGCCTTGGGCCTCGCTAAGCAGCCCATCCTGTCCCCTGGGGAGCTGGTCCTGGGGATTGTGGCGTCGCATGTTGGGGTTTCAGGGAAAGGAGAGAAATGCCCAGGCAGGTCTAGGATACGGGTGGGCGGGTCCAGCATCTGTTCATAGACACAGTGGTGCTGCCCACCGGCCGCAGTGGACAAAGGACTGGGGTGGACGTTGTATCCTGTACTGGTGTAGCTGCACTAGGCTGACTCCAGGAACCCCAGGTGGGGGTGCACACCCCTCCGGAACTACTGTGCGTGGCCTCAGCGTGGCAGGTCCAGAAGGGGGTGGACAGGCTGCCGGAGGGTCCAGGAACTCGGGTTGTGGCAGGGCCTCAAGAGCAGTGACCACACACACCCACAGCCAGGATGGGGCCCCCAACACCACCCACCCCAGGCCTCCAGCTTCACTTCCCCCAGGGTAGTGCCCTCTCGCTGGGAAGCTCTGGACTTGGCCTGGTGGATGTTGCGGACATAAATGGGACAGTGCGTGGGCCCAGGACTGTCCATCCCCTGTGTCCTCCACCAGTATCCCCTGTTGTCTAAGACCCTGACCTGTTGGGGCCGTGAGGTTCTGAGAAGTCCCACACCCGGAGAGGGCCCCCACTCTGCTGTGTCAGAACCCAGTCACAGACCATCCCAAGGACAATCCGACAGTGCCACCTCAGGACTGACCCGCAGTGGAAGATAAACACAAGCTTCCCTCACACATGACATCAGTTCAAATGTGATGACAGAGTCACAGGCGCTGAGAGTAAATGACATTTTTAAATAAAATAATTCTGAGAGATGCGAACAAATTCCCATGACAGAAGACCCAGGTGCTACCCCCTCTCACTCCTAGGGGATTGCTTGGTTTCCCTCCCCCGCACCCCCTCCGGCCTCCAAGTGCCCGTCCCCACCTGCCAGGCCCAGGAGGGCACACAGGGGGTGGCGGCGACTTTCCTGCTCCCTGTGACTTGGCTCACCTGGGGCTCTGACAATGGGGCCATACCAGATTCCCCCTTCTAATCAGTGGAGGCTGATGGAGCCTGAGGATGAGGAACCACAATCCAGTCCTCACAGGAGTCAAAGCAACAAAACTGCACCTGTCGCACTCAGCACACAAATGGTCAATGAATGTGCTATAGGACGATGCCAATTAAGACAGTCAACCTTCTGGAGGAAGGTCCCTGAGGGCTGGAATCTGGACAGTGTCCAACACACAAACACCAGCTCCAGAGATCAAATAGCCCAGCACTGAGGCCCTGCTCTGTCCACGAGGTGGCGCAGGACGGGATGGAACATCCTGTGAGTGCTCAGAGGCTCCCCACGAGCCCCGACCATGGAGTGAGCGGCCGGGAAGCCCTCTGTCCTGCCATGGGGACAACCTCAGGAGAGAGACTCGACACGGCAGCCCAGGAAATTCCCCCCTAGCCTACAGGCATTTGCAGGGGAGAATCCACTCACATTTAAGAGTTTTCACATTAAAGCCTCATTTTATACTGGAGAACACACCATAGTTAAACTATTCACATTGTTAATCACTACAACTAATACTGACGGGGCCCAAGTCGTTGTGTCCCACTGCCCTGTCAGCCTGGGTGAGACTCGGTGAGAGAAAACATATTCTCTTGTATGAATGATGCTCAAACACATTGAGTTTTAATATATTGATCATATTAGGAGATTGTGACTTATGGGAGACGTGACGATTTCTGCCGCACACCTGGGATGAGCATCAGCACACTCAGTGGGTTCTGGCTGCTGAATAAAATCACAGCAATTAATAGAATTGGATGGTGAGGAAGACATTCCAGAGTGAATTAAAAAATACACTTATTGTTCAATTCAGAATGTTATGCCTTTTCTCCTAAATGTGATGACAGATATGAGTCAGGTAGAAATTCAGTAACATGTCATCAACACTGTTGACGTCTTCATGGCTCTGGCACTAACATGATGGTTGCACCGACATCTGTCTATTTGTGGAAGTGAACTTGGGATTTTTCCCCTACTCCACACTCAGGGATTGTCAGTGTAATTGCAAAATAAATCACTGCATTTAAACAGGGCCTGAGGGGGATATGTCAAGTTATTTTATTAATTTTAGAGATGAACTTGAGTCACTCAACAGATGTCAATATTTTTCACCACCACATACCCTGGTTTATTTTCTTGTTTTTATTAAATTTCGGGAATTATTCCCAACAATGTGTTGCAATTATTTATTATTATTATATTCTCCTAAAAATCCTGCCTCACCAGGGACTGCCCCTCCGTCACCCCACAGAGTGTGGAGAGGGTGAGATTGGAGAGGAGGAGAGAGGGCAGAGCTGCCCCATGTCCAGATGTCCCCACTCACGTACGGGCCCAGGGGGAGGAACAAACCCGCACCCGGGGAACCTGGGGCCCTGGGACCGTCAGGGACAGCCACATGCACAGACCTTCCGGCTCAGCCCTGCATGACTCAGACATGCATGAGTCTGAGGGGGACAGAGGGGCCGGGAGGGACCCGTGGTGGACGAGCCCATCATGCAGGAGGGATGTGTGGGTGTGACCCAGGAGGAGACTCTGCGGAAAACATGGTCTCTGTGTCCTCAGATGCGGGGAGTCAGGGGCAGGGAGGTGAGGAGATGAGGGGACGGACCAGTTGTCAGCAGTGAGGCCACAGGGGCAGGAATCTGAAAAAGGAGGCATCAGGAAATGCTGCATGGGGACAGCAAGCCCAGATCATTCAGTTTCAGGACAGTGTCAGGTCCTGGGGAACAGGAAAACAGGGACCCACACGCCCCACCTCCCTGCACACCCGTCACTGTGGGGCCTCCCCAGACCAGGGTTGAGCTGGAGGAGCAGGGACAGGCTCTCCAAGGTGGGGAGGGGATGGGCATGGTCACGTGTCCTCTGGGGCTGTGCCCTGGACAACCTCTGGGAGGTGTGCTGGGCAGAGAAGCTGGGGCCTGGGCAGGAGAGGAGCCGCGTGCCTGGGAATGACTGGGCACTGGTGGTCTGTCAATTCAGTTCACTGAGAGACCTGATATTCAGGTTTTATCAAGGTCATTTAAAATTTCATTTCTTCACAAATAAATGGACACATGTTGGGACAATACATCAATAGCGCATTCACATGAGTAAAAATATAAATTTGCTCAGATAACGATAAAGCATAGATTGCTGATAACCCATTTTGTGTTCAATAAAGGAAGATATGACAATGTTTTCTTCCTCTTTATTTTTTTATACAGATGATGGCTCCAGGGGTGACCAATCTCATGGCCGTGAAATAATTCATCCTCCTGGGGTTCCCCACCCAGGGGACCATGGGCTTCTTGCACTCGCTACTTATCTCCCTGGTCTACCTGTGTGCCTTGCTGGGGAACGGGCTCATCATCTTCATCACCACCCTGGATCGGCACCTCCACACCCCCATGTACTTCTTCCTGAGGAGTCTGTCCTTCTCGGACCTCTGCCTCATCTCATCCACGGTCCCCAAGTCCATTGCCAACTCTCTGAGGCACAGCAGCTCCATATCCTTCCCTGTCTGTGTCCTCCAGGTCTTCATGGTGGTTATGTCAACAGGTACAGAGATGAGCCTCCTCACAGTGATGAGTCTTGACCGCTATGCTGCCATCTGCCACCCCCTGCACTATGAGGTCATCATGAGCAGGGACAGGTGTGTTCAGCTCACAGCTGTGTCCTGGCTGTGTGGGGGTCTCTATGCTGTGATTCACACAGCTGGTACCTTCTCCTTGTCCTACTGTGGGTCCAACGTGGTCCACCAGTTCTTCTGTGACGTGCCCCAGTTACTGGTGATTTCTTGCTCAGGAAATTTAATGAACAAACTTGTCCCCATTCTCATTAGTGTGGTCTGGGTTATCTGATGTTTTATTTTCATCGTCATTTCCTATGTCCACATCTTCTCTGCTCTCCAGAAGATCCCTTCCACAGACGGAAATGCCAAAGTCTACTCCACCAGCCTTACCCACCTGCTGGTTGTGGTGCTGTTTGTCTCCACTGCATTGTTTGCTTATCTGAAGCTGATCTCAGGGACCCCGTCCATGTCTGACCTGTTCATTTCTATGTTCTACACGGTGGTGCCCCCCACCTTTAATCCCGTCATCTACAGTCTGAGGAACCAAGCCATGAAGGCGGCTGTGGTGAGACTGATGAAAGGCCAGTACCCCAAGATGTGAGATACCACAATCAAAATTTATAGCCATTCATTAATTCAGCTTTTCCCCCCTAACTCATAAATGTCATCATTTATAAGCATCAATATCTTGCATTAGGATTATTCCCTTGTCACAAATTCATATTCTCATAATCCTCACTAGACTCCTTTTTCCTAAATAGCTGCATCCTTCCCCCAACCCCCCCCCCGTGTGATGTTCATAAACTGAATCCAGCTCATGGTTAAAAACTTGTATTTGGGGCCTCCCCGGTGGTGCAGCGGTTGAGCGCTGGGTTGCGAAGCTGCCCGCAGCCTTTGCAGTGCCGGTTCAATCCCCGGCTGCTCCCAGGCCACCGGAGTAGTGTCCCACATGGCACGCAGTCCTCTCCTGCAGCCCGCTGCTCCCCTTAGCAGTGTACTTCGGTCCTTCTGCCTGCTCTGTTCCCCAGTCTGGCTCTGGTGAATTCGTTCACCTTCCCGCGCTCCTGACTGTACCCAGTGCTTGCATAAATAAATATAAATAAATATATAAATCTTTTAAAAAAAATAAACAAAAACAAAACTTGTATTTGTTGCAGAAAGAATGTTCTAGAACTCACATTCACCAACATTTACATAATGTGAAGCAGTGGTAAAGGGGTCTGCCCTCAGGACCACATGGCCACGGGACCCCAGTCCTGGGGCTCGGTTCCCACAACTTGCGTGTGTCTCCACCAAGGGCCTTGTCCTTGTTGATGGCAGGGGAGACAGAGAGTGAGGCCCCCCATCCCTCATGATTCCTCACGGGGCATCTTCCTCTAGGAGAAGTTCCTGTTCCTGATCAAAGGACAAATGAAACCCCACCTGACACTGCCAGAGGTGGAAGGATGGACACTTCCTTGGTTAGTAGGAATCTATGAGTGAAACCTGGAATGGATGGAATGTTAATTTCTGTGATGCCTGTTTGGATGCCAATGTGACTGCACCCCTTGATGTGGTGTTTCCAAAAGTAAAGTTAGATGAATTATCTTTGAAGACCTCCATTTCTACTTAAAAAATTATCATTTTTAATTTGCTGTATTCATTCTTAGCTTCCTTAGTTTTCCAGATTCTATCTTGATTCTGTGCAAGGTATTCACCTCCAACTTCTTGTAGATTAAACTAAAGTTCACTTTTATTCTACTTGGGAACAATATTATTATTTTATTATTAAAAGTAAAGCATGGCATATTTGCAATTTTTTTAATAATTCTACACATCTGCACTGCATGTCAGAAGGTATCACTCTTATCCTAACATTGATAACATGAGCTGGGGTAACTTTCCTCCTCTCCGGAGCAGGTCACTGGGTCTCCAAGCTCTCTTGACTGATGAGCACATTTTGTCCACAAAACTATTTATTATAATAAAATGTAGTTAATCACAAGACATGACTCGTCCATTCCAATTTCAGAATGAAACCTGAGTTAGAAAATCACTCACAGTAATATTTGTTCCAGTGATAGCATGAGAGCACAGTGCCCATCCCTTGGGATATGACGTCATTCCTGGTCAGATTACTGTGGATGTATTTTCTGTTTTAACTTTAATAAATCCAGTGAGTGTCTGTTGAGAAGGGATGTTTACCATGAGTGTTTCACCCCAACATCACATTAATTTTGTTATTTGTTTTATCAAAGGAGAAGTCTCATTTATACTTTTTACTTTTTCACCGTGGGTCACTCTTCACTCCCCCACATGCACCAGTGTCCACTCAGAATCTACTAAATGCCCTGCAGTGTCTGGCCCCTCCGTCCACACTCCTATCTCCTCCTTGTTTCTGTCTGGTAATGAGCAAATTTTTGCACTCAGTCCAACATTTCCTTTTGCTGTTTGCCCATACCCCAGTTCCCCACCCGCAGCCCCACGGCACCGCCTGCACTGACCCGGGTGGGCCTCGGCCCGGCCCCTGTCTCCTCAGAGCAGCTGGCAGATCGTTCCTCTGTCACACAAACAACACATGAGACAAAATGGAAGAAGTTTTATTTATTGTGGATGAATGGAGACCGTGGGGTGTATTTGGAAGAAACTTCAGAATCACCTTCAGTTTCTTGGGGCTGCAGCTTCTGGGACTGCTCGTCAGGGCAGGTCCCTCACGCTGGCTCCGTCCTCCACCTTCCCTCCTGCGCCTGCAGGGGAGGTTCCCCAGCGCCCGCCCACGAGCTTGTTTGTTGTGTGTGACCCTGACCTGGGGGGCCTGTGAGGATTTGGGGAGACCACACCCGGGAGAGGGCCCCCCACTCTGTGGTGTCAGAGCCTGAGGCACACCCACCACGAGGACACGCCAGATGGCACAGCCGCAGGCCTGACCCCCATTGTAAGGTCACCACCCGCCTCCGTCAGACACACCCGTTCACATGTTGTTCCATTTCCAGGCGCTGAGGTAAATGGCCTTTTCGAATAACATAATTCTGAGAGACGTGAACAAACCCGTGTCAAAAGACCCAGGTGCTTCCCCGTCCCGCTCCTGGGGGATTTCTTGGTTGCCTACCTCTCCCCCCCTCCTCACCCCAAACCCCCTGCCAGGCCCAGGGTGTGCCCAGGGGTGGCGGCAACTTTCCCACTCCCTGTGGACGGGGCTCGTCCTGGCATGACACTGGGGCCACCCGGTCCCCGCGCGGTCAGGGGAGATGGGGTTGAGGGGGACCAGGTCCTGCCTTTGGAGCTTCCAGGGCGCCCGATGTGCTATGTAAAGGTCAGCATGACGCTATGTCAATTTTTCTGTTTTTTCTTTTCTTTTTTTAAAGATTTATTTATTTATTTTACACGAGAACTGGGGTACAGGCCAGATGTGTGGGGGGTGAGAGGACTCACCAGAGCCAGAGCAGGGAACAGAACAGGCAGACTGACCGGAACACACTGCTAAGGGGAGCAGCGGGCCAGACAGGAGAGGTCTGCGTGCCATGTGGGACCCTCGCTGGCCAGCCAGGATCGAACTGGCTCTCAGAGGCTGCGGGCAGCTTCACAAGCTGTGCTCAACCGCCTGCGCCGCCATGGGAGGCCCTGGTCAGATCTCTTTAATATTTTCTATTTTCCTGTGGACCAAACTTCTACATCTCTGTTGAGCCGGAAGTTGATGTCATCAGTGACGTCACATGAGGTTATGCGAGTTTACAACATGCCACCAACCAATAAATGCATTATTCACGGGGTTTGTTGCTTATTTTGGGGGTTAATTTCCCACTCTGCAGGCACAGTGCCCCCCGCAGTTCCCACAACACCCTGTTAGTGCCTCCTCTTCTTCCATGCCCGTCCCCTTGCTTCTCTCTGTTCCCTCAAGAAACAGGACATTTTTTCACTAATCCTGACATCTGCTTTTGCTGCATTTGGTGATGGAGCTTCTCTGTATTTCTGTTCCACAGACGAGTGAGACCATCTGCATCTGTCTCTCACTCTCCGGCTCATTTCACTTCTCAAAACCAACTGAGGATCCAGCCACGCTGTCGAAAATGACACAATTTCATCCTTTCACAGCTGGGTGGTCCCCTCTGAGCGTGGACCGACATTCTGTATTCACTGCCCTCTGGCCGGCACTTGGGGGGGGGCATGACCGGCCTCTGTTGACAGTGCGGCTGTGACCACAGGAGCACGTGGTCTGCCACGACTCCCCCACCAGAGTGCTGTGAGGACACACTCCAAGGAGAAGGGTGCCGAGGGCACATGGACAAGTGGCCCCACACCCCAGGGAGTGTTTGAGCCTCAGAGACACCATCCGCGAAACCAGCCCCCTCTCTGGGTCTTGCGCATGTGTCTGTGATGTGGACACCGGGGCCAGAACATGGACACACACATGTTAATGGGGACCGTGTGCCAAGGGACGCGGGGGATGAGGGCAGCGTCGTCTTAGACCCAGAGGGCGGGAGAGGCCAGAGAAAAGCTGCGGGAGAGCCGGACAGCCCCCGGGTCAGCGTGACAGGCCTGAAAACTTGACCAAGGCCACAAAAGCATCTTCCTGCGTGAGAACCGACCATGACCCCCGCGGCCTGCGATGGCCGCACAACGGGGCCCAAACCAGGCTCCCGGAGCCCGTGTTGGAAGATACATTAGCCTTTCAGGACGATGGTAACGCGGGCGTTTCTCACCTCACCAGAGAAGCCGTTTTCATGTCGGGCCCGACAACAGGAAGGAGCCGTAGTGACGCCTCCGTCCCCGCCATGTCTCCGAGAGAGTGATGTAAACGGCCTGGAAATGGCGGAGGACGTCGCACAGAAAGCGTCTCCAACCAGCCTCTCCCCCGCGGCTACACGCCCCGCCGTGGGACGGTCGTGTGGAGGTGGTGACGGCGGCTCCAGGCGCGGCAGGACGCGGAGACCATCCCACGCACGTGCCTCACGCAGCCGCTCTGGTCAGCACGAGGCGTGATCTGCTCGCTGAGGGGCGGCCCGTTCCAGGCCCCTCACAGTCCAGGCCACACACACAAGGCCTCTTCCCACGGGGCAGAGGACACGGCGGGCGTGATGCCCACCCAGGAGCCACACGCCGCGCACAGCCGCCCATGACCGCGGCCCCCGCCACGGCCCCTCCCCGCGTGAAGACCAAGGAGAACCCCCCTGCGAGCAGCAGCTGTCACACCCCACAGACGGGCAGGCGTGAGGCGGAGCAGCCACGTGCACGTGACCAAACACACACGCTGCAATGCGTTAGGGCTTGAAACCCCACTTCGAGGGTCCAGTTTTCTTCCCTCTGTCGTTCATTCTGGTGAATTTCTCTTTGTCCTCCTTCCCTCTTTCCATCCTCCCTTAGTTCTGTCCTACTTTGTTCATTTCCCTTCCTCCAGCCTCAACCTCTTCACAAGCACCTCTGCAGATCCCCCCAGGAAGGGCGCACAGGGGGTGACGGTCATTTCCCAGCTCCCTGTGGACGTGCTCATCTGTGGCTTTCGACGGGGCCACCCCTGGGTCCCCCGTGGCTGGTCAGCGGATGATGAAGGAGGCCTCAAATTAAGATTAATTACAAGCTTTTTACAGAGTGCAGACTACACGCAAAATCGCCTCTGACAACTCAGTGAACCAATTATCACTGAATGTGGGACAGGACGACGCCAATTAAGACAGTGAACTCAAAAAGGGCATTTGTCCCTCTGGAATAAAGTCACCTAATGGGCAGAATCTGGACAGTGTCCAACACACGGACACCGGCTCCAGAGCTCAAATAGCCCAGCCCTGAGGCCCTGCTCTGTCCATGAGGCAGCACAGGAGAGGGTGGAACATCCTGTGAGTGCTCAGAGGCTCCCCATGAGCCCCGACCATGGTGTGAGAGGCCAGCACGCCCTCTGTCCTGCCATGAGACAACCTCAGGAGAGAGACTCAATACACCTGGAAGTTTCCACTCATACTGCAGGTGTCTGCCCCCAGCCATTGTCAGAGGAAAATCTATTCTGATTATAAAGTTTAAAAATTTCAAAAACTTGAAACTTCATTTTAGTTTTGAGAAAGTACCATAATTAAAATACTGATAAATAATGAAAACTATTAAAATAAAAGGTGGACAAAAAGTTGAATTTCACAATGCTGTATTTATCTACGATATGTTTCAATGGGGGAAAATATTTTTTCTTTACATTGTTCCAAAGATTATGGCATTTTTATATGTTTAAGATATCAAGAAACATTGATTTATGGCATAAGACAATTATTAGTTCATAGCTGTAATTTTAACATTCACCACATGAAGTGGGAGTGTGTTAAGTAAGGAATAAATCACAAATGAATGAACTTAAATTGAAATAAAGATATAATGAGAACAAAATTAAAAATGATACTTCTTATTCAATTCCAGATTGTTGTTCACTTTTGTCCCTAAATACTATGAGACATGAAAGACAAGTGGAAATTAAATAACTTTTACAGAAACACTGTGGACTGTTCGTGGCTTGGACACTGAAGTGAGGATGAGTGTGGAAATCTGAGTATTTTCAACGTGAACTTGAATTTTTTAACTCCATCGGTGATGAATTCTTATTCATATTTTAAAATGGAGAAGTGACAGATTTTAAAAGAACCAGGAAGAGAATATTTATCAACATATATTTATTTTAAATCAGTGAAATGTTGTTTACATGCAGGATCACCAGTTATCCTGATTTATTAACTTGTTTTTATTGGAACTATTTGGAATTATTTCCACAAATCTATTACAATTATTTTATTTTATTACATTCTTCCAAATATACTTCCTAACCAGGGCCTGCCCCTCCATCACCCCACAGAGGGAGGACAGGATGAGATTGCTGGGGAGGAGAGCAGGCAGGGCTGCCCCGTGTCCAGACATCCCAACTCACGCACGGGTCTTGGGTAGGAACAAACCCGCACCCGGGGGACCCAGGGCCCTGTGACCAGCACACCCCACCCCATCTCCCTGCACTGACCTGTCACCGTGGGAGACTCCCCAGCCCAGGGTTTTGCTGGAGAAACAAGGACAGGCTCTCTAGGGTGGGAGAGGGGCTGTGCATGGTCAAGGGTCCTCTAGGACTGCACTGGACAACCTCTGGGAGATGTGCTGGGCTGAGACACTGGGGCCTGGCAGGAAGCAGAAGCAGTGGGGCTGTGGTGGTAGGGAGCGGTTGAGTTTGTTGTAAGTTGAGTTGGTTGACACATATAAAATTTTAACTTGTTAATGTTTTGTGCAGAGAGTTGAAATTTTCAGCTCTTTACCAAATTTCAGAGACAAGTTGAAAAACATCATAATGATAAATGACATGGAAATGAAAGGTTGAAGACAACAGGACACGCAGAGGAGAATATTAGACTCCATAGGACCTAGAAGAGGTAATTACCCCGTAGAGAGATTGAATACACTATCCTATGCTGATAACCCATTTCACGTTCAATACTGGTAGATTTCACAATGTTTTCATTCTCTTTATTTTATTTTTTTTAACAGTTGACGTCTCCAGGGGTGACCAATCTCACGGCCTTGACAGAATTCGTCCTCCTGGGGTTCCACACCCAGGGGACCATGGGCTTCTTGCACCCGCTGCTCTTCTCCCTGGTATACCTGTGTGCCCTGCTGGGGAACGGGCACATCATCCCCATCACCACCCTGGACCGGCATTTCCACACCCCCATGTATTTCTTCCTGAGGAGTCTGTCCCTCACGGACCTCTGCCTCATCTCAGCCATGGTCCCCTAGTCCATTGCCAACTCTCTGAGGCACAGCAGCTCCATCTTCTTCCTGGGCTGTGTCTTCCAGGTCTTCATGCTGGTGGTTTCAGGAGCTACAGAGCTGACCCTGTTCACAGTGATTAGCCTTGACTGCTATGCTGCCATATACCACCCTCTGCACTATGATGTCATCATGAGCAGGGACAGGTGTGTGCAGCTGACAGCTGTGTCCTGGCTTGGTGGGGGTCTCTATGCTGTGATTAACTCAGCTGGAACATTCTCCTTGTCCTACTGTGGGTGCAACGTGGTCCACCATTTCTTCTGTGACACCCCTCAGTTATTGGCTATTTCCTGCTCACAAAATTTATTGAAGGAACTTGTCCCCATTCTCTTTGGTGTGGTGTTGAGCACCTGCTATTTAATTTTCATCATCATTTCCTATGTCCACATCTTCTCTGCTGTCAGGAAGATCCCATCCACAGAAGGGAAGGCCAAAGTCTACTCCACCTGCCTTCCCCACCTGCTGGTTGTGGTGCTGTTTGTCTCTGCTGGATGCTTTGCTTATCTGAAGCTGACCTCAGAGACCCCGTCCATGTCTGACCTGGTCATTTCTATGTTCTACACGGTGGTGCCCTCCACCTTCAATCCCGTCATATACAATCTGAAGAACCAAGCCATGAAGTCGGCTGTGGGGAGACTGATGAAGGGGAGACTCACCAAGGAGTAATAGGAAAGTCGAGGCCGTGACTCCATCACTCCAAGAGTGATGGCACTCTTATTTTAAATTTTCTCGTAACATGGTTGACAGAACTGTGAGGGGAAACAGGGAGACTGTTTGAGGCCTCACCGGGGATGGTGGTGTAAGTAGAAAAAGTGGATTTACTTATCCTCCTGCAGGAGTCGGGGGCAGGGTCTGGTGTCTGAGGAGGAGGAAGTTGAGGCAGGTTTAGTCTCTGAACTTGGGGCTTCCTGAGGTGGAACCCCAGGTCTTTGCAGCCTGAAGCCCACGCGGGTGTCAGGGGGAACACCCTGTATCCTCAGAATTCCCATCAGCCCTTGCGGCCGTAGATGGCCTGGGCCCTGGTAGTGACCATCACAGGATCCCCATCTGCCAGGTCTCAGGAATGTTCCACGCGACCCCTCAATTCCCTGGTCTGTTGGGAACTCTCTGCTGGGCCGTGGACACTGATCTTGTTACCCATAAACTCAGGGACCTGCAGGGGGGAGCTGACCCTACCATGGGCAGCCGGGTCCAGCCAAGACGGACGGCAGGTGTCCTGGGTGTCCTGTCCGGGCCAAGCACTAACTGTCCTTTGTCCAAATCCCAGGGGACATCATCAGACTTGGACAAGTGACCGTGACCTGGGCTCCAGCTTCCCTGACAATCCCAGGCCCTGCTGATCAGCCCGGCCTGTCCCCTCAGAGCTGGTCTTGGAGACTCTGGCACCAGCAGTTGGGGTTTCAGGGAAATGAGAGAAAGGCCCAGGCAGGTCTGGGACATGGGTGGCGGGTCCAGCCTCGGTTCACAGATACAGCAGAGCTGCAAGCTGCCCGCAGTAGACACAGGGCTGGTGTGGACGCTGCATCCCGCGCTGGTCTAGCAGGCCAGGCCGATACTAGGCCCCACGGACACAGGTGCACACCCTGCCGGCAGCCACTGAGTGGTATGTGGCCTCAGAACAGGAGGACCCGGAAGGGGGTGGGCAGGCCATCGGGGGGTCCAGGAGCCAGGGCTGCCACAGGGCCTAGGGAGCAGCGCCCACGTGCACCCACAAGCTGGGATGAGTCTCCAAACCCACCCAACACAGGTCTCTGGCTTTGCCTCCCCCATGGCGGCACCATCTCCTTTGGCAGCTGTGGGCTTGGCCTGGCGGACTTTGTGGACACGGGGGGACAGCGCGTGGGGCCTAGGACTGTCCATCCCCTGTGTCCTCCGCCAGTACCCCCTGCTATCTGTGCCTAGCCTAGTGTGGCCATGAGGACTCTGGGGAGACCCACATACAGGAGAGGGTCCCTCCACTCTTTTGTGTCAGAGCCGAGGACACGCTGGACAGTGCTGCCTCAGAACTGACCTGCAATGGAAGATAAACACAAGCTTCCCTCACACATGACAACAGTTCACATGTGATGACAGAGTTACAGGCATTGAGAATAAATGGCATTTTTAAATAAAAGCATTTCTTAAAGACATGAGTCAATTCATGTGTGAGAAGACCCAGGTGCTTCCCCTTCTCTCTCCTGTGGGTATTTCATCCTGGTTTTTCTCCCTCCCCCTCCTGCCTCCACACTGCCCCGTCCCACCTCCCAGGCCAAGGAGGGCGCACAGCGGGTGGTGGTGACTTTCCAGCTCCCTGTGTACAGGGCTTGTCCTGGCTCTGACAACAGGGCCACCCCCAGTCCCCGAAGCAGTCAGGGGAGGTGATGGTGCCTGAGGAGGTCCTGACCACACAGGGGTAAAAACTAAGAAATTGCCTCAGGCACCCTCAGTGTCCTAATTGCTCACTTGGATGTGCTACAGGACAACACCAATTAAGACAGTGAACAACAGAAAAAATATACGCCCTTGTCCCTATGGAATAAGGGCCCTGGTGGCTGGAGCCCCCAGACAACAAGCACATGGAGACCAAGAGGACAGACAACAGCTCCTCAGGCCCCTGGTCCTGCAACTGAGTCATCCCAGCGGCCAGAGGCTTAAATATTTGGAGATTTCTGAGGAATCTACAGTTACCATGCTGGGATTCTAACATTGTATCCCATGATGCAAAGATTCCAAGAGACGCCAACTCCACAGGACAAGTGGACTTTCCTCACAGGCTGTGGGGGCTGTGCTGGCGTGTGTCCGGGAAAGTCACTTGGGTTAAGGGGATGGTGCTAAGTGACGGAATCCAGAGTTGGAAGAGACCCAGAGGCCCTCCAGGGTGGCCTGGACCCGAATGCGGAGCTGACCCAGTCACCAACGTGCCGGGCAAGACCACAGGCGCAGGGCACGGGGCAGCGGCCGAGGCGGGTGAGGCCTGTGGTGCCGGGGTGGTGGGTTTGGAGACGCTGTGGCTGTGCAGCTACCCCCTAGGTTGTGTGCACCCCGTCATGCAATGTTACCTCAGCGATGAAAAGATTAAAAAATAAATAAGTTAATATTTCTTAATCATTTTAGAATGAGAAAAACTATATCAAATCATTCATTTTACAAATAATTGAACTTAAATATCTAAAGGGATATTGTTGTTCTCTGATGCACAAATTGCTCTATTTAACACCAACTTATTCTAGGACGAGTTTCAATGGATTTTTTTCCCTTTAATTGAGACTGTAACACTGATGGAGAACTTAATCGCTTTGTGACCTCATTTAGTGTATTTATGACAACTGCTGAGTTGTGCGACTGTCAGGAACGCACACCACATCGAGCACACTGAGCCGAAAGTGTGTTCAATAACAAGGGAAGTCATAACTCCTGAGGAGAGAGTAAGGAATGAAAGGACACTTGAGATAAAACAATAATGCTGAGAACTGAAAATGCTGGTGTTACACTTTCCAGTCCCGAAACAGTAATGACATACACGTGAGTCAGGGAGAAGCCCACGGGCTCTCTGAGGGGCCATTTCCTGCTCAGTTTAGCTCTCGCTGGACATGGTGGTCAGCAGTGGTATCTGACCACCGGTGGACATGCATCTGGCTCTGTCAGCAGGGCTGCTGTTGTCTTGTAGGCCATAATGCCCGACAGAGATGCACCCCGTCTCATGTCATCACTGCAAACAAGATTTAAGTCTTTCAAGACTTTTACATCTATGACTGGAATTTGTCCCACATTGTTTTGTTGTTTCAATACAATGTGACCCATTGGGTCCTGTAATAATTATAACATTTCATGTCACAGCTTCCCCGATCTACCCACCAGCTCCTTCTGTCACTCCCCACGATCCATCGAGAAGAGAGCTCAAGCACAACATTCGAGGGTCAAACCGTAAAGAGAGAGCAGGAATGTCACATAGCACAGGATTAACACCTCCCTCACTTACGTGTGGGCGATACTGACAGAACCCGCACCCGGGGCACCAGGGCCCTGGGACCGGCAGGGACAGCCACACACACAGACCGTCTGGCTCAGCCCCGGAGTAGCCTCCTCTCTGGACAGATGTGCATGAGTCTGAGGGGGAGAGAGGGGCCAGGAGGGACTCGGGGGTGGACAAGCCCATCCTGCAGGAGGGACGTGTGGGTGTGACCCAGGAGGAGACTGTATAGGAAAAAGTTTTTAAGGCATAAGAGATGGGAGGAAGGTTGTTTGAATGGCAAAATAACAAATGGAATTACTTAGTGCCCAGGGGTCCAGCAATCCCAGCTCAGGGAGTGTGGAATTGTAGGGACTCCAGTGCCCGGAGAAGCGTGACAGGGATCTGGACATTAAGACAAGTCATTTCAGGAGAGGCTGTGTGCTGCAAATGAGGAAGACACAGCTACATAAATCTCTCTTGAAATTTTGGATGTTAGAGTTTCTCTAAATTGAGTGCTTTGAGGATACAGTAAATGAAAGATTTGGGGGGAGAGAATGAGCTCACAGTCCCTAAGGCTTGTTGACAGTTTAGCTTCTTGGACATTGTGCTGACCTCGGCTGTTTGAAGATGGGAGAGGAGATGGGACAGCAAGATCGGGGCACAATGTAGCAGTGCTGGTTGCGTCCTGTTGTTTTATTGAAAGAACTGGGAAGGCTACGCTAAGGTTCTGATGGGGTGGGCTGAAACTTCATAGCCTTCAGTGCCTTTCATGGACAACATTGCACATGAAACAGTGCATAGCTCAGCAGAGCACCACTCGGGCGATGAAAGGTGCTGAGGCTCAAGGGATGGAAGGAATGATGATGGTGTGTCCAGAGCCGTCTGGAGCATGTGTCATGTTGTGCATGCTCGTGATGAGTTAAGTTTTAATTTGCCATTTCACCTTCTGAGAAACCACTGCATTTTCCTGTAAATCACGAGAGACTGGGAGGTACGATGGGAGGAGCTACCACGGTATAAGAAGAGAACCACGAGAGAGTAGAGAGGATATTGCGAGAGGAGTAGCGAGAAGGCCAGGGAAGATAGAAAGACAGGGAAAAGAAAGACATGGAAAAGTAAGAGAAGGTAAAGAAAAAATAAAGAAGCAACCGCTAGCGTCAAGTTGTCTCAAGCCCCTCATTTCAATACTCAGTCCTTTTTTCGTGCCTACGAATCCCGCGGGTCGGGACAATGGTGAATGGATGGTGAGGTTATCATATAGACACGGACACTTAGGTCTAACATGGGGAGACTGGACGGTGGCATTTTATTCCTCTTTGTTTATACAGATGATGGCCACAGGGGTGACCAGAATTCATCCTCCTGGGGTTCCCCACCCAGGGGACCATGGGCTTCCTGCACCCGCTGCTCTTCTCCCTGGTCTACCTGTGCGCCCTCTGGGGAACGGGCTCATCATCCTCATCACCACCCTGGACCGGCACCTCCACACCCCCATGTACTTCTTCCTGAGGGGTCTGTCCTTCTTGGACCTCTGCCTCATCTCAGCCATGGTCCCCAACTCCATTGCAAACTCTCTGAGGCACAGAAGCTCCATCTCCTTCCCGGGCTGTGTCCTCCAGGTCTTTATGCTGGATTTGTCAGCAGGTGCAGAGCTGACCCTGCTCACGGTGATGAGCATTGACCGCTATGCTGCCATCTGCCAACCCCTACACTATGACATCATCATGAGGAGGGACAGTGGTATGCAGCTGACAGCTGTGTCCTGCCTGGGAGGGGGTCTTGATGCTGTGATGCACACAGCTGGAACCTTCTCCTTGTATTACTGCAGGTCCAACATGGTCCATCAGTTCTTCTGTGACGTCCCCCAGTTATTGGCTATTTCCTGCTCAGGAAATCTGATGAATGAACTTGTCCCCATTCTCATTAGTGTGGTGTTGAGTATCTGTTCTTTTATTTTCATCATTATTTCCTATGTCCACATCTTCTCTGGTGTCAGGAAGATCCCATCCACTGAAGGGAAGGCCAAAGTCTAATCCATGTGCCTGCCCCACCTGCTGGTTGTGGTGCTGTTTCTCTCCACTGCATGCTTTGCTTACCTGAAGCCGACATCAGGGACCCCGTCCATGTCTGACCTGGTCATTTCTATGTTCTACACAGTGGTGTCCCCCGCCTTTAATCCCATCATATGCAGTCTGAGGAACCAAGCCATGAAGTCAGTGGTGGTCATGCTGTTCAAGGGGATACTCACCAAAATGTGAAAACTCTACTTCTCCTTTACAATAATAGTTACCTTGTACAGCTCTATTTCCAATAGTTCTTAATATTTTAATTCAAATATTTGTTTTCCAAGACTTGAATATTTGCAGTACTTTCTAAACAAAAATAGTGTGAAGGAGATGCAGGTTTTCCATACTCTCTTCCACTCACAAATGCACCGTCTCCCTCCCAAAGCAGCATGATTCATCAGAATCGTGAAGTTTTAACCAAGGATGTGTCCACTTTGGCGCCTCGTCTGGGGCTTCCCCCTCGGTGTTTTGCATTCTGTTGGTTTGTGCCAATGCATCGTGACAGACACTCATCATCATCACAGCACCCAGTGCGACTCACCAGTCACCTGACCATCTGCACTCTGCCGCTGTCACCCTCTCGACCTGCAGACCACTGATCTTCCCCCTGTCTCCATCGTTCAGGTGTTTCCAGAACGCCATGGAATTGGACAGGTCCAACTTTTCAGTTCGACTTCTTCTACTTCGCAGAATCCAGCTCAGCTTCCTTCACTTCCTTCTTAGGCAGGGAGCTCCCTCCGCTCTCACTGGGTGACAGCCATCCTCTGCGTGCCTGGCCACCATTTATCCATTCTGAGGTGTGACTCACTTCCTTCCAAATTTTGGCAAGAAGAATAAAGTTATCGTAAACACTTGTGAAGCTTTGTGTGAGTGTAGAAGTTTCTCCCGCATTTTGGCTAACACAGAGTAAGTGAACACTTGACCGCGAGGTGAGAGACACTTCAGTTTCCTCAGACCCCCATTAACCTGTCTTATAAATGTGTGTCCAGTGGGCTTCTTCCTATAGGGGACATGTGAGAGGCCCTGATGTTCCTTTCATCATTAGTGTGTGGGGTTCGGTTTCTGGGCAAGTGTGTGGGGGCATCTCAAATGCCCTCTGCTGTTCTTGGTGATGGACGAGGGGAAAAGACTTTCAGCAGCCTGCTTGGCCGATGCCTGCTCTTTGGAGTGTCTAGTGAGCTTACCGGCCCCTCTGGTGGAACGGTCTCTGTTGTTTATTTTTTGTTTGTTTTTTGTGAGACCCTCGCCAGAGGCTGGGCATCGAACTGTAACTGCAGAGGCTGTAGGCAGCCTTGCAGCCCAGCGCTTAACCGCTGTGCCCCCAGGGGAGGCCAGGAACTGTCTTGGTTCCTGTTGAATCCTACAAGCATTTGCTTATTTTGTAAGAAGGTCTTTTGTCAGGTGCATCTTTGGTAGGTATTTTCTCACAGAGTGTGGCTTTTTTCTCCTCTCTTGATATTTTCCTCCCCAGGTAAGTTTTTAATTTTCCTGAACTCCAGGGTATCATTTTTCCTTTTCATGCTTCATGACTTTGGAAATGTATCTACAAAGAATCACCGCACTCAAGGTTACCTAGACTTCAGGCTGTGTCAAGTGCTGTGTTTATGCTATGGTGTTTTACATAAGGCCAGTGATCCATTTGGAGTTAAACTTTGTATAGGTTCTGGTCAAATCAATGTAATATAAATGAAGGGGATATCATAAAATTAATTGAATAGATTCAGAAGGAACAACTGGCAAGACACATCATCCATTTGATCAGAAAAAAATCTTCTAAATAAAATGGGTATAAGAAACAAGTACTAACAATTAATAAATCATAAATGACAATCCATACCTAACATAACAGTTGGTGGCAAAAAAAAAAAAAAAACTGTAAGCTCTTCCTCTACGGTCAGGAGGGAGACTGAGTGGCCTCTCTCACCAGTGCTGTTCAACCTGTTGCTGCAGGTCCCACCAGAGGGGTCAGGCAGGCATGAGACATAGAGGGTATCCACACTGGAGTAAAGTTGTTCCTTTGTGCAGGTGACATGGAGGCAGACGTGCATGCCCTGATGACTCAAGCAACAAAATGAAAATAATAAATAGTGCAAAGTTGCACACTACAAAATCACTGTACAAATTTCAGTGGTTTTTGTACACAGACAAAATCTATCTGAAAGAGAAATAAAGACAAGCCCATTACAATGACATTAACAAGAATAAAATACCTAGGACAAGTTTAATCAGTGGGTTAAACACCCACACACTAAGATTTTCGACAGCAATGAAATAAGTTAGAAAGGACAAAGCAATAGGAAAACATACTTTTCTCATGGATCAGAAAAATTAGCATTTTTAAAAAGGTCATTATCCATAAAGCAATGTACAAATTCATATAATGCCTATCAAATCCCAGTGGCATTCTTCACAGAATTAGAACAAAGAAATCCCTAACATTTGCAGGAAGCACAAAAGATCTTGACTAGCAAAGCAATTGAGCAATAAAAGCAAAATGGAGGTTTTATGCTCCTGATTCAAACCATGCTACAAAGTGATAGTAATCAAAAGAGCACGTTGTTGGGAGGAAACCACACATGGATCAGTGGAACAAGGCCCCACACATAAATATACACATAACTCTTGCAGCAATGACTAATGGGAGTCTCTTCAATAAATGGTGCGGAGAAGTCTGGACAACCACATGCAAAAGAATGGAACTAGACCATTATCTCACACTATATACAAAAGTTAATAAATGCACTTATTATTTTAATATAAGATATAAAATGATAAAATACAGGGAAGAAAACATAGACTCTTTGACCTCAGCTTCAGAGATGTCTGTGTGGATTCAAAGCCACCAGCAAAGGAAACAAAAGCAAAAACCAGGATTAGATCAGAGCAAGAATTCCTCCACCACCAACATCCAAAGGAAAAAGTCAACTTACTGAATGGGGGGAGCTATTTGCAAACCACCATTCCACCAGGGCTTAATAATCAAGAAATATAAACACGCAAACAAAGTGTCAACAAAAAACAAACAACTCAATGGAAAACAGACATAAGATCTACAGAAACACTTGACCAAAGACGAAAGCCCCCCGGAGCTGGGAGCACAGACTGAATGGGATGTGGCCCCGCTCTCCAGGCCAGGCCGCTCCAGGTCCTGCACAACCCACAGTGCACAGGTCTTCTGTTCTTGAGAAATTAATAAAGTTTTGACTTTACTAATGCATTTCCTTTACTGTGTGTTTTGAAAGGGTATTGAAATTATCTTCAGCAGTTGATGTAAAATGAGGTTAATCTAAGTTTGTCATAAATGCTACCGTAACATCTGTGTCATGTTGAAATATAAGCAGATCTACATCGAACCCATGAGAACCCATCACATATGCGTTTTAACAGACGTTGGGATGCTCAGCGGATAACACCATACACGCCACGGAATTTGGGGAACCACAGAGTTCACTTATCACCCGTGCACCCACCTCCCCACAAGGAAAGTGCAAAGACCATGCACGTGTGCACACCCACACACCCACATGTGCACACACATGTACACATGCACACCCACGCACACATGCACACACAGTCACCTTGAATCTAGCTAATGTTGTCACATAAATATGTCTTTAATTTTTATGAGCCTGCGTCTAACCATATTACACTAATTAAATCCATAAATAAAAAAAGGTCTTTTCCAAGAACTTTCCAACATGAAAAGCCACTCTAATCATGAGATCAAGACCCCAGTAAAGCCGCCATGCACAGAAGCCCAAAACCTATCTCATTTACTAAGGTAAAGTCAAAATGCTTAACAATAATAAGTACGCAAGCTGAAATGCAAAGTTACAGGTATTGAGAGTGGAACAAATCTCGTAAATAATATTTAAGTGACACGAAGACACACATTTCAGAATATCCAGGCTATACCCATTAAACTTCACATCTGTTGAGTTTTTCCTTGTCTGTCCACCTCACAACCTCCCACCCATTGCCCCCTGCCTCAACCCCTGCTCCATCACCCTCCCCCAAAAGCGTGCAGTGGGTGATGGTGACTTTTCAGCTCCCTTTGGGTGTGGCACATATTGTGGCTTTTAAGGACGGGCAGCTTTTAAGGCTTTTAAGGAAACAAAAGCAAAAACCAGGATTATATCAGAGCAAGAGCATGAAGTCTGCTGGGCCACAAGCAGGTCCCCCGTGGCCGGTCAGTAGAGGGTGATGGAGACTGGCAAGGAGTAAAAACAGACCTGTCCTCACAGGGGTGAAAACTAACAAAATTGCCTCTGGCACACTCAGTGCCCTAATTGCTCACTGAATGTGCTACAGGACGACCCAATAAATACAGTGAAGTAAACACACACTTTCCCTCTGGAGGAAGGTCCCTGAGGGCTGGAATCTGGACAGTGTCCAACACGCAGACACCAGCTCCAGAGCTCAAATAGCCCAGCCCTGAGGCCCTGCTCTGTCCATGAGGCAGCACAGGACAGTATGCAACATCCTGTGAGTGCTCAGAGGTTCCCACGAGCCCCGACCATAGAGTGAGAGGCCAGGACTCCCTCTGTCCCACCATGGGGACAACCTCAGGACAGAGACTCGTCACGGCAGCTGGAAACGCCCCCCTCAGACTGCAGGTATTCTGTTCATAAACAGTTTTCAGAATAGAAATCGTTCAGACTTGAAAGTTTTTAGATTTCAAGGTTCATTGTAGATTAGAGAAAGCACATAATCCAAAAGAGTCATTTCATAAATAATGAAAACTATTGCTTCTAGAGTTGCACAAGTTCCTCAACGATGCACTGCCGTATCATCCTGGGGTTAATATTCAATGACAGAAAATAACTTTTTTAATTGAAAAATCCAAATATTATGAATTTTAATAGCATCATCATATTAGTAGATTTTAATATACGATGCATAAGACTTCATAACTTTGATCTGGGCACTCAGCTCAAAGAGTCAGTGTGTATAAATGTCAAATAAAATCAAAACAATTGATGCAATTAAATTGGAATTAAAAAACTCAAAATCAAATAAAAATACTTATAGTTAAAAATCAGAAAGTTAAGCCATTTTGTTCTGAAATATTGCAACAGATATAAGAGACAAGTGGAAATTCAAAAACTTTTTAAAGCAACATGATCACAACTTCATGGCTATAACACTATTGGGAGGGTGGCACAGCAGTCTGCTACTTTTGGACATGGAATTGGGATTTTTCCCCAACTCATCACTCAAGGATTGTTAGTGACATTAAAATGAAAACAACACAATATGATAACAATACCTGGAGAGAGATGAATCAAAAATTATTTCATCATTACAAATAGTATTTTAAATCACTCCTAAGATGTCTACATGTATAACCACCTGGTAATAACTAAATGTCTTCTAGTTTTTATTAAATTAATTGGAATTGTATGTACACTGATGTACAGCCACAAGTTTATTCCCACATTCCCTTAAGAGTCCTGACTCCCCAGGGCCTGCCCCTCTGTCACCCCACAGAGCGGGGAGAGGATGAGATTGGGGAGGAGGAGAGAGGGCAGGGCTGCCCAGTGTCCAGACGTCCCCACTCATGCATGGGCCTGGGGGGAGGAACAAACCCGCACCCGGGGACCTGGGTTCCTGGGACAGGCAGGGACAGCCACACGCACAGACCGTCCGGCTCAGCCCCAGAGGGCCTCCTCCCTGCACAGACGTGCATGAATCTGAGGGCAACAGAGGGGCCGAGAGGGACCCGGGGAGGACAAGCCCATCCTGTAGGAGGGATGTGTGGGTGTGACCCAGGAGGAGACTCTGCGGGAAATGTGGTCTCTGGTCCTCAGATGTGGGGAGTCAGGGGCAGGGAGATGAGGAGACGAGGGGACAGACCAGGAGGCAGCAGTGAGGCCACAGGGGCAGAAATCTGACAGAGGAGGCGTCAGGACACGCCACACAGGGACGCCGAGCCCAGATCATTCAGTTCCAGGACAGTGTCGGGTCCCGGGGAGCAGGAAAACAGGGACCCGCACACCCCATCTCCCTGCACTCCTGTCACTGTGGGGCCTCCCCAGGCAGTGTTGTGCTGGAGGAGCAGGGTCAGGCACTCCAGGGTGGGGAGGACCTGGGCATGGTCACGTGTCCTCTGGGGCTGTGCCCTGGACAACCTCTGGGAGGTATGCTGAGTGGAAATGCTGGGGCCTGGGCAGGAGGCAGGAGAGCGGGGCTGGGCGGTGGGGAGGGCAGTCAGTCAGGCTATGAGATCAACCAGAGCAGAATAATATGATCACCGAAATGTCCCTCCTTCCCAACCCCAGATCCAGTGTGATAAAGGCACGTTTCTGGAGCTGAACGCAAAAGGCTCAACAGAGAGTGAGTGACATGGAGCTGCTTCACTCCACAGCCTCAGAGTGACCGCTGGGACACGCCTGTGACTGTCCGTGTAGGTGTCATGTTTTATTCAGCTCGATGTTTTTACACAGATCATGGCTCCAGGGGTGACAAATCTCACAGCCGTGACAGAGTTTATCCTCCTGGGGTTCCTCACCCAGGGAAACATGGGCTTCTTGCATCCGCTGCTCTTCTCCCTGGTCTACCTGTGCACCCTGCTGGGGAATGGACTCATCGTCCACATCACCACCTGGACCGGCACCTCCACACCCCCATGTACTTCTTCCTGAGGAGTCTGTCCTTCTTGGACCTCTGCCTCATCTCAGCCACGGTCCCCAAGTCCATTGCCAACTCTCTGAGGCACAGCAACTCCATCTCCTTCCCGGGCTGTGTCCTCCAGGTCTTCATGGTGATGGTTTCAGGAGCTACAGAGCTTCACCTGCTCACGGTGATGAGCCTTGACCGCTATGCTGCCATCTGCCACCCTCTGCACTATGAGGTCATCATGAGCAGGGACAGGTGTGTGCAGCTGACAGCTGTGTCCTGGCTTGGTGGGGGTCTCTATGTTGTGATGCACACAGCTGGAACCTTCTCCTTGTGCTACTGTGGGTCCAACGTGGTACACCAGTTCTTCTGTGACATCCCCCAGTTATTGGCTATTTCCAGCTCAGGAAATTTAATGAATGAACTTGTCCCTATTGCCATCGGTGTGGTGTTGGATTTCTGCTATTTCATATTCATCGTCATTTCCTATGTGCACATCTTCTCTGCTGTCAGGAAGATCCCATCCACAGAAGGAAGGCCAAAGTCTACTCCACCTGCCTTCCCCACCTGCTGGTTGTGGTGCTGTTTCTCTCCACTGCATTCTTTGATTATCTGAAGCCAACCTCAGGGACCCCGTCCATGTCTGGCCTGGTCATTTCTATGTTCTACACGGTGGTGCCCCCCACCTTTAATCCTGTCATATACAGTCTGAGGAACCAAGCCATGAAGTCGGCCATGGGGAGACTGATGAAGGGGAGACTCACCAAAATGTGATAAAGAAGATTAGTTCATAACTGCGTTATGAGACATTTATTTTAAATTTTCACATTATTGTCCCCTTTATAGTCTTATAATTTCATATAATTCTATTGTACAAGTTAATTATATATGCTAATTTTAAAATATATTTACGATCACTTCATATATTCTTCTGCTCATTCACTCGATTAGCATTGATTGTTCCTCTTTTTAACACTTTGTTGCACTTTAATATTCTCCGTACAATGAAGGTCACCTAACTTCAGTGTATGTCTGCTGTTCTCCTTTTCCATGCTCTCAGCCGAGGGGCAATGGCTGGGTTTCATCTCAGTCTTCAGCAGAAGTTCTCTCACTGGGTCAGCATCTCCAGTCTCTAAGGCACTTCCCCTTTCATGTTACTGACTCTCGTGGTCACGTGTGGGATCAGGGGCTATTGGTGGGTCAGAGGCCCCTGCACTTGGTGAGTGAGGCCTTCATCGCATAAAGAAGGCCTGCGGGCCCAAGTTGGAAACAGTGATCACGACATTCTGTGGACTAAGACCCACGCATGATGGGGTAGAGACCCTTCTGGAGGCTCTGGTGTGGATGTCACTGGCTTTTACCATAAACACAGCACACAGTGGACACCGGAAATATGACAGTGGCTGTGAATGCTGTTAATTTCATGTGCAGTATAATTACTAAAGATTTACTAAAATACAGTGAGTAGGGTTTTTCAAGAAACAATAAAGGAATGTTGGAAGCTATAATGGTAAAAAAAAATACTATCTGGTGGACTACGCAATATTCTAGTATTTCCAGAGATAGTTGAGGAAGGGCACTCACAACATCACGCCACACTTTCCTCGTGTGTTTATCCCCATATATTTAATTTCATAGAATTTCTGGGAATTTGAGGACAATGTCCTTTTGGCCACATTATTATGGGATCTCAGAGTGTTTGCGTTTCCATGTGGAGTAGTTCAAACTAGAAAACTCATCGGATTTACATACCATAAATAACACTATCATTTAGTGTAGATGCAAAGACAAAGAATTTGAAGAAGATTTAAAATTGGGAAGTGAAATACCCAAGTGTGTGGCTGCTGTGTGGCCTCAGCTCTTCTCTGCTGACTGCATCGACCCCTGCTTGCCCATCTGTGACATCCAATGTTTGAAAATTTCACACCAAAATATTTCATAATAATATGCAGTTCTAAGTGGATATCAGATATTTAACTCATTCTCAGATATTCACGCTCTGAGGGTGCTAATCAGGCTGATCTTTCCTTCAGCCCAGGCGAGTCCCATGTGGGCACAATGTCAGATTGGAGGCAGCCAGGAACAGTTAAAAGATGGCAAAAACTCGATACATAAACTTCTAGTTTGACAACTTCCTACTATTATTTTAAATCATTGGCATTTTTATTTTTCTGATGATAGATAACATTCTTAATATTAATTCTAGTTACTGTCATAGTTTACAGGTCAATAAAAGTTATGGGCTATCAAGGGAAAAAGTTTATGGAATATAATGAGAATTCAATGCACATATTGAATGAAGAAGCTGAATCAGACTATTATAAACATATCCTGAGACTATTCATTGCCTACAATTGGTCAGTTTTGTGTAACATAATTAAATTTTTTTAAAATAATAAAACATTAACTGTTTCTAGGTTGCTTGGATTTAAACATAAAACAATTAAAACTGTTGTGGAAAATGTAATATACACTAAGAAAATAAAAGATTCCACTGAAAAAAAAATTAAAATAATAAGCCACTTCAGTGTAGTTGAAAACTTAAAAAATCAACACACAGGGCCTCCACAGTGGCACAACAGTTGAGAGCTGGGTTTGAAGATGCCTGCAGTCTCTGCAGCACCGGTTCAATCCCCGGCCGCTGATAAGGGTCCCACATGGCACGCAGACCTCTCCTACTGACCACTGCTCCCCTCAGCAGAGTACTTTGTCTGTCTGCCTGTTCTGCTCCCTGCTCTGGTTCTGGTAAGTTCTTTCACCCTCCTGCGCTTCTGACTGTACCCAGTGCTTGTATAAATAAATAAATAAATAAATAATAAATAAATAAATAATACACAAACACAATGTTTTCAACTTGTGCTAACTCAATAAATAAACCAACCTTTAAAAAAAAAAAACACAAAATCAATGGTGTTCTATATGCACAAATCAACTAGAAAAGAAGTTTAAAACAATCCTACTTATAATCACGACATGAAGTACCATGGAGTAAACATAACAAAGGAGGTAAAGATACAATGAAAATAGTAAGATATTGTTAACAGAAATAGAAAACACAAAAAATGGAAAGAAATTCCCTGTCCTTGGCTTGGAAGAATCAACATTACCAATGTGCATCTGACCCAAAGCAATTTACAGATTCAGTGTAATCCCAATAAGAATTTCAATGGCATTTTCCAAAATATATAAAAAAAAACTCAAATATATATGGAACCACAAAGACCCCAAACAGCCAAAACAACCCTGACAAAAATGAGGAAGCATGGTGGATGCAGCACATTCCAGGCGCCAGTCCATACGATAAAGCTCTAATACTTAAAGCAGCATGGTACTGGGACAAAATCAGACAGGCCGGCACTGGAATATAACAAGGGCCCAGGAACCCACCCTCATCAGGATGGTCAGTGACTCTATGACAGAGGAGCCAGAGCAGGCCTTGGAGCAGGGAAAGTGGGGAGATGGTGCTGGGAGAAGCAGACAGACACAGCAGCAGAGTGAATCAGGTCCTGCCCCACCCCCTACAGAAGAGTAAACTCAAGCAGATAAACGCCTGTTTCCATGTGTGACGTCACCATCATCATGCAGCAAACCTAAGGATATGACACCATGAGCAGAAACCTAAATACTGTTTCCTAAAGATTAAAAGCACATTATCACAACAAAAGGACAATTCTAATATAAGTGCAGGGACAGGGCTGTGGTGGAAAGAACCACAGGATAGACAATTTCAGAGACGAGTAAAGTTTCTCTTCCTGAGGGCTGGTGACCCCCATTCACTCACTTCTGCTGGACTTCCATTGTCTTTCCCCACCACTCCCCTCCCTGGATCCCTCCTGCCTCTCTCCGTGTCCTTCACTCCTGCCTCAGGCCTTCCCTCATCCCCCTCACATCCATCCCCAGGGCCTCTCCGTGAAGGGCACACGGGGATGACGGGCAACTGTCCAGCTGTCTAGACAGGGACTCAGGGCACTGTTATGACTGATGATGCCCAACACGGCGGACCTGACAGTGGGGAATGGAACCTGACATGAGGATTTGTCTATTCACGTCCATAGAGGTGTGAGCCAGACACAAAATCACATCTACACACCGAGTGTGATAATTACTCGCTGAAACACACTGCAGGACACTCAATTAACACAGTCAAGTAAACACATACTTTCCTTGAGAGGAAGGTCCCCGAGGCCTGGAATATGGACAGTGTCCAACACATGGACACCAGCTCCAGAGCTCAAATAGCCCAGCCCTGAGGCCCTGCTCTGTCCATGAGGCGCGCGCAGGACGGGTGAAACATGTTGTGAGAGCTCAGAGGCTCCCCACGAGCCCCGACCATGGAGTGAGAGGCCGGGACGCCCTCTGTCCTGCCATGGGGACAACTCAGGACAGAGACTCGACACGGCAGCGGGATCTTTACCCCCAGACTGCAGGTATCTGTCCCCAGCCTTTTGCAGGGAGAATCCACTCACACTTGAGGGTTTTCAGATCAAGCTTCTTTTTAGACTGGAGAACGCACCATAGTTAAAACTTCACTTTGTAAATCATGACAACTGATGCTGACGGGCCCAAGTCGTCATGTCCCACTGCCCTGTCATCCTGGGTGAGACTCGGTGAGAGAAAATCTTCTCTTGTAATTTACGGTGCTCAAGGATACTGGCTTTTAATATATTGATCATAGGTTTTGATATATGGGAGATGTGATGATTAT